>NC_143057.1:66056500-66365916 GCF_052426305.1 Pelodiscus sinensis
GACATGATAGCCGTTTTCAGGTATCTAAAAGGGTGTCATAAGAAGGAGGAAGAAAACTTGTTCATCTTGGCCTCTGAGGATAGAACAAGAAGCAATGGGCTTAAATTGCAGCAAGGAAGGTTTAGGTTGGACATCAGGAAAAAGTTCCTAACTGTCAGGGTAGTTAAACACTGGAATAAATTGCCCAGGGAGGTTGTTGTATCCCCACCTCTGGAGATATTTAAGAGAAGGTTAGATGAATGTCTATCAGTATTTGGTCCTACTATGGGAGCAGGGGACTGGACTCGATGACCTCTCGAGGTCCCTTCCAGTCCTAGTATTCTATGATTCTACTATCGCCACATCATCCTGATTCTGCTCACTTTTTTTCTCCATGTAGTAAGTACATTATAGTGTTCCTTGAGGAATGATGTTTCATTTTAAGACATACCATCTACTTTCTCTATAATTATCCATGCCACACTCAGATCTGTTACAGAGTGTTGCATTTGTGTATGACAAACCATTTTATGCTAAATAATGGTCCTAGATCTAGAATATAGTTCTCATTTTCCTTCTTGATGAGAATCCAGTACAGACTTTTTTTTAATCCAAAATTATAGAGTCATTGGACTGACAAAGATCTCAAGAGGTCCTTTTGCTTCTACCATACTCTTACCTTCACCCTTCCTTCCTGGCACTATAGAATGCTAACTCCATCTTGGCCACTACAATGGCATCAGTTCAGCCACCAGAGGAACCTCCACAGTAATGCAGCATGATTTGCTCATAGATGACGTGGTGAAAGTCACATAGTGAATCACTAGAAGAATCTTGAACAAAATCAAAGACACAAATCTCATGCTGTGCCCATGAGATCACAATGACACTAAATATTACCAATTATAATAGATCATGGTCACCATGAGGTATACACTAATTTCTGCTATAGCAAGTCATAGAAGACACAGTAGTGGAAAATCAGTTGCAGCTTCTGTGAAGGATCCTACAGCATTCATCACCTTCCCAGAGGTAAGCAGCACTGGCAGGGGACTACCACTACAGCAAGGAGTGCAACTAATCAGTGCATCTCATGAGCAGCTTCAGCTAGTGAGGGTCCTCTAAAACCCTGTCCACAACTTACTGTATTTTCCTCCTGTCAGAAGAAACCTTGCAAGAAGGCAGACAATCTCTCTGTTCATACAAGTAGTTCCCTATCAACATGGGTGGAAGATGGATATCTTAATCAAGGACCATTTGGTGAATTAAGAACAAAGAATTTGTTTTCCACTGGCAAAACCTGTTTTTCATTAAAAGGGGCAAGTTTGTGTCCTTATCCTCTGTTTTACCTTGTTACAAAGTATAAAAGTCACAAAATGATCAAATAAAATCTGGACTGAATTGTACAAAAAGATTTTCTTAAGAAGCAGACTGATTCTTGAAAACTGTCAGGATTTTTTAAAATAAATAACATTAAGCTATAATAAAAAACTGTGCTTTAAAATGTAGCACTGTTACAGATGTACATAATAAAATATTCCTGACTTCACGCTATCCCCAGATTATATAAAACATACGTCTATGCCAGATCTGGTATTTATTTTGGTGTGGACACGACTCTTACAAACTGCCCTCACTCCAGTATGAATGCCCAGTGCATAGTTAAAGAAATCTTTTCATGTAGCATGGTGATTATTTATGAACATAGCACAGAGATGAACATTTATATCCAGGAATATAGGAGTTCCAGAGATCACCATAAATCATCTAATTAGATTTACTGTTTTTTTTTTACTATAAACATATTAACTATTTGTTTGGTATATGAATACCAATAATTATTTACAAATCACATACTTACATAGTCATCTGAACCTCATTCTCGATGTATGAAAGAAGTTCCCCAGTGGAGGAAGGGCTATAAGATTGTCTCTATTGTTTGATTTGGCAAGCTGTAGTTTGTAAAGTATTTGTGATACTAAAGTAAATATGAGAGACGAGCACTGGAGGGATTCATTGAGAGCTTAGTCTTGCACAAATTATACAGTTTAAGGGTAATGCTGGTTTTCCAATTTAATCAATACTATTGTCCCATTAGTATTTCCCCTTTGTCTAGAAATGTATGCTGGTAAAACTAATGTGGAAACCACAGTGTCTATAGAGATTTATTTAGAATGGTAAAATTCATTAAGAATCCATCCAAGCCTTTCATTTCTTTTTACTTCAACACATTTAAATCAGCCTATCTGTAGAGAACCATGTCGAAATGTTTGTCATATTGCATTTTCTCAGCTCTATTCTTTCACAGGATTACCACTTGTAATGACACATTTTTATAAAATATAAACCCATTTTATTACAGACTTTTCTGGAGCAGTACCCATTTTCAACTGGTCTGTAGCTGTTGAATTCTGCAGTTTAGCCATAACAAGCTCGTCACATAAAAAGGCAAGGAAAAAAAATTCATTGCTTACTAGATTTGCAGTGCACACTGTATGTTATTTTTAGCGTGTCTTATATGAGAGGACCTTTTTTGAGATGAGAATCAAATTCCCTCCCACTTCTTTAGAAGACTTACTCAGTATTGCTTGGGTGCTTCAGGGCACGAGTCTAAGGAAGTGTGTGTGAGTGGTGTGTAGGAGTCAGGAAAGGGACTTGGGGATGAGGGGGATTTATGGCAGGAGGCTATGGCTGTGGGTGGACTGGAGGGTTGGAGGATACAGGAGAGGCGCAGGGTAGGGAGTGAGGGCTTTGGGAGTCAGGAGGATGCAGGAATCAAGCCAGGGTGTTGGGAGATATTGGAGAGTTCATGGGAGGGAGATCTGGGGGGAGGGACACCTACTAGTTTCTGCCTGGAGATGGCTCAGGGTGGTGGGGGCCTTCTGGCTTTCCCACTGGATTCTCCCTGGGGACAACCTGGGCTGGCAGGGGTTGCACTGCTGGCCAGTGGCTGCTCCCTGGGGAAGAGTGGTTTGCTGCCCCACTGTGATCGCTCTGTGCTTGCCGCACCCTTTCGTGAGTATAACTGTCCCTGTTATCACACCCCTCACTTTCCATTCATGAGAAACAATTACATTCCATGTACATCCCATTATCCTGGCACAACCAAACCCTGACCTTGCTTTAAGTTATGATAATCAGAACCCGCATACAATACTTGATGGTTCTAGCTCTTAATGTTTAGGAGGAGTTTTTGAACAAATAGATTCCCAGGCAGACAGACAAATACACAAACTCTCTCAAATATATAGTAGATTTTTTGGGGGGATCTTAGGTGTGCTCTGTGCTTTCCCAACTACTCTGTGTTCTTTTGCATGGTTTCTTCTAATGTACCCCCTTTTCTTTAAAAAAAAGTTATTTAATTATTTTAGACATTTTTTTTATTTTTCTATGTGTTAATGAGAAAATTACAGTGCATAATTCTTAACAACTCTTCCCTTATGATATAACTATCCCTATAGACCTATTGTTTCTAAAAATGGAGTGTATGGTACCTGCTGGGATTTGGGAAAAGGACGTTTCTGAATTCTTTTCACAACAGATGCAACCACTGTGACCAACTATTCTGATCTTCTGTATAGTGCAAGCCATAGCACTTTCCCAAAATAATCCCTAAAGCATATGTTTTAGAAAAAAGAATATCCAATTTGATTTAAAATGGTCAGAGATAGACAATCTTTGGTAAGATCACTATGACGGGCTGCCAACGACCTGCACGGGTGACGGCCCAGACCGCCGGGCAGCGGGAAGCGGAGGCATGGACCAAGCCCCTCCCTCCGACCACGGCGCGGGTGAAGAAGGATGGCGGGGCCAGACCCAGCCTCTACGCCTGCACCAGTGGGGAACCGCTGGCCCCTCCTCGGGGGCAGCGCTGGGCAGGGCCAGGGCGGAGATAAGCAGCCGGGCAGCTGCAGGAGATGCCGGCACGCCACCAGAAGGGGGGGAGCCCTGGGCGGTGTTGGGCATGGTGGGCCATTTTAAAAAGGCCCGCCACCAGAGAGGGAGGGGGCAGCCTCTTCACAGAGAGGGAAGAGAGCCCCCGCGCGCAGGACGGACCTCGGGCAGGACCGAGGCCGGCAGATGGCCTGGCCTCGACCTACGGGTTCCCAAGATGGCCACTGCAGCTGGCGGTCAGCCAGTCCTGACTTCGACGGTGACTGGACCCAACCCCGCTGGCCCTGGAAGGAGTGACTCGGAAGGGAGCAGACCTGTGGGACATTGCCGGAGCAATGCCGGGCCTGGTCTCCGGAACCTGGGTAGGCTCCGGGGATCAGTATGGATGCTCAAAGGCCCCTAGGAAGGGAAGAAGGAGCCTGGGGTAGGGCCCTTTTGGCATCCCTGGGTAGACGGGTTACGGAGGGAATTACCCCTGTCTACCGCGTTGGGGCATGAGTGAGCCCCTGCACTTAGGGCCCTGGGCTGGGACCCAGAGAGAGGGTGGGACTGGGTCCCCCTCCCCCATTCCCCAGGAGTATTCAATCCTGGTCAGCAGCAGCGTGCGCGGGAAACAGTGGAGGGTGATGGCCGGACAGTAGGGCCGGCCCAGATAGAGGTCTAGGGAAGGACCAGACTGTGGGCACAGGCCCCACCCTGCAGGGTTGGCCTATAGTTGCAGGGTCCGCTGAACCCCTCTCCCCAGCCTGGACATGAGGAGGTGATCGCACTCAACTGACCCTAGATGGGACCCTGTCAAAAAAAGGGTGATGGGGTTCGCCGAGCCCCCCTCCCCTTCTGGGAGGGAGTGATCGCACCCCGAACCGTCCACAATGACCAATAGTTAATTATTTTCACATTTTATTTCTATATTGACTTTGTCTACAACTTGCTTTCTCTGATAGATTGCAGAGCTCATATTTGTGCTGCATGTTGGTAGACTAATCAACTTACCCCCTTAGAATTCACCCCTTAATTTTCTCTTTGTTAAGCTAAATAGATTGAGCTACTTGATTCTACCACTCAGGTTAAACTTGAACCATTATCAAGTGCTTTTAAATATCCAGCTAACATGGATTCTGACTGCCTTGGTTAACTGTACTAAGCTAAAGCATATTCTTATTCCTGTTGACTTTATTGGGTAGGATCAGGCCCTTTGGAAGTTAGTTCCCAAGATTTTGTGTATTAGAAGGACTTATGCTCAATTATACGACTCTTTAGAATCTTTAGGATGTACTGGGCCAAGCTGTACAGTAGCAGCATTTCATTATTTTCAGAAGAGAGCCAAGATGTTTTTGAAACATTAGACTCTAATTGAGATAATCACCATTGTATGTATAAGGCACTGCACTCTGCAAAAGCAGGGTGCTGAAAAAAATCACAAAACAATTTCTAATTCATTAGTAAAAGAATACTTGAACCTCGGCAAAGTTTCAGGTAAGTTGGATAAGCAAAACAAACAAAAATAAAACAAACAAAAAAATCATTCAAATGCCAAAATTATTTAGACACCACTGTCCCTAAACTACAGTTGATGTACAGACCATGATTAAATGGGCTGTACATTAAAATGAAAAGTAGATTAAAATGAAAAGTATCCATAGAAAGGAATTTATTTTTAGACAATAGTGAGGTCCAAATTCAGCAAAGCATATACTTAAGTCTTTTACCTAGCCAGTGGAGTTTTTAAGCACATTCATGTGCTAAAGTCTCATTAAAGTCAGTGACTTGATACTAGACCTGCATCGGGTAGTTATGATTGCACGTATAAGTATACTTTCCTTTTCCTGAATGCATGAACATAAGGAGGACATCTTAAAGAAGTCAGGATGATTTTTGAATCTCTCCATAAAAGGCAGGAATGTTAGCAGTGGTAGCTTATAAACAGGATTAGAGAAGGCTAGTAAATGCTAGACGTTTATATTTCTAGACCAAAAAGGTTTAACCAAAGGCACACGATAACTAGATAACCAGAGTATGATAGGATTTATTAGCGGGATGAATAGTTAAAATTTTATTATATCTCATCATGTTTATTCAAAATACCCATCTGGAATTTGTGAAGTCTTAACTGCAAAAGGAGCAGTCAGAGCCTTGTTGAGGCAATTTCATTGTCTGGTTTTCAGAGCTGTGGAGTTTTGAGAATGTTATTCTATTGCTCTGTTAACACAGCATGCTGTGCCACTAGCAGTACATGAAGTACACTATTACTCTGTAATTATGTGTGTTTCTGTAAATGTGTGAGTTAGTATGCAGTCCTAGCTGAAAAAGGGGTAGTCAGAGCCCTCTCTGGCTTACTTAATTTTAGCTATACAAAGGCAATGACAGATTTTTTTGAAAATTCTATCTAGCCCCCAATGCCCTGCTGTGTTTAGCAGCATCTATCTCATGTAAAATATAGCACTTCTATAATGAACACATCTTTGTGTGAGCTTCTATTTCATTTTCCATGTGTCCTAATCCTAGTAAAAGTCAATTGCTCACATGGTAAATGACCATAAATGATTTTTTAGCGAGTGTGGCTAAAACAAATTCATTTTAACTTGAGTATTTGTGAAAATAGTTTCAGAATTCATCTACCTTTACTACTGTAAAATCACTATCATCCTCCAACCTCTTAAGTGAATATGTATTTCATTAATAGTTAGCTCTTTATTTAGATCCTTTACTTTTTTCTCTACAAAACAACTTTCATACTTCATTTTGGAAGGATGAGGTGTTTGGCCAGTGCCTGGGATATGAAGTTGCAAAAATGCCAGCGTTTATTCATCGCTTAGTGAATTAAAGGAGTGACTTTACAGGAAAATTGACAATAGGCATAAAGACTTCACATCTTCACACTTTCCTTTTGAACGTAATAAAACCGAATACTCTGAATAACACACGGGCAACACAGCTAGACAGCAAATCTTTCATTGCAAATAAAGTTACCGGTATGATTTTTGTCAGATTGGAGTTAAAGTGCAGAGTTTCTAAGTGACGAAAGAAGTCAGGTTTAATTGTGTTTATTATTACTACCATATATACATGTTCATTATCTTGTTGGTTTGTAAGATCCTTGTCCCCCCAAGATGAATAGATAAAAATGGCAAAATGTTATTACCTTTTACTAAGCTAACCCTGTATTTCAGCAGTTGGCAAACTTAATTTCATGTCTGTGGTGAAAACAGGCTATTTAAATGTTATTACAGATTTCATTGATTCTGCAAACTTAATTTCATGTCAGTGGATGGCGTATTGAGACATTTTGTTTAAGAGTGTGTCTAGACTACAGGGATTTTTCAAAAAAAGTAGCCTTTAAAAAAAAAAAAAAACTTCCCCTGTGTCTAGACTGCTGCCGCATTCTTTCAAAGGTAAATGAAAAGAATGTGGCAGTTTTTTCAACCTCAGAAAACTTCATTTTACGAGGAAGAACGCCTTTTTTTGAAAGTGCTGTTTCGAAAAAAGGCACTATGTAATGCAAACTGTGCTTTTTCAAAAGAGAGCATCCAGACTGCCTGGGTGCTCTCTTTTGAAAAAGCGGCTTGCTTTTTTGAAAGTACTGATTGTAGTCTAGCACTCTTTTTCAAAAGAGGCTTTTTCGAAAGTATCTTTCAAAGAAGCCTCTTTTGAAAGAGGCTTGCAGTCTAGACGGAGCCTAAGTGGAATAGGCATGAAGCCCTTCAGCTCCCAGTATCTGCAATGTACCCTTCCTGGTTAACAGAAGCAGCAGGAGGTGATAGCCAGCATGTCCCTAGGCCTGCACTACTTTCTGCAGCTCCCATTGAGTGAGAATGACAAATTGCAGTCACTGAGAGCAGAGGGGCTCCATGCCTACAGACACTCCAGGTAAACAAACCTCTCAACACACGAGCATCTTATCCTGATGAGCAAGGAACCAAACTTTGTTGATCCCTGTTGTAAATCACTGATGGCAGAATGTTAGTTTTGTACTTTCTTCTTTAAAAAATATACTAAAATTTTATTTTATCTAAATTGTATCTGCATGAAATTTGACCCATCTATTCCACAAAATACTACACCTTGCATGTAAATCAAAACATACCATGAATGACAGTACTGTGGCACTGGTGTCAGTCTGCTACTGTGTAATTTGATCTCTTCAGGCAGGTTGACCATTGGACCTCCTAAGTCTCTAGCCAATCTGAAAATATAATGTGCAGAATCAATGAAATCTGTAATAAAAAAATTAAGTAGTCTGTTATCACCACAGATATGCCAATCTACAGGGCTTCTTTGAAATAAACAATTATAATTTGACAGTGATAAAGCCAGTGACATTCCTCTATATTAGCCTAAAAAGATCTAACTAAATTATTTTCTAGGATTTTCATACAAGTATTTAAAGTGAACAATCAAAAGAAAATGTTCTGTATTCAACTTAAAGTTGTTGAATATGCAGGAGCAAACAATAATTACATTGCTTCTCGTGAATTCTGTATCAATGAGAGGCAGGTAAGAGAATGGTGAAAAAATAAAACAACATTAAAAAACATGGCAAGGAGCAAGAAAATATGTCCAATGAGGTGCACTTCATTTCCCGCGCTGTAGAAAGATCTTAATGATTGGTCTCAGAAGGGTAGCCATTCTAGTCTATAATTTTAAAATCTATCAGTAGTCCTATTTGTTGTTCCTAATAATTGGATTGTTGAATATCATCACTAGAACTGGAAGTCATCTGCGGGCTCTGCAAATGTCAAAAAACAACAAATACGAGTCAGTAAAGTCATCAAAATTTGTCACATCCGTGGGTTGCTGTATTCACTTCATAAACCATCATGATCTCTGTCTTTGTCAGTGAACAAAGATTGCACAAAAGCTGCTGAGAAACCTGGAAGAAAAAATTGAATCTTTCCAAAGTTTTATTATAAAATATTGAAAGGGATATGCCTTTAAGATGCCACAAAAAATGGAAACATGGATGAAACGCCAAGAACATCTGATCTCCTGAGTAACAGAATGGTAACTGGTATATGTGAAAAAACAGTTTTAATTAAAACAGTTGTTAATGACAAAATCCATTTTACAGTGGTTTCATCATGTTTGGCCAAAGCATCAAAGCTCCCTCCTCTTGTTATTTTTAAAAGAAAAGCCTTGCCTAAAAAACATGTAATTTCCTGCAGGTATCATTATACATGCACATGAAAATGGATGGTTGAAAATGGGACTACTAAATGGTTGGAAAGAATGTGGAATAAGAAACTAAGAGCACTTTTCAATAAACCTTCTATGCTTGTTTGGGTCTTTTTCAGGGTACACAAGATGGATGAGGTGAAATACGTGGCTGAAAAAAATGAAAAGTACTTTTACTGTAATACCTGGAGGCTCACTTACTGTCTGCCTGAACAAACACATTAAAGACAGGCTATGCAAAATGTGGTCTGACTGGATGTGCTCAGGCATGGCAAAATTTACAAAAGGCAGGAATCTTTTGAAGCTGAAAATCAATCTGGTCACCCAATGGGTCAAGGATCAATGGGAGTTTTTTCCCTTGGAAATGATAGAAAAATAATTTTGGAAATGCTGTTTCAGCAATGAGCTTCATGGGTCAGAAGACAACGCCATATTTACTGATGACAAAATGGATACTGATGATAAGGAACCTGAGTCTGAGAACAACACCGCTGACATCTATGATGATGACACAGGAGCAACTAAGACTGAAGCTGAATTTAAATAAGTGCATTAGAATATGAGAATTTAAAACATGGACTAATTCTTAAGGTACGTGAATACATATTTGTTCAGTTATTATGACAGGTTTTTTTTGTTAGATTACATTAAAATATATCTACTAAAACTTTTGCAAGTTTCTTGTGTTGCCAATTTTTAAAATACAGCAGGGTTAGCAAACTTCAGTTCCCAGCTCATCAGGGTAAGCTGCTGTTGTACCAGGATGTTTTCTCTACTTGGAGTGTCCACAGAGACATTGACGCTCAGTTCCCAATTGCTGAGATTTGCTGTTCCTGACCAATGGGCTGTGGGAAGCACTGTGGGCTGAGGGACGTGTTGGCCACCACTCCCCATCACTTCTGTTGGCTGTGAATAGCAAACCGTAACCACTGGGAGCTGACAGGCTCTGTGCTTGCAGATGCTACAAGTACACAAAACATCCCAGTACACCAGTGGCTTACACAATAGACCAGGAACTGAAGTTTGCCAACCCCTGATTTACAACAACAATGTAGATCCATTGGTAAGCCAACCCCACGCTTTAAAAAAAACTGTGTCTTATGATTGGTATTATTATTTCATTTTTAAAGAACACATTTTGAACACATTTTTCCATAGAAGTAGAAATGGGGACAAGAAAAGACACAAATTAAAAGGAAAACAATCATGAAAAGGATAATGCTTTTAAGCACTGTACTTTAGAACAAAAAGTAGCTTGTGGAATTTTTTCTGAAAATTATAGTCAAATGCATTTGTACTCTAGTTAAAGCTCCAGGTCAAATGCACTTCACATGGAAAACACTTGTGTGCACACCTTATGGACACTATGCCTTACTTTTGCAAATAGTGGAAATAATTGACCTCATCTTTCCTTTCATTGATTGAGGGGACTCAGACTGGACAGACTGGGGCACAAAATGTGGAAGGATGCATGATCTCCTACTTCTCCCTAGTTCTCGAGATACACTTTTGGGCTAGGTTGAGACTTCCTAGGTCAGGCCTAGACTGGCAGAGAATAATCAATGCAATTTATGCAACTCCAGCTACTTGAATTGCACAGCTGGAGTCGGAGTACCTTGGATCAATTTTCTGGGACAGTCCCACAGCAAGAAGTCGATGGGAGAAACTCTCCTGCCAACTTCCCTTATTCCTTGCAACAGCAAGGAGTACCATGGCCAATGGAGGCATCTTCAGCATTTGATTTACTGGGTCTTTACTAGACCCGCTAAATTGAACCCTGGAATATCAATTGCTAGAGCATCAATCCTCTGGTAAGTGGAGATGTGGCCATAGTCTGGGAAGTGATGGAATGGAAGTGGATAGAGCAACAGCAGAGGGATAGGTGGAGCCATGACATCATGACTGTTTCACCACCATATGCTTTCTTTATGTAAAACAATGCTAGACCTATTGTCATTAGTTAATGGCATTTTCTTCTCTAAGCAAACCCCACCTTTGGAGAAAGAGGTAGGGGGTAGCAGCTAGCAGAGTCTATGGTAACCTGGGACTCACAGGCTTCAAGAAGCAATGTGAAAACATCAGGGCTACGTCTAGACTGGCATGATTTTCCGGAAATGCTTTTAACGGAAAAGTTTTCCATTAAAAGCATTTTCGGAAAAGAGCATCTAGATTGGCACGGACACTTTTCTGCAAAATCACTTTTTGCGGAAAAGCGCCCGTGGCCAATCTAGATGCGCTTTTCCGCAAAAAAGCCCAGCTCGCCATTTTCGTGATCTTGGCTTTTTTGTGGAAAACAAATCTCAGCTGTCTACACTGGCCCTTTTACACAAAAGTTATGCGCAAAAGGGACTTTTGCCCGAATGGGAGCAGCATAGTATTTCTGCAAGAACACTGACAATCTTACATGAGATCGTCAGTGCTTTTGTGGAAATTCAAGCAGCCAGTGTAGACAGCAGGCAAGTTTTTCCAGGAAAGTGGCTGATTTTCCGGAAAAACTGGCCAGTCTAGACACAGCCCAGGAGTGAAATCCTGACCCCAATAAAGTCAATGACTATACTTCCATTGACTTAAATGGGGCCAAGATTTCATCCAAAGACTCCACGTGGATTACCATGATTTTCATATCTGTCATGATAGCTGAAAAATATCAGAACACATATTAATTTAAGAAGGTCTTAGAGTAGAAATGTATGGAGTTTCTGCCATTCCATGGATTTTTCTCTCCCCCCCTCCCAAACATATGGAGGAGAATTTGGCACAGTTTCTTAAAACATGAGGAATATAGTCATTGACAATGCTGCAAGGAGTTGAACGAGGGCAGTCTCACTGGAGTTTTGCTAATAAAACCATGATGATTCTACCATGTCACATTTTAGTAGCTATACTGTAAAAATCATCATCAGTGAGGGTATTGTTTGTCATGTCATTTCACTATATAAAGAATATAATTGACTAGCTTTTCCTTAGCTACAGTCATTTTGCAGTTAAGTTTATAGATCTTTAGTTTTGGTATGAAAACATTTTTATATCTAGAATGGAATTTTATTCTGAGTCTCTATTCATAAAATATACCAATAAAATAATACATCAATTTCCAGGTCAAATATTTTCCACTACATTTTTACACCCAACATGTGGAATAGATTATTCACACATAAAAATTGTTAAAATCATGGTAACAGTCTGGCTTATTCTCTGAAAACCCAAGGAATTCTAAGCTAATACTGGAAAACAATATTTAACTTACTCCACCATGTGTGTATTGCATATCACATAACACAATCTGAAAGATCATGAACACCAGACTTCTCAAGTCATGTGATCAAAAACCGGATTTATGAAGTGAGATAAATTTGGAGTTTCCTCCTAATTTCTCAGCTTCAGAATGTAAATGGGTCAAACTGGGTGCAAAAGTTCACCCCAAACTCAAATTGAAAGTTAAACAGCTGAATTTTCTGTCAGAGTCAGTAAACTTTGATAAACTTTTTATAATTAAAAAAATCTGTTTTGTTTTGATGTATCTCTGGTCTTCTATAAAAGAGATGGAAGTAAAAGTATGTAAAATTCACACAAACCTATAGCAAGCATTTACTAATCTAAAAAATGTTTAGGAACAAGAAATTTCTTGTCTTAAAAAAATAAAAGGTTTCTCTTTAGAATAGAAAAACTACCTCATAAATAACACAAAGGACCAGTTTAGGTCTCACTTACACTGTGAGTACACTTTAAATTCCACCGTCTTGAAAATGTGTAACTATTTACAACAGTGCATGAGGATCTGTCATTTAGGGACATTTTAAAACAAGTATTATTTCCTTTTTCAGCACTCTTACAATTTGTCATTTTTATCTATATTCATGGGAATTTTTAACGCACTGACTTGTAACCTGATAGCTCATGATGATTTCTTTGGAGATGTTTCAGGCATTCATGTCTATGAGTTATTGGAGACTTAAATTCAAGGACCATTTGTCTGCAGTGCATATTCACTCAATCTGCACCTGTAAAACTCTTGTGAAATTTCTGTTGCAAAGAACAAAGGAATGTATGTGCTCAGTAAAGAACAACTTCAGCTTTATTTTAAAAGAGAAAAAGCTTCTGGCATTCTGAAAAATTGGAGGGGCTGAATGACTGAGGAGACTGGTAATGGGATATGGATTCATACAACTGTGTTGCTGGTCCAGCACAAGATCAGGGCCACATGTTTGGTGGGCCAGGCTATACTCAGTACTATCCAGTACAGAGCTGAATAGTAAAGAGTTGGAAAGGGAATTGGGGGGACAGAATAAATTAGCTTTCTGTTATCTTTCCACCCCCATGATCCTCACCCACATAAACACACAAAACCCTTTTGGGGTGGTGGAGTTAGGGTGGCTGGGGAACTCCTGCCTTGAAGTGTTTCCATCATATACAGAATTCCATTTTGTTCAGTGGATTACAGCTCCACTACTATACAAATTGTTCAATTGCCGCTACCCTCAAATGCAAATTGAAGCTTGGGGTTTGCTCAATCTCGTGCCAGGGTGTAATGGCCCCTAGAAATATGGAAATGGCAGCTGGTAACAGTTTTAGTGAATAGTGCATTGGATAAGGACAATCAGTGCACAGCTTATCCAATCCTTCACTATCCCAACAATCTCCTTATGCCAAGGTGATCAGTGATAGTGGTAAAGGAGCTGACTCTGCTTATTGGGATTATTTTATGGAGGGAGATTATTTTATCCTTTGTATCTGGGAGTAGAGCAGATGGAGCATATCAGAGGCCAGGGTCTGGCCCTCATTATGTTAGTTTCACATATTTTTTTTTGTGACAAGCAATAGGAATAATAAAAAATTGCACTAGCTCTGCTACTTTTTGTGTTATTTGATGGTTCAGATTTCTTTTTGAACAATATAGACTTGATGCATAGGGGGTTTCTTTGTTTGTTTTTCCAGAATTTTTATGCCACCATTGCTTTGCCCAAGAGAAATTCTCTCTCTCTCTCTCTAATACATGCACACCCCAACACAAAAACCCTTAGTAAATGTTCCTAGTTAAAGGAAAGCCTTTTCTTTGCATAGAAAAAGAAAGCCAAGAAAACTGAGACTGGCAATAGTGTATAGTTAGTGTGTATAGTTAATATATTCTAATATAATATACTGGATTTTATTTAGAATTTTCTCCATTGGATTTCATATACTTATTTTCTACTGTTCTTGCTTATCTATAGTTTCTTTATTTCAGTGAATTTCTTATTTCTGTATTCCCTCTTTCTCCCCTAGATAATATTTCCCAGGGAGATTTAAGAGGATAGGAAGCAGTTGTACCTTGATAGCTGTTCTCAAAGATGAAAAATGAGAGTGGGCTAATACAGGGGCATGCAAGCCTTAAAAGATACGCCTAGCCCCAGAAAATGGCAATAGTTAAGGTGGAGGAGCTGGGGCTGGTTATCTACAAGAAGAATGGGGAGTTGCGATTTGGGTCCAAAGGAAAAAAATACTCAGCGGCTGCATCTAGACTGGCATGATTTTGTGGAAATACTTTTAACGGAAAAGTTTTTCTGTTAAAAGTATTTCCGCAAAAGCACATCTAGATTGGCACAGATGCTTTTGCGCAAAAAGTGCTTTTGCGCAAAAGCATCCGTGGCCAGCCTAGATGCGATTTTGTGCAAGAAAGCCCCGATCGCCATTTTAGCCATCGGGGCCTTTTTGCACAAAACAATTCTTCCCTGTCTACACTGGCCCTGTTGTGCAAGTATTCTTGTGCAAGAGGGATTTTTCCCGAACGGGAGTGTGAAAGTATTTGCACAAGAAGCACTGATTTTGTACATTACCAAGTCAGTGCTCTTGCGCAAATTCAAACAGCCAGTGTAGACAGCTGGCAAGTTTTTGCGGAAAAGTGGCCGCTTTAGCGCAAAATCTTGCCAGTCTAGATGCACCCAGCAGGTTTGGGGCCCAGTCCAAAACTTAGTCTAGATCATTCAGAAAGTTTGAAAACTAGGTGAAAGTCAGGGAGTTACTACAGCTTCACACCGTTGCTTTCTCCTGTGATGGAGGGGAGATAGAGCTATTAGCAAGCTTCTCAGTCATGTGGTCTATCCCACTCATTATTTTTTGATGGGAGAACACTTACATTCACTACAAGTTATAGTTTACAACACTGTGGAGAGTTTGTGACAGGAACAAATTATTCATTATCAGTTATTTCATATTACCCCAAAGTGTGCTAGAAGCTTCAGAGAAAATGTTGCCCCAAAGAGTTTATAAGGTAAGGTCACAATATTTCAACTTGTGTATAGCCAGGGCCTAACGGAAAGTCAGTGGGTGAAATCCTGAAGTCAGTGGAACCCGAGTTCCCATTGACTTAAACAGGGCTAAGGTTTCACCCTGTGGGTCTCTGTGTGTGAGCAGAGATTTGCACAGGAGGAGTTAATTATAGGATCAGTACTGGAGTAAAAATTCAGATCATCAAGCTACAATTATTAGTGACCTGAGCCAATTCTTAAAATCTGGTGGCTAGAAGTGAATTAAGTTATTCATTGATCAAGCTTTTTCATATGAAATCTTAACTATATTGCAGAAAAACTGAAGAAATATCCAGTTTCTCCTTGTACAAACAGCAGTAATGTTGATTAAACAAGGACCTGTGGACTAATTTGTCTTGCAGTAAAATAGTGCCAAGACAAAGAGTTGTTCAATCTAAACCTTCCTTATAAAAACCTAATTATTCAAAAAAGGGAAAATATACTTTGAGTAGAAAAACAAATACTTTTAAAATAAGGAGCTCAAGAACACCTGGAGAAAATATGCCAATTTGCTATAATATATATTTTCCCCTTGAAATGCTATAAAATGTTCAAAAGGTTTTCCATGCAGGTGTGAGAATGTGAGTTTTTTTAAAAGATCATCTGTGTCCTAAAACTGGCACATGAAACACGGGACAAAAGGGCTGTCCTGGAAAGTGCTTGCATATTTTATAGAATAGCCAGATAAGTAGGTGCATAAAACCTGTGTTATTTTTTGGCACATGTATTCTGTGTCTGTTTCCCTAGGGATACAATATATTAATTACATGCTATGCTTTTGAGAATTTTTCTTCTCTAAATAGTTATATTGTATGTGAAGAGTTTCCCCCTCTTTCCATTGACTCCATCTTTCTTTATATTTGTGCACCTTTCAGATACATAACGGAAAAGTATCCAATTACATTTGGGGAAAAGGTATAATAAATCACATAATGGAGTATTTTATGTGGGGAAAAACATGCTCTGTATTCTAACCATTTACATAACATATCGTTCATCCAGAAAGACATTTTTGTTATGAAAAGAACTCACAGATTTTTGATATTCCTTTTGTGTGAAGGCAACACGGCTTTTGAGAATTTTGACTCCAAATTCTGATTCCATGTTATTTGATCTTCTGATACATTCTATGTTCATTTTCTTTTTCATTTCCCACTTGGTTCTTTTTGTAGTCAATTTTAGGAGTGGAAAGAAAAGTTCTGTTTTCTTCTGTTATGATGAAGCAATAATATGTTATGACTGAGCTGCGTTAATGAAAGCAGACAGACATGTGAGGTCAGTGCTTGCAGAGCCCTCTCTTGACTTCCAGCTGTGTTGGATGCAGGTCTGCTACCCCAAGGAAGTAGATTTTCATTTTATCCCCAGAGATTCACTTAATGCAAAGTAGGGAATTTATTGCAAGCCTTGTTATTCCAACACTTTTTCAGAAAAATATAAATCACTATCTTGTTTGGGTTCACTTAGGGGTAAATTTTCCCAAAAGCAGTTTTTCTTAAGTTAGGTATCACATTAGTCTTCAAAAATTGCTCCCCATCTGCACATGGATTTGAATTGTGGGTCAAATTGTGAACACCAGGGCTTGATCCAGCAAAGTACTCAAGTGCTTGTGACTAATACCGTTTATGTACTAATACCATCTATGGGATTACTCCCAAGCGCTTTGCATGGGCTTAAGTATCTTAGTAAGAGATACAAAACCCCAGTCTAGCAAAGACCATAAGAACAACCATACTGGCTCAGATCAGTGGTTCATCTAGCCCAGAACCCTGTCTTCCGAGAGTGGCCAGCACCAGAGCTACAAAGGGCAAGTATCAAGTGATTCTTACTCTTTCATTCAGTCCCAGCTTCTGGAAGTTTGAGGACATCCTAAGCATGAAGTTTTGTCCCTGACTATACTGGCTAATAGCCACTGATGGACCAATCCCACATGAATACAGTTATACTGTAGGCCTTCACTACTTGATTGTGATCACAAATAGGACAGTTAAAATTTCCCAACTAGTAATTTATTTTGCAAGTGCTAATTTTGTGATTTCAAATTTTACCACTAAAACAGGTCTCATCCCACTGAAAAGTTATTGTTATTATTTGCTTTGACAAATGGAAACTGCATAAACTGTGATGCTGTTGTCAGCATCCCAAAGACACTAATACTTGCATCATTTCTGGAGGCCAAAAGATTGCCACGAAAAGAGGACAGGCATTGAAAAACATGCACATGCACCCTTCTACTTTGAAAATATAAACTCTATTTCAATTCCTGTATTCCATTATTATTAGTTTGAGTTTGCATTCCCTACACTTGTGTATTTTAGTTGGTTGGTGCACAATATAAAATGACATTTTACACTATCTTTGACATTTTTTTCTGGGGGATTATTCAGTAAGACTTGCTTGCAAGGATCAAGCTGACCTTTTGAATTTTCAAACATACACATTCTTTAGTGAGGTGGTTGGGGTTTTTTTGACAGACCTAGAAGACAAGTCAAACTTTGTGTTAACAGCTACAGGGGGAAACAAAATAAGTGTGATGGCTTGTAATTACAACCTTTGCTAAAGTAAATATTTTCTGCAGAAACTTCAGCTCAGCAAACAAAAAAACAGAACAAAGCACTCACAGGCAAACAACCAACTGCAACCAAAAGCAACCTACAATGTCAGGAAAATATAACACTCACAAATTAGAACTGAACACAGGGCTTTTGGTATTCACCAGTTTTGCAAGAAGATAGAAAATAAAAGAACATTTTCAATAGTATTGTTTTGCAGGTTTTTGGTTTAAGTAAAACACAGTTATTTGAAAAAGTGTTTTATTTTCTTTTGGAAAAATAAATGCATATTTCACAGAAGAGTGAAAGTGAAAGGTCATGGGATAAATACCACTCAATGTGACACCCTCTTGTGGGCACAGTCCCCATATCAGCAAGATGATTAAATATATGAGTAGTACAGTTGATTCTGAAGGGACAACTCTACACATGTCCTTAGGCACTTTCCTTAATATGGACGCTTTTGTTGCTTTGATCACTATACACATGTGGCCTGATCATGCAGATCTAACTCATGCAAACTTACTACAGTACTGAAGTCAATGGGAATTTTGTGTAAGAGCTTCAGAATTGGGTCCTGAACCATTCTGAGATGTTTTTTAATCACTCTGAGTTACTTGAAAGAGACCCTCTTTATACAGGAAGCAGTTTCAACTGTGTATGCGCCACAGAACATTGGCTTCTCCAGCACCCTTTCCTAAGACTTCTTGTCTGGGACTCTAAACCACTTAAATGTTCAGTTCTCAATATCATACTTACTGCAATAATAAGAAAAAATCCTTAGAAAATAAGTATTACTTTTGAGTCTGAGACAATTTGATGATTGAATTATGCAATCATAATAAAAATAATTTTCATGTAATATTCACAACAATAAAATAAATAACAATTAACAAATTTTTCTTTGTCACAGGCCAATTGATACGTAATGAGCATATTCTGTTTTTAACTTAATATATATCACATAGTTGGATATGGACAAAAGGATCCCACCTCTTTGGTTACATTATATTTAAGTTTCATGTATTTCTGAAAACTATTGCCATTATTAGGTGGGAAAATACCTTTCGATGAATATCACAATCAAAACATAAAACTATCGGGCTGGGTTAAGATTGTATTACAAACTCAAAGCTTATACCTGCTTCAATAGTTGGGAAAGAACCATTATGTCTTTTAGTCCAACCCCAATCAAGAGCAAGATTGTCTAGTTTAGCTGATAGTGTTCCAACAGACATGCCTTTTCTACCACTTTCTCTGAGCAACTGTTTCAAAGAGTATTAGACCTTGTTGTCATGGAGAAATGACAATTTTTAACTTAACCAATTAGTTTTAGTTATATGCCCTTGTACTTTGTGTGACAACTTATCCCCCTCTGTTTTTCCCACTGTGAAGCCCCCATTGGGAACCCAAAGATGTGCAGACCCTTTAATTTGGTGGAGTGCAGGACCTTTCATTTCATTTGTGACCAAGGAGATGGAGCTGGTAATTTCCAAAGTGGCAGATAGAACTTAGTATTAAGAATTGTAATTAGAAGTGACATCACTGATCCACATTTTCTTCCTGATCTGGCTAAATAGGCAGTTGTTCTCAACTATGTAGGTTCATACAGAAGAACCTGTAGTAAATGCTTTAGTTAAGTGCTTTAAAATTCACACAATTACTCTGCTATAGAATTTCCACTTCAGTGTGTTTTAGGGTTCAGTTCTTGTGCTTCAAGTGATGTCTTGAAAAAAGAAAAGATGATGTGTGACACCCTTCACCTCATTCTCTATTTTTCATTTGCACACTAGCTCATATAGCAACATTTCATCGTAATTCGCTCTTATTTTTCTTCTTTCTGGTTTTCTTATGATCTTGCCTGATGGTATAAGTACTGGAAGCTCACTCTGTGATTAGTGAGCTATGTGTTCACAAAGAAATGGTATTCTTTTACCTAATTGTGATCTTTTTAAATTCATACTTCTCATCACCTCTTCTTTTGTAGTGTTATCTAGGTATTTTAAAACATTCCTTTAAAACACCAAAACTCTGAGTTGTCTCTCACTATTCTTTTTAAGCACTGAGTCCTCACATTTAAAAAGGTGCCAACCCTTCCCCGTTTTCCCCTCCATGAACCCTGGGTTATGTTTAAATCTTGCCTCTTCTCCCGAGATAATATTTTTAATTTCTGACTTTTTTCCCTTTTCCATCTATTGTAACCTCCTGCTGTCCATCCATACTGTTACACACAGTGCTCCCTAAAGGTTTGTTTACATTGCACATTACACAAATTGTGCAGCTTATTTTGAGTTAATTTTGAAATAGCTTATTTCAAAATTTGGCTCTCTCTACATAGCACTTATTTTGAAAAAAATCACTATTCCAAAATGTCCCTTACTCCTCATGGAATGAGGTTTACAGGGACATCAGAATAGTGAACCCATTATATTTCAAAATAATGGGCACACTCAAAAGACACGGAATAGCTATTTCAGGATACCAGAAGTATCCTGTCCATTACTAAAATAACTACATGAGCATCTACACAGCAATTCCGTTATTTTAAAATAACTTTGAAATAAGGGGCAGCTTATTTTGGCATTTGTTAATCTCATTCTAGGAGGAATAATGATTCTTCTGAAATAGCTATTTCAAAATAGTGACTGTGTAGACAAAGGTGCTGAAGTTATTTCAAAATAAGGGGCCTTCATTCCTTTCCATGGTGCCCTGCAGGCTGCTCTGTCTACTGTCTACACTCAGCCCAACTCTATACTGCTCCCTTTCCCCTGGAGCCCTTAAAGCTGCAGCCTTAGGGGGAAGGGATTGTGGGAGACATAAGGCCATGACAGCCCTGAGCCACCCAGCAGCTACCACAGCAATGTATTTTGGCCACAATGAGTGACTCCGTTGCTCCCACCCAGCCCTCCACTGCTCCCAGGGAGTAGTTAGACAGATACCAAAAGCCTGCCCGAGGACCCAGGAGATGTGTGCCTTCCTGGTCTGGTGCGGAGATCCTGGATCTTATTGAGGTTTGGGTGATGAGACCAATCTCCAGGATCTCTGCACCAGATGCAGGACGCTGATATCTATGGCTGCATGACTGAGAGTCTGGCCACCAAGGGCATATCCACACTCAGGAGCAGGTGCAGCTGAAAGTAAAGGAGCTCTGCCACGCGTATGCCAGGGCCCGAGAATTACAGTTCCAGCTCTGGGGCAGAATCCCACACCTGCCCCTACTATACAGACCTGAACCATATCCTGGCTTTGCCTCTGCCCCCCACCCTGGCAGAAATGCCTTCCCCTTCCTCTCACAAATAAGTTCAAAACATGCAACCACCACGTGTGGGATGTTTCACTCCTCAGTGTCCAGCCATGTGAGGAGGCATCGGGACCTCACCTTCAGATGTCCAAAGGTGCCCTCAACAACCATGCAGGCCTTGCTGAACTTGGTAGGCCTGTGTAGGGCTTCATGAGCCAGGGCAAGATCTCATCCCCCACCATGCACATCAGCATGTCCACATCCCTGACCCTGATGGTGCTGTTCCAGCATACACAGCTTCTCGAACCCACTCAAGTTGCAGAAGATGCAGGCTTCATGCACTTTCCCTGATCACCCAACGTATATATTTGTGAACTGGCCACAGCGGTCCACAACAGCCTGCAAAACCATTAAGAAGTATCCCTTCCAGTTGATGAACACAGATGCCTGGAGGGTGAGGGGGGGGGGGTCTAGATGGGGATGTGGGTGTCATCAATAGCCCCCCTGCAGTTGGGGAAGCCCGTGTTGGCAAAGCAGGTGATGACGGTATCCATGGCACCAAGGTTGATGAGTATGCGCAGCAGAACAGTGTTGATAGCCCAACCACCTGTAGAAGGAGACAAACAGAGAATCACAGGGGTGCCAGGGTCCTTGGGAGGTCCCTGAGTCCACCCCTTCCTCACCCTCCTGCACATCAGGAGCAACCCGCCCCCCCACACACACACACTTACGCCATCCCTGGCAGGGCTTTGTGAGGGCGGGACTGGAAAACCTCCTAAGAAGGGGGCTTGCACCACTACCACCACCCACCCTTCCTTTCCCTTCCTTTCCCCATTCTAGCACTTGCCTTCCCCCCTGCACATAATAGCCCGAGAGCATCAGACCTGCATGACCAGGGCCTTGACGGTCGATCTCCCCATGCTGAACTGGTTCCCAACAGATTGGTCGGTAGCTGTCCAGCGTGGCGAGCTTCCACATGGCTATGTCAACCCTTTTCTCCAGGGGGTTGGCAAGTCACATGTGTGTGTCCCATCACCTGAATGCAGGGGTGAGCCTCTCATACACATCCAGAAAGGTGTCCTTCCTCATCCAGAAATTCCAGAGCCATTGCTGGTCACCCCTCACCTCTCCATGACGTGCCCTCCCACCACTCGGAACTGGTGTCCAGATGCAGGAAGCAACAATGTATGGTGTGCAGGGGAGGGATCCAGCAGAAAGAGCCAGGTCTGCAGAGAGGCAGGGAGGGTCTCCAAGCCTAGCAGGATGTTGGGTTCCTGCAGAGCCTGGGAGGTAGCCTGCAGAAACTGCTGCATGAGGTGCAGCACAAGCTGGATTGCTGAGGTGTCTGCAAAGGCAACCACAGCAGGCAAAAGAAAAGGCTTTGCTGTCCCTCGAGGAGGTAGGCAAAGGAAAAAAGCCTAACAGACTGCTATATGGGGGGGTCTCTTTAAGCACAAGCCTCAGGCTACATCTAAACTACATCCCTCTGTCAGCAGAGGGATGTAAATTAGATGTATTGAAAGTGCAAATGAAGCCAGGATTTAAATAATCCATGCTTCATTTGCATAATGGCGTCCACCGCTTTTTTCAAAATGGGGCTTTTCGAAAAAAATGGCCGTTTAGACGGGGCACTTGTGATAGATAAATAAATAAGTAATAATAACTGAATATGTGTGTGTTGGTCAGTAGTCCTATCCCTCTGTTCTTTATATGGAACCGTCTAAACTGCTGGTTTTTTTCGAAAAGCCCTGTTTTGAAAAAAGCGACAGCCGCCATTATGCAAATGAAGCATGGGATATTTAAATCCTAGCCTCATTTGCACTTTCAATACATCTAATTTATATCCCTCTGCCAACAGAGGGGTGTGATTAGAAGTAGCCTCAGATAGCCTCAGGCAGCGCTCCAGGAACTAACTGCTGTCCTGATGCCCTGCCTGAGGTGATTCTGGATAGCCTTAAATGTGAGTTAGCGTCCAATCAGTGTGGGTGCTCTATTTCAAACTAGCTCAGTGCTATGTTGATGAGCTTTTGGTGAGTAGACGCATTATTTTGAAATAAGCTATTGTAGCTCCCCTCGCCACCTGGTTACCTTCTTTAAGGCCAATCTGCTTACAGGTTTTGATAGATAGGTCTGGGTTCTTCTGGATCCTGCTACCCACTCAACTTTATTTTTTCCGATGGAAAAAAGAGCCCCAGGAATCTAGGTAATCTCCTTGGGGGTTACACTGTTTTTGAATATTTCTTCTGGAATAGTTTATTCCAAAATAAATGTGCAATGTAGACATAGCCTAACAGACCATTAAAAATGCAGCTATGAAGGCTATCTTTCTTGTCTGTCACCCTGATCATGATCACATTACCACCATATTCATATCATGCCAATGTCTCCCCTTATTTCACTGACTCAGTTTCAAGCTGTTTGTCCCCTTGGACACCCATTTCAACTCTTTCCCTCCCACCTTGTCCAGTCTCATGTCTTATTATGTTGTCTCCAGCATCTTCCATTTATGATACCAGGCTCTTCTGGCCATTTGTCAGCTTCTCACATAAATGTCTCAGGTGGGGGAGAGGGGTTTGTTCACACCTGCGCATACAACAGTTACCCTGAATTGACTTGGAAGGCTGTGACACAGCTCAGTTTTGACAACTATAAGAATTCAGCTCACAAATAATAGCTCAGTTGAAGAGCAGAGGAAGACAGCTGGCACTTGTGATAAATAAATAAGTAATAATAAATAAATATGTGTGTGTTGGTCAGTAGTCCTATCCCTCTGTTCTTTATATGGAACTTGTATTCTTTGATTTAAAACTATTCAGTCTAAAACTGCATCTTGGTGTGTGTTTTCATGGTGACTACAACAATGAAAAATGATTTTAGCTGATGTATTAAATAATATAACAACATTTAAATAAGAAAAAAGGACAGTATCTGAGCTCCAGAATGTTTAATAGAATGATAAAATGATTGTCACCTAGTACCATCTCTGCCAGTTCATAGATTGTCCTCTACATTAGACATTTTTCACTATGGGTGCATCTACACAGCACTGTTATTTCGGAATAACGGCTGCTCTTCCAAAATAACAACACGAGCATCTACACAGCAATTTCGTTATATAAATAGAATTGAAATAACAGATGGCTTATTCCAACTTCTGTAAACCTTATTCCATGAGGAATATCGCTTTTTCCGAAATAGCTATTTCAGATCAGCAGTAGTGAGGCCTCTCCACTGCTGCCATTTTGAAATAGCTCCTCCCTAGGGCTATTCAGATTAATTACTCCCCAGTGCCTCCTGGGGCTCTAAATGGAGGTAGCATGTCCACATTAGGGAAGCCTACCTTGGACTAATTTTGAGTATTCCTGTGGTGTAGATATGCTATTTTGAAATAAGCTATTTTGGAGTATTTTTTACAGAATAACTTATTTCAAAATAAGCGTGCAGTGTAGATGTACCCAATCACTATTAAGGTCGCTAGCAAGTAGTGGTAAATTATTCATATATCTGAATGACCTGACTATTATATTTTTCTCAGTAATATATAAATTTAAATTTAAATTTAAATTTCTTTAATTTTAATCTATTGACTATTGTGTTATTCTTTAACATGATTGCCACTCATTTATGTATGAACAGTTAACAATTTCCCCTGTTTATTTTATTTCCTTGGCGGTAATTGAATCTCATTTCCCAACCATTAGTGTTTGTGGGCAGTGCAGCAGAAGATCAAGCAAGTTAGTGGTTTTTATCCATTATTCAGGCTAAAATCAGATAAATTAGCATCCACTGTAATTTCTTGGTATGTCAGAGTTCATGTTTGTACCTTCTGAATGTAGAAGATGAATACCTGAGGCATGTATAAGCTAAAACACACAACTGATTCTTTTGGTCACATGTAAAAACCCTCTGAAGCTCAGATACTGACAAGCATCTCCAAACCAGAGTGTAATTAATCTTTTTGTTTATTTGTTTGGAAGCTGTTTTGTCGCATCACCAATTCTCAGCATTTGCGGGGAAACAGAAAGTGACAAAATTGAAATGTAGTAATTAGTTTCAAACTACTCAAGACAGTTTAAAGTGACAGAGTACTTTTAAGAATTAAAGATTCAGCCACAGCATGTTGCAGTAAACTCACTGAAACTTAATATCTTCTAAGAGACTTTTCAAACATGCATTCGACTGAACTCATGTAATGATACTTAATTGGATATTTTTTGCCGGTTTCAGTCAATTGAAGTCATTATGAATGTGGAGCACAAATGGAGCTGAATTTGAAGAGGCGCTCATCGAAACTCTCTTCTCATAAAGCCAATAGAGCATAAAGCAATCTTTGTAACTCTTGTGGCTGCTAATCCTTCGGATCTGATTATTGCAAAGACTGATGAAAATTTCTATTTGCAGGACAAATAGTGGCATGGTCTTGTTGCTTACCTTTGATTGGAATACTCTTCCCCCCAGTAAACAATACAAATAAAGTATCAGCTGTGAAATAAACCACAGAGTGCTGATTTATTTTCCTGAGTATATGGCTTGAAATAGGTCAAGTTAGAGATTTTAGAGAGAGAGGACACCATGAAGCTTATGTGAGCTGCTTGCTTTGGATTATAGTGAGTAGAATGTAAAACCTTTCTTCCTTTAAAAGCTTCTTTAAAAACTCCATTGCCAGCATGATTTGCTACTAATTGTGCCTGGTCTCATTTATCTAAATCCGCCACATCCTTGCCTATTTCCCATCACTTTTATCCAGGGCTGCACTTTCATAACAACCACTGTGCCTCCAGGTGGGATGGAAGGACATTAGGTACCATCGCACAACTGATGGTTCTTTGACAAGTGACAAGTGGCCTGCTTCTTTCCCTTAGGGGAGGTATAATTTATCTCACCAATGAGTTCAGCCTCTGGCAGCCAAGAAACTGAGAGCCTTGAATGTTAACTCAAATTGTAACTCGGGATGCATAACAAGACCATGTCTGGTACCAATACACTGTCCAGAAGTAGATGATAGATCCAGCTTCCAGAAAAAATACATGAATGGTCCTCATTTAATTGAACAATAGGAGCAAGGAAAATTCATGTTTGTGGGGATATTAATTATAGGACACGAGTGACAAGACATGCCTCTAAATATTTTTAATAAAATAATGATATATCGCTCTCATGCATATACACATATAACATATTAAAATAGAGTTAAGGCTGTGAATACATATCAGTAATTGAAGAGAAAAATATTATAAGGATGCTACAAACTACCAATGCAGAATATACAGATATAAGAATGTTTATTTAAGGTATGTAATCTACTTAACTTTGCCCTGTAGTGATGCCAGGCCATAACTATACAATTCTGATTTAAAATTTTAGAGTCTGCAGTCCTAGACTATGTGTAAATTATTTGTAAAGACAAATTAAAATTTCTTTTTCATATTTTCCTGTGTTTTCATATTTTTCCTACAAATATTTTATTTTCACTATAGGAACAGAGTAAAGGTTGTTTCTGGGTGTTGACATGGGTGAGGTCATGAGCAGTAGGAATAGGGAAAATATCTAAAGTTTCTTTAAAAATCTGTTAAATTTAATCTGGGACCAGAAATGCTAAAAGGCCTTAAGAGTAATGATATGAGTTAGGTTGCCTGGTTTTAAGATAATTATATGCAATAATATAATATTTTTTTACTTTTAACTTACTCGATACATTACTTTGTTGTAGCTGTTTTTCTGCTGTATTGGTTGAGAGCAGGGATGTTCAACATGAGATTTATGGACCACCAGTGGTCAATCAGTACAGAGCTTTGGCTCATGTGATATAGCCTAAGGGCCATAGAGATGGTATTGGATGTGGGCCACATAGCACTGAATGTGGCCCTCAGAACACATTGTGGGCCATATATACACCCTACAGTGGTAAATAAGTGGAGAAACATTGATTTAGAGGGGTTTATTAAAGAGACAGTCTTTCACCATGTGAAAGAAAAGTTTGTATGTCTTTATTTCAAAGTCTCCCCCTGAGTCTTTGGTACACTGGTAGGGCTGCCCCATATCACAGAGGAGCCAAGGCAACAATTGTGTGAAGAGTCCTTCAAGTACTGAAATGTATTCTAATATGCAGCCCTAGATGAAATCTTTAAAGAGCAATGGCAGCTGGGTCAAGTTATCCAATGATGAGAACACTTGACATGTGTCCGTTTTGCTCTTGCTCTTGAGTCATTACAATTTAGAGAATTGTTTCATGTAAATTAGTAGTAGAGGAAAGGTAGTGATAGGACTGTTATTTCTGATCTCTATTCACTTTAACATTTATAATCATAACAATGAGATACAGTTGTTAAGAAATAACAATTACAAATTAATTTCTTCAATTATATCATCTATGCAAAATTGCAATTAATTTTTACCACACTAAAACTTTTAAATGTCACTCTTATTCCAGTGTTAAGATCATTCATGACAAAAACTTAAGATAGGCAGATGCTTAATTTCTTAAAGGATCCAATTTAATTAATTTAAATTCATAAATTAATAAACAGATTTACTTGTAATTTCTCAGAAAATGAATTCTGTATTCAAAGAGTTAGGAGAGGCTTTGCTGCACTTTTCATACACAACAAAGTGGTTGGATCTTTGCTTTAAGTAAAGGTCAGACCTCACAAATCTTAACTTTGTGAGTGCAGTGTGGCTGTAGCCAAGTTAGGCCCAGATATTCGAGAACCCAGGTTGTGTGTGAGGTAATATGTTTTATTGGATCAATATTTGGTGGTAAAAGAGACAAGCTTCTGTGCTACTCAGAGCTCTTTTTAGGTCTTGAAGATGAACTCCGTGTATCTTCAGCGCTTATCTCTTTCACGACCAGAAGTTGATCCAATGAAAGCTATTACCCCATAAACCTGAACTAGTCAGTCATGACCAGACCCTCAATAATATAATATCTTTCTTAAAGAATCCTGCTGATATAGGCAAACTTCATTTATTTAAACTTTAGACTTTACTCATGTAAGTAGTCACATTGACCTGGTCTACACTAAAGGGGAAAGCTGACTTATGATATGCAACTCTAGCTATGTTAATCACATAGCTGCAGTCAAAGTATCTTAAGCTGGTGTTTTGTGCCATCCACACAACAGGAGAGCGATAGAAGCGTACACTCCCATCAACTTCTCTTACTCCTTTGTGGCACAGGACTACCAGAATCAATGGGGAATCCCTCTCAGTTCAAATTAGTGGGTCTTCTCTAGACCCACTAATTCAAATCCTGGAAGATTGATTGTGACAGTGTTGATCTTCTCCATAGTGTAGACAAGCCCATTCACACTATTCACATAAGTGGAAGATGAAGCTAGACAGATTCAGACTAGAAATATGGTGCAAAATTTTAACAGTGAGGATAATAAGCCTCTGGAACAACTTATCTAAGGTTGTAAAGCCAGATTCTTAAAGGTATTTAGGGAGGATTATCTATGTCTTGAAGTCCTCAAAACAAATCTGAAGATCTTTCTGAAAGGTATGCTAAAGCGCAAATAGAAGTTACAGGCTTGATGCAGAGATTATTGGTTGAAGTTCTTTGTCCTGTGTTGTGCAGGAGGTCTGACTAGACAAGCATAACATTCTTGCCTGGCCTTGGAGTTTATGTATAAGTAAGGAGAAATGTATTATCTGATATGTACTTCACCAGTAAATTACAATCTAGAAAGCAGAGGGAGGATGCAGTTCTGTTTTAACAGTGCACAAACAACACTATAACACATTATGAGGAAGGAAGTGAGGGACAATACCCTATTCAGGTATAGTTGAACGTTCAGGTTAGCAAAGAAGAATTTTAGAAATTTGCCATAATATTAGGGAAACATGTTTGTGCATATTTCATGGATCTTTAATAAACACAGAAAGACAGGACTGTACTTTAATGTTACTTTATTTATCCACTCTTTGAAAAAAAAATATATTTGTGCCTCTGTGTATAATTCAGATTTAATTATTTGCCTGCTCTTTCAGTGGGAAAATTGTTTGACTACACCAATGCAGATATATTGATAGTAATTTTGAAAGTGTGGGAACATAGCTCCACTGGCTTCCTTAATACAGTACTGTAGCTCATTTCCTATTTCACCTCCCAACTAAGTATATGGCTCTTTAGTTCCAAGTCCTAACAGTTTTAAAATGGTATAGAAACCCAAACAAAATAACATTGTTGCTTTTGGCATATTTGTCAAACCAATAGGTATGCACAGGATCACATCTGGTGAATGTGGACATGCAGGTGGGATGTGGGCAGGGTGTGTTGGGAAGAAAAAAGTGTGTGTGTGAAAACAACCTCTTCATATACCTGACACAGTGACCACCTACTAAATAGCGTCAAAGATGGCCAGAGTAGCAGGTGAGCACCTTTTCTTGTGTTGTTATAAATCACTCTAATGTTAATTCATTCGATAAAGGTGACTTAAAATGTGCACTTCCCATTCTGCCGAAAAGGGAGGGCTGGGTGAGGGCAGAGTCAAATGAGAACAGGCTGGTGGATAGCAAGGACCCCACGCAGTAGCCATTGAAAGGGTGAGAAAAGTCACGCTGCAGTGTGCACTCCCTCAGAACTCCAAGGAGACAATATACAGTAGACTTCCGATAATCCAGAACCTTTGGGACCTAGGTGGTGCTGGATTATTGGATATGCCAGACTATCAGGAGGTACTATAAGATGTTATCTATATACAGTATATACCATATATAAAGTGTTTTAACCCTTTTTATTGTAGCACAAGCACTGTCCTGTGTCACACAATGCTAGTGGTAGACTGACTCGGTCCTGTCCAGTTTCACTCAGTTCAGCTGCTGCTGCTGCGGCTGCTGCTGCTGCTGCTGCTGCCTTGTGACTCATTTTTTGCTGAAGTTCACTCACTAGGCTCTTGCCATTTTGATGACAGACTACCGGGAGTGCCGTACAATTGGATGCCGGACTACTGGAGTTTTACTGTACTTCCCTGGGTTCTCATTAAAGCATGGCCCCACTGCATTGCTGCAATGTGACTTCAGAGTTTAAAAAGCCAATATTCCCATATTCATATCCCTCATACTTGATGCCATATAGATAAATAGGCAATGTTGCACAGTTGATAGAGCATAAGACTGGAAGCAGGGTTCTATTCCTAGTTCTGCCACTGATCTGCTGGGTGATCTTGGGCAAATCACTTCCCCACCACATGCCCTGGTTTTTCCATCTATAAAATGGGACTAATGATATTTCCCTCCTTTATAAATGTGCTTAGAGAGCTATATATGAACAGCTATATAAGAACTAGCAATTGTTATCATGTTAGACAAATGTAGGTGTATCTGTCTGCCTATTTTTCTAAATACCAAAAAGCAACAATTCTTAAAAATGTCACCTTGTTTGAAGATCTTTTTGCTTGCTGATGACTTTAGGGAAAGAATCCACACTTTTTTATGTTAAGAACTAAACCAAGGATGAATAATAAGAATGACATTTAAAATTCTTTGCACTTTTTCTCCCTGGACTTCCACAAAGGTATTTTTTGTGAAGTGCAGATCAACAGGCAAAGTGAGTGTCCAGTATATGGTCAGAAATGTAATGAGCATTTTTTTTTTTTGCCAATGGCTAATAAATCAAAATTAATAGCTGGAGTTAAAACTTTTCTGGCATATGCAAGCAAGATGTTTTCATATCAGTCCTGGCTGCCAGAAGGTAAAGCACAACTGTAAAATTTACAATGTGATCTGTAGCTCTATGAAAGCAGATGTGCATTAATCTGTTCCAAACACTGAGGCTTGTCCCCATTCATTAATACTACCATGATTTTAAGGAATTTTCATGGCTTTGGCTATTGAAATAAACACATCTGCATCTCTATAAACACCAAATATTTTAACTCAAGGGTTCATGCTCAGTTGTTGCACCTCTTTCGTCAGTTTGGATACATCAAGCCCAAATACCACACCCTTTAAATAAAAACCAGGACCTCTGAACCAGGTAAGGAACATTTGTTCACTGCAGTTATCACTAGATTATAATGAGTAAGCACCTTGACAATTAGTTTGATTATTGCAAATAGTTATGTCTGAGTGCTACTATTTCTGTCAGCATGTACCTGAAGTTTATGACTCAGAATTAAAGTACTAGTTTGGCTGAGCAATCTCCAAATTGACAGTCTCTGTTGTCTTCATTATTATACCTAACAAGTCAGTGATTTTTTTTCTCTCTCCTCACCCCCTTTCTTAAAGGGCATTTATAAACAAACTTTATGGGTACAGATTGATAACTCATATATAGTCATCTTTCACAATGGTTCAGTTCTATTTATTTTATTAGTTACACATACAATAGTGTTTATGGCACTGAATCATCTTAAGGATCTTAGCCAGTATTTGCAGTGAAATATACAGTCTTTGATTTCATGGTCATTGCTTTAAATTAGGCTCTGTAATAATTGTACATAATTAACTTTTGTTTAGTGGTCTACTAAATGTAACTTTCTACATTAATATTATTCTTTCAGGGGAAAAAAATCTCCTGTGTCCAAGGCTCAAAACAAGACCCATGTATTACAAGGGTGTGTAATATGCCAGAGGAGGTTTATTAGGGTTAATTCTTGATGGGCTGCCTTTGCTTTATTTACCTGTGCATGAGCAGATATGTCTGCCTGAAGCTCTCATTGGCCACAGAACACCATTCCCGGTCAATGGGAGCTGTAGGAAATGGGGTGGTCAATGAGAGCTGTAGGAAATGGGGTGGCCAATTGTAACCAGTTGTACCTACAGAAGTACAGGTAAATAAAAGTCTAGTGGCCCACTAGGGACTAACCTTGGTGAACTATGTCCAGCCCATGGCTGCTTATTGCCCACCCCTGGCTTAAGTGACGCCTCAGCCATCAAAGGATAAATTGGAATTTAAATAGTATATAGCTTTTATGCTGACCCTCTTCAAAGGGATGAATTTCACCCTCAGTTGAATGCTATATGTGGAATAAACCAGTGGGCTCTGCCCTGTTCCCACTGGATAGCTGTCCTTGTCACAAAACCCTAACTGATACACTTCATGGTGCACTCACCAGGGAATTTGAGGATTGAAGCTGATGGAACATGAGAAGACTCAACACCTTGTCTGTGGCTAGATTAAGGCTATCATCCGTTTTCTGTAGCTCAGCAAAAGACTTCAGTCTTGCATGCTATCAGTTCAGTCTCTTGTGAGCCATTACTGTTTCTTGGAATGAGTTCCCTTTGGCTACCTTACAGCCTTCTCTGCCCCCTGCCTCCCAAGGCTCAAAAAGGCCAGTCCCTCATGAGAATTTTCTTACAAATCCCCCTCCACTGAATTTGATGCAAATTTGATGTGAATTTTTCCCCTAGTATTTTAGCATTGAAAATGTTCCTGGAAAAAATTTCTGTGACCACCTAACATTCTGGTTCAAACAGTGTCATCTGGAATATTTGAATATGCAGAATCAGGTTAAATTACTAATTCGGTATGGATTATTTTAGATCTCCAAATCCAACTAAATGTTATATTATGAAGGGACTAGTTTCAAAAAAGAAAGTTCATTTCCATACCTTATACCCTTCAGCAGCATTTTTTCATAATACTAACATGGGAACAGACATGCTTATAATTGTTTGGATGCTAAGCATTTAAATGTGTTTATTCACAAATAACAATATTTGCCTCAGTATAAAAAACATGTGGACAAGGGGGAGCCAACGGATATAATATACTTCAATTTCCAGAAAGCCTTTGGTAAGGTCCCTCACCAAAAGATCTTAAGTAAAATAAGTTGTAATGGGATAAGAGGAAAGGTCCTTTCATGGATTGATAACTGGTTAAAAGACAGGAAACAAAGGTAAATTTTCAGAGTGGAGAGAGGTAACTAGTGTTAACTAGGATCTGTCATGGAAACAACTTATTATTCAACTTATTTAAAAATAATCTGGAGAAATAGGTGGCAAAATTTGCAGATGTTACTAAACTGTTCAAGATAGTTAAGACCAAGACAACATAGCAAGTGAAATTTAATGTTGATACATGTAAAGTAATGAATATTGGAAAAAATAATCCCAACTACATGAACAATATGATGGGGACTAATTTAGCTACAGCTATTTGGGAGAGATCTTGAAGTCATTGTGGATAATTCTCTGAAAACATCCTCTCAGTGTGCATTATCAAGCAAAAAAAGGAAACAGAATATTAGGAATAATTTAAAGAGATGGAGAATAAAACAGGATATTGCCTCTGTATAAAACCATGGTACGCCCACATCTTGAATATTGTGAACAGATGTGGTCGCCTCATCTCAAAAAAGATATATCGGCATTAGAAAAGGTTCAGAGAAGAGCAACAAAAATGATTAGGGGTTTGGAACGGGTCCCATATAAAGAGAAATTAAAAAGACTTGGACTTTTCATCTTAGATAAGGGGAGACTAAGGAGGGATATAAAATGGGTTTTGTAAAATCATGACTGATATGGAAAAAGGGAATAAGGAAAAGTTATTTACTTGTTCTCATAATATAAGAACTAGGGAGTCACCAAATGAAATTGATAGGTAGCAGGTTTAAAACAAACAAAGGGAAGTTTTTCTTCATGGAGTGCACCATCATCCTGTGGAACTCCTTATCAGAGGAGGTTGTGAAGACCAGGACTTTAACATGGTTAAAGAAAGAACTAGATAGATTCATGGAAGATGGGTCCATCAATGGCTATTAGCCAGGATGAGTAGGAATGGTGTCCTTAGCCTCTGTTTGTATGGAGATGGATGACAGGATAGGTCTGGCATGATGATTACCTCTTGTGTTCACTCCATTTGGGGCATCTGGCATTAGCCATAGTTAGCAGACAGGATACTGGACTAGATGGACCTTTGGTCTGAGCCAGTATGGTCATTCTTATGTTCTAAAAGTTTAATGTTCATCATCTATTTTTTATGTCAACTGTGAGAGAGGATTATTCTGTGCTGTGAAGACTAGTGATGTTGAAGTTTCTCTGTTGATTACGATTTCCCATGAATCCATTCGTATCTGTAGTATTTTGGCTGACATACAACAAGGAGTTTTCTGCAGATGTTGATCCCATCTTTGGTGAATTAGAAAAGATTACACTCTTAAAAATTACTTAGGGGCCAGACCCTCAATTTGATAAATCCGATGTAGTTCCATTGACTTCAGTGCAGCTACATTAATTTTCACTAGCTAAGAATTTGGCCTATTGTGATTAGCCCAGTGTTTACAATGGCAATTCACATACACACAGGTCAAGAAATTCAAATGTTATCATCCCCATGGCAACATTAACTCAGTCACATTGCACCTACAGCATGTGGTATTTTGGATTACTGGCTGCATTGTGAAATACTTTAATATATACTGTACAATGCATTATCGTATCAGAGTTAATACTTTTGAGGTAATCTTAATATTTTAATTCCTTGACTTCTGCACTTTTTGAATTCTCAACTTTCAATGCTGTATTAACATAGATTTTGCATATATTACAGAGGAGAAAAAAAGAGAGGAAAAAGTAAAAAAAAAAAAAGAGAGAAAGGAATTAAAAATTGTACTTCATTTCATTATATATATCTATTGACCTTATTCTTGCAGAAGCAAACCTCACAGTGAATGAAATGAAGTCCCATTTTCAATGCTTATGTAGTGATTCTTATGTATTAATCTTTGCTAGTCTTTTTCATTTAATATTACGTTTCTGCTGTAATTTGCTTATGTAATGTAAGAACATACTGTACTGCATATCATTGTACATTGTGGGCCTGATCTTAGGATAGAGGTGAGAATAAGCAGCCTGTGGGCTGGACACAGTTTGCCAGGATTAGCCCCGACGGGCCATCAGCACTATATTGACCTGTGTATCCACGGCTGGCACTGCTTTCCACAGCTCTCTTTGGCCAAGAACAGTGATCCTCTGCAATGGGAGCTGCAAACAGCCCTATCTGCAGACATGTAGGTAAATAAAGTGCTGGTGGCCTGCCAGGGGCTAACACTGGTGAACTGCCTCGGGCTTATTGTCTACACCTTCCTTAGGATGTGATGTATGCATCCTTTGTTTCACATTTCCTGTTGATTCTGATGATAAAGTTAGTATAGCATAACCAGCAGTGTCAGGAGATCTTCTAGTGGTGTCACCACCCCAGAGCCACACTCATTGCCTGATTCCATTGTAGGAATGTTGTCAGCACAAAAGGTTGTGGCCAGGACTTCCCCCTATTTGCCACTGAGGTTAACCTGCCATCTTGATCCTTTAGCACTGTTGGAAACCAACATATTATACAGCAGCAGAGTTCTATAATATATAACAGGGAACTGGCCCAGCAGACATCTGGTCCCTATTTACCTCAACTTGCTGCTCTCACCCCCTCCTGCTATTTACTCTTTGCAAAGATTTATAGCCCTCTGACTTATATCTCACTCCAGAAATAGCATTGCTTTGGTTTTCTGGCAAAATTCCAACCATAGATACGTCTATGTATGTTGATATGTCTGTACTCTCAACTTTCATAATCAAATCTTAGTGTTTTTAAAATTACAGCCCATAATTGTACATTGAAATGAAAATCATTAGTGCCAAGGCTTATAGGAACATAACAACTGCCTTACCAAATCAGTGATACTTTAGTAATTTTGGGACCTAGAGAGTTGAACTCCTTAGTGTGTTACAGTGTTTATCCCCTCATGTTGATTGAACCTTATACAGAGGTTGTTGAGGTTATCATACTTTTGGCCTCAAGATGTATAAATCTTTCCAAAGTGTCAAAATGCTGCTGCGAAATTAGGGCATGGCATTTCTTTTCTTTAATAGCTTGAGAATCATTATGCCATATTTGACATGATCACCCTATTTGTAATGTACACAATGACCTGTTCACTGGATGAAAATCTATTTTCATCTATTCAGCACATTCTTTCAAGATGCCTTCAGTGCTTTATTATAGGTTTCATTGTATTGGTCCCTGAAGAAAATGTGACTGATTTCTTCTCTGATTTTTTTCTGCATGCCTGAATTTCACAGAGTGCAGACCCTATCTTATACTGTACATCTCCTCGCTGGATTTGACAGATACTCTTGACAAGGCTTTCTTACTACCACACCGACTACATTTGAGTTAGTTTTTGGCCATTGTGTGGAATGATCAGTTTTCTTTCCTCTCATATTATGTAAGTGTCTTTATATGTCTTTCTTTATGTGTTATGTACTGGCTAGCACAATGGTCCTAGAATCTCTAGTACTACCACCATACAAATAATAAAAATTTAACACAAGAAACATAAGCACACTAATCCAACTGTGGTTCTTCTACTTGGGTTGACTTTCATTTCCCTATTGGTTTTTCATTTACAGATGAAAACTGCTGATGAATGTGAGGACTAATAACACAGGCTTGCATACCATGGGCAGAAACGTTGCAGGTTTCTCTTTCTATCTTTGAAAGCTTTGAAGGTTTCTTAAAAATAAATCCACCCATATCCTTTGCTTTGTGCTTTGCACCAGTGTCACAGGCATGATACTGGATCATGCTAGATGTATGCTTTCATTCATGGATTGGAAATAGGTGAATCTTCAAAAGGGTATGCAGCTGGGAATATAAGAGCTCTCTTTGGTGAATTCTGGAAATCCTCAAATTTGAAAGTAGGCAGTGCTGGCCTTTTGAAAATCAGTGTCCCTGCTCTGGAAGTTTAGAGAAAGAACTGACTTACTAAGGGTGAAGGACTTGTGATATATGGTAAGGAGGGGCAATCAAAATCAGTCTGGCAGAACGAGTACACATGAGAACTGTCTCTGTACAAATAAGGAATTGATCAACTCACATTCTCTGATCTCTTGTTGGGGCCAAATCCAGTTCCCATTGAAATAAAAGAAGTTTTGCTATTGAGTTCAAGGAGAACAAGCTTTGACATTTGGAGAGAAAAGAACAAAATCACTCGAGCAAGTGCTTTGTTGCTTATACTGCAGGTATGAAAGGCTCATGTGAGCAAGTCAGCAGATATCTGATCCTTGTCCGCGATAAGAGAGAAATCAGTAATCAATAATGCTAGAAGAGTCTCTGAACTATATCCAGCTCATCCCCCCATAGCCACTTCCCACCCACCTAGCTACCAATGGGTGGACTCACCACTGCTATGCCTCCTAGGCTGCGTCTACACTGGCATCCCTTCCGGAAAAGGGATGCTAATGTAGCACATCGCAATTGCAAATTCCGCGGAGGATTTAAATATCCCCCCCTGGAAAATAAAGCCTTTTCCGGAGAATAACGTCTAGACTGGCGCTTTTCTCCAGCTTTTCCCCAAGCCGGAAAAAAGCGGCAGCCATGTAAATGCAAATCCCGTGGGGGATATTTAAATCCCCCGCGGAATTTGCAATTGCGATGTGCTACATTAGCATCCCTTTTCCGGAAGGGATGCCAGTGTAGACACAGCTCTACTGTTTACTCTAGGAATTAGCTCCATTAAGTATATTGCTTTCTGAGTGGTGTCTCACCTGTCATCACTCTGCTATCTCCAACTGTTCAGACATGCATTGCCTCTGGATCACAGCATCCTCTCTGAGGCTTAGCACTCTGGTTATGTTGGAGCCTGCTGCCTCCTCAGGTTTCTGGGGAACCAGCAGTTTTTTGTCATACCATTTGCCTTAGCAGCCATCTACAGGCTCTTGTCTAGCTCCTTGCCTCAGGGGTGACCTGCATCCTGGTTACTAGCAACTCTCTCATCAGCCAGTGGGGTGCAAACGGCTGCCTATTTTTTCTTTCAAGAGAAGCCTTTCTGGAAGAGATCTTCCGGAAAATCTTTTTTTCAAAAGACAGTCTACATAGCAAAAGCACAACAAAAAAGCGATGTGCTTTTTTGAAAGATTTCATCTACATTGATTGGATGCTATCTTGCATTTCAGTTGTGATTACTGTGGATGGAGTAGCTACCAGAGCACCTGTGCTTTTTCCTGGAGGCCTCTTCTTTTGAAAAAACACTCTCTTCCGTGTCCACACACGCCTTTTTCCAAAAAACGTTTTTTCAGAAAAAGGCTTCTTCCTGGTAGAAAGAGGTTTACTGCTGCTGGAAAAATCTTTCCATTCATTCAAATTCCTGTCAAAAGAATTCAATAGCAGTGTGGACATAAGTATAGTTTTTCCAGAAAAACACTGCAGTGTAGACATACTCCCAGACTGTGTAGTACAGGCAGTCCCCGGGTTACGTACAAGATAGGGACTATAGGTTTGTTCTTAAGTTGAATTTGTATGTAAGTCAGAACTGGCTCCAGATTCAGCTGCTGCCACTGAAACTGACCAGGGGCTGACTACAGGAAGCTGGAGGCAGAGTTGCTCTGCCCCCAGCTTCCTGGAATCAGCCTGATCAGTTTCAACAGCTGCTGAATCTGGAGCCTGGGACAGAACAGCTGAGGCGCTGCCTGGTAGGTTCCCACAGGACCAACCCGGCAGCACCCTAGCTGCTCTACCCGAGGCGTCCCGCAACAAAAGCCTGGTCTGCTGGGGGGGGGGCACACTAGCTGTGCCCCCTCCCCCCCCAGCAGACCAGGGAGACCCGAGCAAAGCCGCCCAGGCGGCGGTGGTCCCGCTGCCTGGGCGGCTTTGCTCCTGGGCAAACGAGCAAAGCCGCCCAGGCGGCGGCTTTGCTCGGGTGTCCCTGGTCTGCTGGGGGGGGTCCAGCGGCTTTGCTGGACCCCCCCCCAGCAGACCAGGGAGACCGGAAGAAGCTTTTCTCACCCCGGAGGACACGGGTGGTGACCCGCCGCCCATGAGCTCCGGGGCGAGAAAAGCCCCGTTTGTAAGTGCGGATCCGACATAAGTCGGATCCGCGTAATTTGGGGACTGCCTGTAGTGAAGTTTGATGTTGAGACCTTGAGCTTCTGTGTTCTTTGGTGCAGCAGGAATAAAATGTTCAGTGCTGAAATGCCAGAAACAAGCAGAAGGTGTGTGAGGAGAGCTGGGGGCTTCCTGGGTAGGCACTGAGTCACGTACCAAGAGGGACAGGGATTCTAGCATCACCTTAGCTGGGAGAACTCTGAGATGAGCACCAGAAAGGGGCAGACCTCACCTCTGAGAATTTGGCTGTTATAGTGTGTGAGTATTGATCCTGCTAATAAAACTATTATCCCAGCTTTGCAAATTTCACTCTTAACTGCCTATTATTTTGTTGCTAAATTACCCTTTAAAATGCCTGTTCACATTTATATTATATCAGCATATCAAAGTTAACGCTGAAATATGCATTGTTTTAAATTGACTGTTTTCCATCTGCCATCTGCACTGTTAGTGAGAGAGCATGCTATTTCATCAATTCACCACAGTTTCTAACCTGCTGATTCATTTGCATGGGTGAAAGGTGAATGTTCAATGATTTCCACCACAGTTAACATAAACATTGACCTGATCGACTGCAGTGCTCCCTCTGTGCCATAACATAGCCACAGATTTATCATTCCTGCCTTAGCTTTGCTCCAGGCGCCTGATTAAAAAGCCCAGACCAATGTCTGCTTTTATCTACTTACTTTGATTTTCATTTTGGAGTACTTTACCAGGACTGTACTCATACCCCCCTGCTGCTTACATGCTTTGTGGCATTTATTGTCTGAGTTTTCCTCTCAGTGTGGCACCAGGGTCTAACTGCATAATATACCTTCTGTATGCAAGGATAATCCACATCTTCATCACCACTCTGCTATCCTGGACATGGTTTCTATAATGTTGTGGATATAATAGGGAATAAAGCAATCAGAAAAGTCCCTGGGATTTTCAAGTTGCCTCTGAAGACTAATAAAATTCACCATATGTTTCTTCTATCTGTTGTGAACCAGGCTTCACTTCTAAATCCATGTAAGAAGTTGAAGGCTTAGTATGATGATGTCATCTAGATGAATCGTTTGCTAGAATTATTGCTATTAATCATGGCGTACTATTGGTCTATTTAAAACCACATGGGGTATAGCTCTAGCACCAGAACATTTATCAAGAAAAATGACTTTTTGGGGGTAAGGAAATATTGCATTTGCACTTCACTTAGGAAGAGAGGATGAAATTAGTCAGTATTGCTTAAAAGGCAGGCACTCTTGAAATAAATGATGGCATGTTATGCTAATCTCATTAACTACATGGCACTTTTGAGAAAAGGAGGCAGTTGAATATCTAGAAAATGAAAGGGTTTACTTTAGAAATGGATACACAGACCTCTTTATTTTCAAATTTTACATATACTTTCAGTTTATGTGAATTCTTGTGTTTTAATGTTACTGAAAATATCTAATGATCTAACAGCGCCTATGTTCTTTGCTATTTTAGAATTTGGCATGACAATCATAGATTCAGAATTTTTTAAGACAAATTCTTTTATTGAAGCAAAGTAGATAATTGAAAGATTGATATGGTATACAGTAAAAAAGCTTTTTAAATGTTTTTGTTTTGCTTATTAAAAGTAACGCTATGTAAGTTCTGTACATGATATTAAATTATGCCCCCTTGAATGGGAAAAAGCTATAAAAGCATGAACTAGTCATATGAGTATAATAGGAAAAATAATGATGATGAGAAATAAAAGGAGAATAAAGTTACAGTACTGAGCTAGCATCCTCTTGCTTCAGGGAATACTGTAAACTGTTTACCTGCTGTAGTCAGGAATACATTTCTCCTGATGAATTTGCTCCATTATAAAATGTCATGCCTTCCTATGAAACATTTGACTTTGATTTGCATCAATGAAGAAAGGGTAAATTAGATAGACAGTAGATAAGATTTTCGGAGGCACTCAATGTTGTTGGCCTAACTCTGATCCCATAGAAATCAATGGGAATTTAATAATTATCTTTAATGAAAGAAAACTCAGATTGCCAATGAATGCTTTTGGAAATCCCACCCTAAGTTTGTTTTGAAAGGACAATTCACATCTCTCTACAACAGTCTTATAAAAAGGAAGATTATCTGTTAATATAAATATTAAAAATGATTGCTTAAGTTAGGATTATACTAGTAAGAAGAAAGTATTTTCTATATTAACTAATATGCATTGAGTGCACTGTTTGTTAAGATAACTTTTTTCTTTATTGATGCTTATAAAAGATGTCAGGTGCAAACTGAAAATCCAAAAGGGTGAAGTCTTTTATTTACCCAACTAGAAATTGTTGGGCTAGATTCACTGAATAGAATCTACAGCTTGTATTATGCAAGGAAGTCCAACAAAATTCTCATAATACTGCTTTCTGGTCTTAAAATCTATTTTAAAAATTAAAATAAATGGTGATAAGTACTTCTGTTAATAAATTATAGGTTTCATACGATTGCTAAAATCTATTAGAGAGTTGTTCCAGATTCACTGGAGTAGATCCTCAGAAGGTTTAGTTCAGCAGAGTTGCACTGAAGTCAGTGGAGCTCCACTTATTTTCATCGTCTGAGGACCTGTTCCATTTAGTGTATATAGAGATTTAACTCTGTTTTTTCAAGCCAAACAAAACACAACTTCTTACTTTACTTACTTAGACTCTCATATTCCTAGTGGCAGATGGGATAACCCATTTATCCCACTTCTGTCTATCCAAAGAAAAATGTTCACCTCCACTGTAAGTTGACTGGTAAAAGCAGCATCCTTATCATTATACCAATATGTAAATTTTGTCCTAAACTCCTTCTGTTCCGTCCAGATGGAATTTAATCTACCTTCTCTTCTGCCATGAGGCAACTGGAAAACACGGTCAAATCACCAGAGTCATCTATGTGTAATCGCTGAGTGCGCAGTCTGCTGACCCGTGTGGCACAAAACTTCCACACTGGTTATACAATCTCTCCAATAAATTCCAAGATTCTTCTTAAACAATGCTGGCAGAATGCATTCAGCTTCCTCTTATGTGCTTCCACCAAATGCCATGTTTCTGAGGCATGCAGTAATGGCGGAAGGACATAGCACGGTACAATTTTTTCAGCTGGGAAAATGATGAATTGGCTTTATCACGTCTTGCCTTTACCTTTTTAGTGAGATGGCCATTAGCAGATATTACACTTCCAAAACAGAAAAATTCATACGCTTCTCCATCTACCACTTATTCAGTGTTGACAGTATTCTCATCTATCTCCATAATCTTTGTCTTCCATGTAAAGTCCAACGATAGAAGCTTCTGCTTTTATACTTTTCATGCCATCTGTAACAGGGCAGCTGCCTTGTACTGGCCCCTTTAAGAGCCAAACCCCAGCCTGGAGCAGGCCCGGGGAGTTCAGCCCAGCTGGGCGGCGTTGGCCAATTAAGGCCCAGTTGGGGGCTATAAAAGGGCGGGGCTGCTTCAGCCAAGGCAGTGTGAGCCTGGCTGCCGAGGGAGCAGGACGCTCTCTGGAGCTAGGGCAGGGCTAGAGAGTCAGGCTGGGCCAGGGCGCTTGGACAGCCACCGGGCCAGCCTGCTAGGCCTGCAGCAAGGCTGTGAGCCTGGCTGCCGAGGGAGCAGGACGCTCTCTGGAGCTAGGGCAGGGCTAGAGAGTCAGGGTCCCTGGGCCAGGGCGCTTGGACAGCCACCCGGCCAGCCTGCTAGGCCTACGGCGAGGCCTGCCGGAGAGACACCAAACCCCCGGAAGGGGGGCTCAGAGTGAGTGACTTGGGCACTGCCGGAGGGCAGTGTGGCGAAGAGGGCAACACGACCGGAAGATTCCAGAGGGGAAACGCCACGTGAGCGGAGGCCTGTGCGGGCGGAATGGACTGATTCCGGGGACAGACGACGGACCCCCATTACGGTGGTGAGTGACCCCCTCACAGATGGTGGAGAATGTGGGTACTTGAAGATACGCGATCCCGGCCCTGACGTAAGGGCTCCGCGTGTGCCTCAGTGACCCTAATACAAAAAAAAAAAAAACTCATGCAAAGAGAGAGAAGTTTGCGGGGTTCCCTCCTCCCCTCTCAGCGAGCTCGGGCGGGAGGGCCATGGAGGGAGAGGCAATGCCCGAAGGACTGACTAAGGGGCGACCGCCGCCAGTGAAGCTGCGAGCCCAACAATTGGCGGCGCAGCTCCGACAACAGCAGAGGCTGGTACAGCAGCTGGATGCCCAGTACCGCCAGGCTCTTCAGGAGGTGGCGGAGCAGGACCAGGCCGGTATGGGGGCCGCCCCGACTCCACCGGCTAGCTCCCCATCCCTGACCACGCAGGGACCCGCGGGGGACCCCGCGGTGTTTGCCCTCCTCGACTTGGGATGCAGCCAGACGCTTATCCGCCCCGATGTACTGCCTGACACCACGGCGCCCGAGGGGGAGATGTAGCTGCAGTGCGTCCATGGGGATGTGAAGACCTATCCTCAGGTCCGGCTCCCCTTGAGGGTGCGGGGAGTCACCCGAATGATGCAAGTGGGCGTGGTGCTGGGTCCCCTATGGTGCTGGGTCGCGACTGGCCAGGTCTTACAGCTCTCATTACAGACTTACCAGCGCCGACCGAGCCCCATGTGGAACTCCTAGGGGAGGAACTCCAGGCAGACCGACCGCAGGGGTCGCTCGACCGGGAGGGCCCCGCCGAGCGCGACGCATCTGACCCGGCCGACCCAGGGCGCTCAGACACGGAGGACGTGCCGATTGCACTGGACTCGGCGGATTTTCCCCGCAACCAGCGGGAGGATCCCACCCTGCGGGAGGCCTACGTCCAGCTTGCTTGTGTTGATGGGACGGTGGTGGATCCACAGAGGGCGGCACACTGGCCTCGGTTTGAGCTACGAGCCGACCGGCTCTACCGGGTCGGGCGGAACCCGCAGACGCAGGAAGAAGAGGCCCAGTTGTTGGTACCCCGGGTCCATCAACGAACCGTGCTGAGGTTGGCGCACGACCTTCCGGCCGCCGGGCACCTCGGGCATGAGAAGACCCTGGCCCGAGTCTTGGCCCGCTTCTTCTGGCCCGGGGTGTACAAAGAGGTCAAAGACTATTGCCAGTCATGTCCAGCCTTCCAGCTCGCCACAGCCCCCGGGGTGCCGAAGGCTCCCCTCGTCCCTTTGCCCGTGGTAGGGACCCCCTTCGAAAGGATTTCCTTGGACATAGTGGGGCCCTTTCTGCGGAGCGCGGCTGGATTTCGATATATTTTAACGATCATGGACTATGCAACCCGGTTCCCCGAGGCCATCCCCCTTCGAAACACCCGGGCCCGCACAATCGCGAACGAGTTGGTTCGGATTTTTGCCTGGGTGGGGCTACCTAGGGACTTACTGACAGACCAAGGAGCGAACTTTACGTCCCGATTGCTGCGTCAGGTCTGCGACATTCTGGGCATTCACAAGCTGCAAACTTCCGTCTACCACCCCCAAACCGACGGGCTGGTCGAGCGGTTCAACCGCACCCTGAAGGGGATGCTGAGAAGATTTCCACCGGCGGACATGAAGCACTGGGACCAGCTCATCCCTCTGCTCTTGATGGCGATACGGGAGGTGCCACAGGCCTCCATGCGATTTTCCCCCTTCGAGCTCCTGTACGGCCGACGACCTCGTGGCGTCCTGGACCTGGTCAGAGAGTCCTGGGAACGGGCCCCCTCCTCCTCAGTCGGGCTTCTGCAGTACGTACTCCGGCTTCAGGAGAGACTCACGCAGGTGGGGGCCTAGGCTCAAGAAAACATACAGGCGGCCCAGGGAGCGCAGGAGCGACGGTATAACCGGGGGATCCAGGAAAGAGTGTTTGAACCCGGGGATCGGGTGTTGCTGTTACTCCCCTCAGAGGAGCCAAAGTTGCTGGCCCACTGGCAGGGGCCGTATGAGGTCTCCTGACGAGTGGGCCCGGTCACCTATGAGATTCATCAGCCGGACCGGCGAAGAAAAAAACAGATATACCATGTGAACCTCCTCAAACCTTGGCGAGGGCGAGAAGGCCTGTTGGTTGCGCCCTACCCGTCGGAGCCCGTGTTAGGTCCTAGGGTCCCTGACGCCAAGGAGGAGGAGATACCCCAGCTCGCGGACACCCTGTCTAAGGACCAACGGCGTGTAGCCCAGGTGCTCATCGAAACGTTCACCAGGACGTTTACTTCGCGTCTGGGCCGAACCTCGGTGATAACGCACACCATCCAAACCCCACCCGGACAGGTCGTTCGCGAGGGAAACTGACCTCTTCCCCGACGGATGCGCGACGTCGTAGAACAAGAGGTTCGCACCATGTTGGAGCTGGGAGTGATCGAGCGATCCAGAAGTGAGTGGAGGAGCCCAGTCGTATTGGTCCCTAAGCCAGATGGAAGCATTAGGTTTTGCATCGACTTTCGAAAGGTGAACGCGATATCGAAGTTTGACGCCTATCCGATGCCCCGGACGGATGAACTGCTGGAGCGCCTGGGAAAAGCCAAGTTCATAACAACCCTCGACCTGACCAAGGGCTATTGGCAGATCCCGCTGGATCGGGAGTCCCAGGAGAAGACAGCTTTCACCACCCCGTCCGGGCTCTTCCACTTTGTGCGCATGCCATTCGGCCTCCATGGGGCACCCGCCACCTTTCAGCGGATGATGGATTGCCTGCTCGCCCCTCATCTGGAATATGCCGCAGCTTACCTGGATGACGTGGTCATCTATGGTCGCGACTGGGAGGACCACATAAACCAAGTGGCGGCCGTGTTACGGACGCTCCGCGACGTGGGTCTCACGGCTAACCCCAAAAAGTGTAAAATCGGCGCGCAAGAGGCCACCTATCTGGGTTATCGTTTGGGGCGCGGGCTTGTCCGGCCCCTGGTGGGGAAGGTAGAGGCCATATGAAATTACCCCACACCGACCACAAAAAGGAAGGTCTGACAATTTCTGGGACTGGGGGGGGGTATTACCGCCGATTTGTCCCCCAATTTGCTAGCATAGCGGCGCCGCTCACCTCTCTGCTCACAAAGGACAAACCTCAGAGAGTGAGGTGGGACACAGAGTGTGACTCGGCCTTTCAACAACTTAAAAAAGCCCTGTGTAGCGAGCCCGTTTTGCTTAGCCCAGACTTCGATAAACCTTTTTGTCTACAGACAGACGCCTCCGCCACTGGGCTGGGCGCCGTACTCTCCCAGGAGGTCGGTGGAGAAGAGCATCCGGTGGTCTTTATCAGCCGTAAGCTGTTTCCCCGAGAACGCCAGTACTCCGTAATAGAAAGAGAGGCCCTGGCGATCAAATGGGCCGTTGAAGCCCTAAGGTACTACCTGCTAGGGGGTGAGTTTACCCTATTGACAGACCATGCCCCGCTAAAGTGGCTACAAACTATGCGGGACACCAATAGTCGCCTTATGAGGTGGTATTTAGCCCTTCAACCCTATGTGTTTTCCATACACCACAGGGCGGGCAAGGCCAACGCCAATGCGGACGCATTGTCCCGCCTGGATGAGGAACAAGAATCCAACCCCGAGTGGGGGGACTGGGACTTATGGGGGAGGGCAGGTAGCAGGGCGGACTGGCCGCCCACGGAACCAGAGGAGGAGGAACCCCTCAGGACGCCCGGGTGGACGGAGGCGGACCCCACTCCGTCACCTGACTGGAACCCAGAGGGCGGGGCAGGGAGGTTAAGAAGACGGCGGGAGAGGGCAGTCAGGGCCCAGCCACTGGAGGAGCGGGAGGCAGACCCCGAACTCCTGCCTGGGGAGGCTGAGGCCAGGGCTGGGCTGCCCCCAGCTGAGTTCCTGGAGGCCGGCCGAAACTTCCCAGAACGGGGTACGGAGGCCGGGCGCAGACCAGCTGCAGGAGCACCCCTGGACCCCGAGGACGAGCCCGACGTGCTGGACCAGCTAGATCCCCGGTGGGTGCTGGAACGCCGTGGCCGAACCGCCGGCGGGACCTCCCGGGACCTAACCCTTGAACCCTGGAGCGGGCCGCCCAGACCCTACTAAAACGACGGGGACAGCTCGACAGCCCGACGGGCCCACAGAGGCTACAGGTACCCGGGAAGGGGGGGAAGAAGGGGCCCAGGGATCGCTCAGGCGGGAGAGCCGCCACGGCCAGCAAGGCCCGGACTGAGCCAATCGCAGCGACGCAGCTGCACTCAGGGTCCCTGGGCCGGGGCGCAGTGAGACGGGTGGGCCTGCGCCCTCCCCTCCCCCGGGGCCGTCCCGGGTCCACTCCGGGAGGAGGACTTGATATGGACACGCCTGGAACTGTGGCCCCGCCTCATAGCGGGATGGGGGCTGGGACTTGTGGAACAGGGCAGGCAGCAGGGGAACCCCCCCCCCCCCCCGGAAGATATTTAAGGGGGAGGGTGTGTAACAGGGCAGCTGCCCTGTACTGGCCCCTTTAAGAGCCAAACCCCAGCCTGGAGCAGGCCCGGGGAGTTCAGCTCAGCTGGGCAGCGTTGGCCAATTAAGGCCCAGCTGGGGGCTATAAAAGGGAAGGGCTGCTTCAGCCAAGGCAGTGTGAGCCTGGCTGCCGAGGGAGCAGGACGCTCTCTGGAGCTAGGGCAGGGCTAGAGAGTCAGGCTGGGCCAGGGCGCTTAGACAGCCACCCGGCCAGCCTGCTAGGCCTGCAGCAAGGCCGTGAGCCTGGCTGCCGAGGGAGCAGGACGCTCTCTGGAGCTAGGGCAGGGCTAGAGAGTCAGGGTCCCTGGGCCAGGGTGCTTGGACAGCCACCCGGCCAGCCTGCTAGGCCTATGGCGAGGCCTGCCGGAGAGACACCAAACCCCCGGAAAGGGGGCTCAGAGCGAGTGACTTGGGCACTGCCGGAGGGCAGTGTGGTGAAGAGGGCAACGCGACCGGAAGATTCCAGAGGGGAAACGCCACGTGAGCGGAGGCCTGTGCGGGCGGAATGGACTGATTCCGGGGACAGACGACAGACCCCCGCTACGGTGGTGAGTGACCCCCTCACACCATCCAAGTTGGTATCAAGCCACAAAATTGAAGTCATGCAGCTTATTTCATGCCAAAGCAATACCCATATCCTCAGCAGCTGTTACCGCTCTTCTCATCAAAGTCTATGTCAATGTAGAAGAAAACTTGGGGTAATACTTATTCATGTAAGACAAGGTTGTGTATCTTAAACTACCCCAAGTATTTCCTTTCTGACACAGGTTTTTACCAGCCAGAAATTACTCATGGAGAGTGGACAGAGGTGAAGATTAAGGTGGAAAGTAATTAAGAGAATCAAAATATCTGCTAAATCCCAGAAGTTGATGAACTTGGTCCAACCTGAAACAAAGCCTCTGCCCCCAGCTGTTCTCCTCCCTCTAAATTCAAAATGTATGCTCTAACCATTACTTTAATGCATTATCTGTTCACTAAGGCTATGTCTAGACTGCAGGCTTCTTTCGAAAGATGCTCTTTCGAAAGCATCTTTCGAAAGAGCATCTTTCGAAAGATCGCGTCTAGACTGCACGCGGATCTTTTGAAAGAAAAATCCGCTTTTTCGAAAGAGAGCACCCAGCGAGTCTGGATGCTCTCTTTCGAAGACGGCCTCTTTACATTGAAGAACGCCTTCCTTCGAAAGAGGAACTTTCGAAGGAAGGCGTTCTTCCTCGTGAAACGAGGTTTACCGCCATCGAAAGAAAAGCCGCGTTCTTTCGAAATAATTTCGAAAGAACGCGGCTTGAGTCTGGACGCAGGGGAAGTTTTTTCGGGAAAAGGCTACTTTTCCCGAAAAAACCCCTGAGTCTGGACACGGCCTAAGGGTACATCTACACTGCAAGCTTCTTTTGGAAAAAGCTATTCCAGAACATATCTTCTGGAAAAGCTTATTTCTAAATAGAGCATCCATACTACATGGAAGCCTCAAAATTAGTGCATCCACATTAGGGGAACCTGCCTTGGACTATCTCAGTTTAGAGCCCCAGGAGGCACTGGGGAGGAATAACTTTAGAATGGCCCTGATGAGGAGCTATTTCAACATAGCAGCAGTAGTACATCCACACACACCCTCTTCCGAAAAAGCTTTTTTCAGAAGAGGTGGTATTCCTCGAGGAATTAGGTTTACCAATGTCAGAAGAAGCCCTCCATTATTTTGACTGTGTGGACTCTAGTATTGTTTTTCCAGAATAACAGTTATTATGGAAAAACAGTGCAGAGTAGACACACCCTTAGTGGCAAAGGCATTCTTGGAAAGAAAGGAGAGTTTTGCTCATTGTAAGAAAGTGGACAAAGGCTTCATTTTCTTGGCATATATAATTCAAGCCTTAGGACCTATCACATCACAAGCACAGGGTATTGCAACAGTTTAGCTAAATGACAAGAGCACAATTTGCCAAATTATTATCATTCCAAGATAATAAGGGCTGAATTCCGCAGATGCCTCTTAAGTGACCAAATTCTGTTCCTGCCACAGATGTTATGCGTTACTTAATGGCTAGAAATGGACACAGCTTTACACTAAAATGCCAATTGGCTCCAGGAAAAGATATATAATCACTATTGTCTTGCATGGAGCAATGCCCTTATAGTCAAGTGTCCCGATCACCAAAACATCATTTCTAAAGTATTTAGTTTTATAACATTTTGTCACATCCAATCAGCTAGTCAGAATAATAGCACAAGAATAGCCCCAATTGAGCTAGATGGTAAAACTTTTAGAGCTAGTATTTCAAAACAAAAGATCTGAGCCAAATCAAGGTATAATATTCTATTCTCTCAAAAACTCTCTCCCCTTGCTGCTCTTATTTGCTGATAAAATTACTGAATAAAATCTGTTAATGACAACAGCTTTTAAGCTTACTTTACATTCCCAATGAACTGGAGTGGATTTTTATGTACCTACATAACATCAGCTATCTGTTTGCCAGAGATTGAATTTTCTAGACTTATATGGAAGAGCACATTAAATGAAGAAAAGAGTGGTGACTACTATTAGCATAAAACTTCAAGCTGTTAATGCAAGATCTTTACTGAGTTGAGACAATGGTAATGTTGGAAGAATGATCTTGTTTCAGAATGAGTAATCTGTGCTGATGAGCTGACATTTCATGTGCACTGCATGGGAAAATAACTTTATTCTAGTAACTTTGTGTAATTTGTAGGAAAATTGCCCTTACGTAGCACATATATATATATATTTAGGAAAGAAGCATTAGAAACTAATTTAAGCTTTAAAGATAAACTGAATTATAGTCAGAAAAGGAGGTATGTGATAACATGCTATAATTCTGTGCAGTTATAACTTTATAGTTAGGAATAAAATGTGTTGTATGAAATATGCTAACAACTTCCTTTCTTTTTTATCTTTAGTTTCTTTTAATAAAGATCTGTTCGGAAGATTTATGATTAAGTTGTGGAATCATAGAATCAGTGTATAACTGACCAAATGACTTTAAAATTGGCTAATAGTAAGAAGAGTATATGCATTAACTACTGGTAATGCTTAGAATTTCAATTTTGTGATGTAATATTTGATTTAAAAGGTATTGTCTGTTAAAGTCAGAGAGTTCAATTCTCCACTGCTTCAATATGTGCTCAAACACAGTGGCTGAGTCTAGACTGGCAATTTTTTCCGCAAAAGCAAATGCTTTTGCGGAAAAACTTGCCAGCTGTCTACACTGGCCACTTGAATTTCCGCAAGAACGCTGATGATCTCATGTAAGAAATCACTGCTTCTTGCAGAAATACTATACTGCTCCCGTTCGGGCAAAAGTCCTTTTGCGCAAAAGCTTTCGCGCAAAAGGGCCAGTGTAGACAGCTCAGATTTGTTTTGTGCAAAAAAGCCCTGATCGCGAAAATGGTGATCAGAGCTTTTTTGCACAAAAGTGCATCTAGATTGGCCCGGATGCTTTTCTGCAAAAAGTGCTTTTGCGGAAAAGCGTCCGTGTGAATCTAGATGCTCTTTTCCGCAAATGCTTTTAACGGAAAACTTTTCTGTTATAAGCATTTCTGGAAAATCATGCCAGTCTAGATGTAGCCACTGTGTATAGGAGGGCTGAGGAGTCAAAGAGCCAGTTATAGCTTCCTCCTTTGTTATAGTCTTCCATGAAAGTTGAAGCAGCTGGGAATCTGTTCTAACTTACGACTGTGGATAATAGACATAAAGGAGCTCTTCTTTGGTCTGCTTCTCCCATGCTTTCCACATACTCTGAGCATGGCTTCTTCCACTGCTCACATACCAGTTCTGTCAGCTTTATACCATTGGGGAGTTCCTCTGTTCAAGGGAAACTCTCCTCTGGCCAGTTGGTGCCAGAATCCAGCTACTTTGCACCACGCGAGCTGCTACAGTGTATTTGACAGTGTGCTCCAGGAGCTACAGACACACCCCTTTCAAAAGAACACTACAATTTCTTCTGGTCCTGAGAAGTATCTATTGGTGGGCATGCTGCAAGTGAAGAAATCTGGAACCACAATGCTGGTTATTTTCAGAAGAAATGGGTGAGGCTATGTCTACACTACAAGTTTTTTTGGCAAAAATATGCAAATGAGAGACTAATTTGCATGAGTTACATTCTCATTTGCATATTTTCTGCCAATCCATTTTAGCACTGGGATTGGCAGAAAATATGCAAATAAGATTGCTACTCATGCAAATGAGTTCTCATGTGCATGTTTTTTGCCGAGAAAACTCGTAGTGTAGACGTAACCTAGGAGATTAACCAAACTGTTATAATTGTAAAAGGAAATTATAAAGTCTCTTTCCTTCTATGTAGCAGATAATCAGGCAACATAACAACCTTTGTTCATGGCATAAGGTTATTGGTACCTTCCTCCCTCATCTCCAAGCATCCCACAAGAACCCCCCATTCTATTATTTCCATGTGTGCATATTTGGAAACTGAAGAAAGTTGTCTCAATATGTACTCATTGCAAAAGCCAAACTCACGAAATCCTGTGGTCAGTCTGAAATAAATGAAAGGCATCTGCTAATCAATCCTCCCTATAATTTTTCCACCCAGGTGTGAATAATTTGTTATGTGAACTGAGGCATGTGCAGATGTGCACCACCAGTAGATCCACATGCTGCTGGCTGTGAGCCGCAGTGGGTGCTCCGCTAATCAGTTAGGAAGCAACTGAATCTCTCCTGGATACCAACTCAAGCGCTCATTTTACAGGGAACACAGTTGCTAATGCACTGTTGACAGAAAACTGATGCTAACTGTAGTGTGACAAAAATAACATTTATAAAACATAGTTATTCTGACAGAACTCCTCAGCCAAGCATTGACAGTTTACTACTACTCAAAGCAGAGCCCACCAAAGTGCTTCCAAGAAAGAGAGAAAAAAAAGCCCACTTGCCCTTACCAATCTTCAGCAAGGGAATATTCCTTTTTCAAGCTCAAGGTGTGGGTAGCACATCAAGAAACCCAGCACCATGCCTTAAAATTATACCCTTAGCAGAAACATTAGCAGAGATTGTCAGGGATGTTCCCTACTCTGGCACTCTGAGTGTAGAAGATGAGGGACTGTAAGAAAGCTTCAAAACCTTGCCTCTACAGGCACTGGTTACAAAAATCTTTCCCCAGAATCATAATACAGTAAAACTCCAATTGTCCAGCATCCAGTGGTCTGGCACCCTTGATAGTCCGGCACCATCTGGACCCCAGAAGTGCTCCAGCCAGCAAGACAATTGGAGCTGCCCAGAGGCGGCAGCGGAGAGGGGGCGAGAGGCAAGAAGCTGTTTAAGGAAGGCAGGCAGACAGGTGGGCAGGGTGGGGGGGTCAGCGGAGAATGGCGCGGTGAGGGGCAAACCCTCCGCTGTGTTGCGGGTAGGTGGTGGAAGCTGGCTTGCAAACGGGGAAACTCAGCTGCTGGCTTGTAAGCGGCAGCGGCGGAGAGGGAGCGAGAGGCAGGCAGTGTTCCCCGCTGACACCCCCACCCCTGCCAACCCGCCTTAAACAGCTGCCTGCCTCTCGCTCCCTCTCCACTGCTGCCACTTACAAGTTTCCTCACTTGCAAGCCAGCTGCATGGGGCTTCCACCGCCTCCCCACAAAATGGCGGAGAGTTTCACCCCTTGTCACGCCATTCCCCGCTGATATCTCCCGCCCACCTTAAACAGCTGCTTGCCTCTCGCCTCCTCTCCATTGCTGCGGCTTTCAAGCCGACTGCGTGGGGCTTCCATCCCCTCCCCACAACATGGCGGAAGGTTCGCCCATCCCCATGCCATTCTCCACCGACCCCCCCACGCAGTGCGGGTCACAGCACTCCACCGGAGTACCTCCCGTTACTCCAGCATATCCGATAATCCGGCACCCCCGATACTCCAGCATATCCGATAATCTGGCACCCCCTGATGTCCCCAAGGGTGCCCGATTATCAGAAGTCTACTGTACACAGATTTTGGGGACTCACTGCCACCATCAAGTGATTTTTGATCCCTAAAAACCATGGGTACCCCATGCTCTTTTGCCTCAAAAGAGCTTGAAAAGGAAAAGAGAAAAACAAAGTGCAGTCCCTGGTAGCTGACCCCTCAGTCAGAGGCATGCACATAGATAGACTTCCAGAACACAAGAATCAAATCCTCACCTTAAAAAAAGTGATTTGCATTAAAAAACAAAAGAAAAACTTGCAAAAGGATACATGGTTGCTAAATGTTACAGAGTAACTAAGGAAAACACATTTAAAAAACAGAAAATTAGATGGTAATTGGGGCGGGGAAGCATAGACTCACACAGAGCCATTCAAACCAAGCTACAAAATAAAGAATTACCCTGAACGTGACTGGATTCACTTTTCCCTTTACTTGCTTCTAATTTTCTCTTTGTTCAGTCCACTCCCATGCCCTGAATTCTGTGTGGGGCATGGTGGTCCTCCCTGAGTTTAAATCATTCTATGTCTCTCAACTCCTGGTTTATCTCTCCCATCCAAAGAAAGCAGGCAGGGAACCTATTTCCAATTCAAATTTCAACACCCTATGCCCATTGGTTTGCTGGCTCCTTGCCAGCAGCTTTGCTAGCTACCTGAGTCAACCCCTTAGTCACCAGGTCAGCACTCCTCCTGTCCATGACTATGTCTACACTGCAGAGAAAAGTTGGAAAAAGATACACAAATTGCAAACCACAATTTGCTTTTCTTTTCCACTTTTTTTTTTTTCTGAAAGAGGCTTTTCCAAAATTTGGTCTGTCTACACAGGGCCAAATTTCAGAAAAAACTCCTCTTTCAGAGCATACCTCATTCCTCTCAATGAGGAAACTGTTCAGAAAAAGGGGACACATTCCTTGGATGCAGCAGTCTAGACGTAGCCAGAGATAGTATGGCAATCAGAGCTGAGAAGAAAGGTGGAAGAGATTTTTAGCCCTGGAGCTGGTATTCAGCAAACTACATTCATCCAACAAGGAAGCCCTTACATTGACTAGTCACTGCAGCTGGGTGTCCCACTTCACCCCTAACATATAAGAAATGCTAAGAAGTATACACTGAGTGGGCCCTGTAGTTATGTACTAGGCAATGAGCCTGTGCCTTTGGTTCACCACTACATTCCTCCTTTAGTGGGCTAGCTGGTGAGAGCTAACATGAATATGTCTGTGAACTGAAACTCACATCCCAGTTACAGGTTTTGATACAGCTTGTGCATTAATATCCATAAACTAATGGACACACAACTTGACTGCTTATAAATCTGACATTTATACTGATTGTTCAAATAAATAAATTATTTTCAGAACATAAAATAATTGGGTGGGATGGAGCAAATATTTTCCCTTTCTTACATATCATATTACAGCCTGAGAAGATTGAATGGGAATATTGAACAGGGCTCTAATGAGGAAAGTATAAGAAGGAATTATGTTCAGTGCATATATGGTGTGGCATTAGATCTTACAAATTAATTAACTCAGTCACAATATAATACAAGAGAGCAGGAACAAAATCATTGTTTTCTTGTTCTAGTCACCAGAATAATTTTCAAAGCATTTGTGGTGATGGATGTAGTACAAAATCCTGAAGAGCAAAGGAAACAGAACACAACAGCAATATGTGCAACATGAACTACAGCATGTTTTGTAGAAACATGATTTGGAAGTTATTATAGCAGCACTGACATTTTCATTATAAACCCATACTTTCAATGCTTCATAATTCAGCAATAGGCAGCATAAGAGGTCACAGACTGACAGAAAAATGTTTTGGTGTGTGTGCTTGTATGTGTGCAAAATCTAAAAAACAAACCAGGGCGAAATAAAGACATTCTTATTCAAGAGAATATTTTCATTTTTCAGTCCTTTGGAAGATGCATTCATTTATTTTAACCAAAAAGGGTCACTTTTTAATGTGTTGCCTAGATGGTGTTTACTGTAGTAATGATATGAATAGTATTAATATTAGTATTAGATCTTGGAGTTATCGTGGATAGTTCTCTGAAAACTTCCACACAGTGTGCAGCGGCGGTCAAAAAGGCAAATAGGCTGTTAAGACTTATTAAGAAAGGGATAGAAAATAAGACACAAAATATCTTACTGCCTCTGTATAAAATTATGGTATGCCCACATCTTGAATACTGTGTACAGATGTGGTCTCTTCACCTCAAAAAAGAGTTCAGAAAAGGGCTACTAAAATGATTAAGGGTTTGGAACGGGTCCCATATGAAGAGAGGCTAAAGCGACTGGGACTTTTCAGTTTAGAAAAGAGGAGACTGAGGGGGGATATGATAGAGGTATATAAAATCATGAGTGGTGTGGAGAGGGTAAATAAAGAAAAGTTATTTATTAGTTCCCATAATAGAAGAACTAGAGGACACCAAATTAAATTAATGGGTAGCAGGTTTAAAACTAATACAAGAAAGTTCTTCACGCAGCGCGAAGTCAACCTGTGGAACTCCTTGCCAGAGGAGGCTGCAAAGGCTAGGAATATAACAGAGTTTAAAGAGAAGCTAGATAATTTCATGGAGGTTAGGTCCATAAAAGGCTATTAGTCAGGGGGTAGGAATGGTGTCCCTGGCCTCTGTTTGTCAGAGGCTGGAGATGGATGGCAGGAGACAAATCACTTGATCATTGTCTTCGGTCTACCCCCTCTGGGGCACCTGGTGCTGACCACTGTCGGCAGACAGGCTACTAGGCTAGATGGACCTTTGGTTTGACCCAGTACGACCGGTCTTATGTTCTTATTAGCATTAGTATTTGTATTTTAGCAGCTAAAGGACTCACTCAAGATAAAGACTTGACTCTACTGTTATGGCAAGACTCACCAAATACTGCTCTTACATGTAGCCTTGCAAGTTCTTTTCCTTAGTGTGCAGGGGAGGAATGTGGCTGTCATAAGCAGGACACTAATTTCAGAAAAAGGGAACATCAGTACCAATCACTGTACAAATGTACCTCATTGGTCATTGTGTTGTTTCCCCTTCTGTGACCATTCCACACAGGTTATGAGCTTGAGAGCTCACAGTGTATGAGTTTGGCTCTTTGGATCAAGTTGTAAAGATTCACACAGGTATCTTTGGAATACTCTCCTTCAATCCTTGATGTGTAGACTAAGATGCTAGCCTTTAATGAAATGGTCCTTTAATTACAAGAGTGTATACAGTACTGTGTTTTCTATACCAGTGTTTCTCAACCAGTGGTATGAGTACCCTTGCGGGGTAGGGAGAGTACTTGAGAGAAGTCTGGGGGGTACGTCAACACAACCGAAATATGGAGAAGATGGAGACAGCCATAAATACCTACTCAGAGAGTTTCTGACCTGAATAGTTTATGAGCTATATAGATAAGAGAGATGACAAAGAAGAGTATTATCATCTCTGTTTTGCAAGGAAGAAACTTTCATTACTTGTCTAAGGTAACACGGGAAATCCCTTGTTCTAGCTACATGTGGAGCTTACATTGAAGTCAATGGGAGTTTTGCTAAGGACTTACAGGATCTAGTGTCTTACTATTGAATTCACCCTAATTAAGCTTTGTAGATTTAAACAAAACAAGACAAAAACTATATTAAAGGCTAATATGAGCTTTATTTTAAAAGATTACTATTGATTTAAGTTTCGCTGTTGGGGGAGAATAGACATTTATTAATGACAACACACATTGGTTCAAAAAGTTAATGCTTAATAATAGTTAAAGCAAATTGTCAGTGTCACATCCCAAACTCCATAAAGTCAATATCCTTAAGGCAAACGAATAAGCTCTCAAATAATATCTTTTTGACTTTGTCTCCCTGAAAATTTCAGTTATCATCCATGGAACTATTTTTAATTGGTTTGTATATGAAATAGACATTGAGAAAGTCTAATCCTTCAAAATCTAACCATAATATATTTTTAGTATTTGTTTTATGACTTAAGAGTGTCCATTGCTAATATTTTTGGGACTGTGACCAGGACAATGAACTCTGAACTGCGGATGGTTCTCTGTCTGATTTTCATAGGTAACCAACCTTACTGTATCTACATTATGGTCCATTAATGACAATGTGAGTTTTGCCATGGTCATCACTGAAACTAGGATTTCATCCCATGTCTATTATTATAAGATGGGTAGATTTACTTTGCTAACTGTCTACTTTTGAGAATATTCAATGAACAGTTTGTTTTTGTTTTCAAATACTCATATCATTTATGGGTTTATTTTCCCATTAGTATACTGCTAGTAAATCCATTAACAATGTTAAGTCTCCAGCTGTTTTGCATCAGGACATTTATTATATAATATAAAATTCTGACCGAACTTCCTTTCCTTTGTGGTAGCTTCCAAAACCTTTGGAAATTTTTGGGAGGCTTTCTATTTACTTCAGTGGGCACATGAGAGAAACTTAATTATTTAGCCTCTTTCAGTATTAACTTTGCAATAAGCTTTGGCTGAAAAAAGTGAAGCAGTCAGAAGCCTCAGTCCTATTTTTGGAAAAGTAGAAGATCATGTGGTCATAGTTGCATTCTTCAACTCAGTGCATCGGACTCCTACTTCCCACAAACCATAAGTGCAAACAAATGTGGTTTCCTAATAACAACAGGAGAATATTCATGAAAAAACAGTTGAGGAGGGTGACACTGCAGCAGTTGTGAGGGACTTCCAAGAATGTATGCCAAAACACCTGCACTTTTCTAAACAGAACAGTGTTACCATCTCATCCTGCAAGGAGGCAGGGCTCACAAGAATAAGGCTTTGCAGGCTTTGTAATGCATATGGAAAATGCAATCTTCTTCTGAAATGAACAGGCATTCACAAATGAGATATCCATGGAAAGCTTATGAAAAAAGAACTACCTTTTCATATTACTAATTAATTCATTTAAATAATACAGAAGAGCAGAATATTAAGAATTTCATTGTAATTGAATGGCAGCAGTTCCAGTCCATGTATCTCTCAGCCAGCAGATGAAGCAAATTATGAATTCAGAACAGCCCTCCCTGTACAAAAAAGTTCACCTTCCTAATCCTCCTACAAAATGTCAAATGTTTGGGGGCAGGAGAGTAGGGAGAAGATTCTTACTTCAAGCTATTTTGAGCCAAAGCTAGATAAGTGAGTTCCCAAATCAAAGTGAGCCCAAAGAGCTAGAACCCTAACAGCATCGCCTTTGTGTTTATACAGATTGAGAACTTCCACATAGCTAGGAGTATGTCTACACTACAGTGTTATTTCGAAATAGCTTATTTCAAAATAATGCATCTAGACACAAAATGCATTTCGAAATAGCGATTGGCAATTTCGAAATATCCTGTCCACAATGATAGGACACTGAATCTCATTTAAGGCCGGCCAGAACCGGTTCTAGTAGGGCATCAGGTCAGGAATTACCTTGTGTGGCTGCTGCCTGAGGCTGTCTGATACCTGTGCTTAAAGGAACCCCTCCAGACAGCCAGTTCTAAATTTTCCCTGCAGGAGGAGGCAATGGGAGGAAGGGGGAGGAGAAGCTCAGGGCTCAGGGTTGGGGGTCTTGCCAGCCCAACTCTCTCCCAGCACCATGGGTGCGGGGGCCTCAGCATCCCCGGGCATGTGGGAAGGGTGGGGAAGAAGAAGCAGGAGGGGCAGAAGGAGTGGGAAGAGGAGCGGTAGCTAGGGAGGCAACAGGGGCTGGAGCAGCAGGAGGCAGCAAGCTCTGCCCCAGTGTCAATGACCACCTGGGGAGCATGGACCGTCTTGTCCCCCAGGATGTGGTCCATAGCATCAAAATAGGGGCAGAGGTCTGGGTCCTCTCCTGGTTGGGAGCTGCCCCCTGTGGCCCTGGCATACTCCTGCCGCAGTGCCTTTATTTTCATGAAAATCTGCTCCTGGGTTCACATGTGGCCTTTGGTGGCCAGGCTGTCAGCCATCCACCTGTAGACGGTTGCATTCCTCTGTTTAGTGCGGAGATCATGGACGTTGGAGGCATCCCCTCAAACCTGAATTAGGTCCCTGATCTCCACACTGGGCCAGGCAGATGCCCACCTTTTTCGGCCCCTGGCAGGCTCCTGGGAGCTGTCAGACTGGTCCTGGGGAGTGGTGGAGGGCTGGCTGGCACTGGCTTAGGTGCAGCGACTGCTGGTTCTGGGCTGGCAGGCTTAGAGCTGGTGCAGGCACTGTGGCCAGAGTCTACCCCTTTAAGGGCTCTGGAGAGAGGGGAAGGGAGAGGAGTTTACTTGGTTGTGCCCAGAGTGGCCACCAGGGCACCCTGGGAAGGGCTGGAGGCCCCCTATTTCAAAATAAGCATCTACACAATGCTTATTTTGAAATAGCAATTTTGAAATGGGTGCTATTCCTCATGGAATGAGGTTTACCAATTTTGAAATAAGCCCTCCTCTATTTTGATTTAATGTCGAAATAGCGGTTTGGCTGTGTAGACGCTAGTAAAGTTATTTCGAAATAATGGCTGTTATTTCGAAATACCTTTGCTGTGTAGGCATACCCTTACAGTGAGAGAGGGAGTCTCTCAGGTAAGATCCTAAGCAGTTTAATTGTTAACAACTTCAGATGAACAGGTTTTCAATTTTATTATGGGGAAACATAAACTTATGTTGCTGTGACTGACTACACTACCCTTTTCAATTTCCTTAGAACCCCAAAAGCAATAAATAAGTGGATAGGCTCGGGGTTGGGTTTTTTCCCCCCTTCATTTTTTCCTTCTTTGCTGCTTGCTTTAATCTCATTGTTTCTAGATTTTCAATTTCTTGCTTAAATGAACTCTTTGTCCATGTACACACAAGTCTTGAATCACAAAATAAGAGTTCTACCTCTAATTGACATCAAAACCAGTTAGCTTAATCCAACTTTAAATTGCTCTAGCTTTTTCCTCAAGAAATCTTGTACTACCCTATTTTAGTCAGGATCAGAATATAACTAGCTTTTCCATTTGAATTTTCAGTCAAAACATGTTCTGGAGGAGAGTCTAATCTGGACGTGTGATGTAAACAAGATAGCATCACTCATTCTCTGTGTGTTTGCCTGTTTGTGTCTGTAATGTACGTGTAGAAGATAGAAGGAAACCACAATCAAAGAGCATAAGAAATATTAGTTTAATGTGATATCCAGTAGCTACTTTGTGATCTCTTTATCGTTCAATACAGTATTTCATCAATATGGTATGAGCCTTCAAATCAGTGTTTGTGCAGCAAACTAAATTTGATTTCCTAAGTTGTTGATCATTATGTGATTTAGGCTAGCAAATGATAAACTGCAAAGGATTATAAAGCTAAAATATTATGGTGTTATAAGTGCAGGGAGCCTGGTTTGCCCATCTAAAGCTTTTTGGATTCAGGGGTGCAGATACAAGGAATGAGAATACTATATGAAAGACACAGTGAACATCTATAATCAACCATATACAATAAATAGGCAAGCAACTAATCACACAGGTATCTGTGCTTTTTCTCTTCATTGGCCTGTAAGCCATAGTGGAAGTGTATTGTATTTATTGAAAAGTAAATCAACATTAAGGTGCTTCAAACAACAGCATGCTTTTTAATTCTCCATTACAATTTCAAAGTGACTGCTTTTCCAGGTAATACAATTCCCTGTTACACTCTTATGGCAGTGGGACTAAATTGCAAGCTGAATATTAAGAGAAAAGATGGTCTGACTGGCAGATAACTTTGTTTGCATCTTCTTACTTAGTAGAAATAACAATGAATCAATTCTTCAGAAGAGCAGCTTCAAAAATGAATAGGAAACACCTTCTAAATTGCCAAAACATGTAGATAGCCTATAAGAAACATATCGGCTAAGGTGGAGGGGTAATTAGGGATAGCTGATTTGAATTTATTCATGCAAAAATACTTTCAGATTAAATGGAACTACCAAGTTGTATAACATTTATCCTGGTGATCTTATTACCATTTTTATTCTTTAACCTCTTTTTCTAATGCCTATTAAGAATTCATTGTTTGTGCCCTGTTTCAAGTTAAGCACAAAGGGCAAAACATGAAGAGGTCCATTAACTTTGAAAAGTCGATGTTTTTACAGGATTAGGATCTGAAATTAAAAATTCTCAGTAATTAGGACCACATTTTAAGGTGTTGGCACAACATATGACACAATTAGGCCCTGATCCTGACTGAAGCTACCACAATACAAACAAATAAATAAATAAAAAGTTCATGGTTAGTTGAAAAATTTGAAGGATTTCTAGATAATGGTATGAAATAATTTTTTTATTTAAAACAACTAACTAATATTAAAAGTGAAGCGACAGATTATTTTCATAATTAAGGGAGATGTGCTTACTTCAAATATCCTAAATCTTTTCAATGACTATTTAAATCCATTAGGAGAAAATAAACTGAAGTCAAAACCAGCCCTAAAAGTGATCCAGTTAATAAGACCTCTGTGCATACTTCAATGACTAACAAGACTCACCAAACTACAAAAAACAATGAATGTAAGTCATAAGTATATTGAAGGATGGGAGGAAGAGGGAATAAATCTCTAAATGAAACAGGGGAAGGCTGAGCTGATGTTATTTTTACTTAACTGAACTTAGTGAGAAGAGCCAAAGTCAACATCCTTGAGAAACTATTCCAACTAAGAAAGGATCTGTAGACAGCAGTTAGATTATAAATAGGAAAAATAAGCGGTTTGCCCCTTAAACAATGGGACTTCAATCATAATTAGAAACAATTTTGGAATAATGTCAAATAATGGAAAAGGAATAGTAGAAAGCTGAAGATATAGTCTGTGCTTACATTTTCCCCTCCATCTTTTTGCATATCAGAGAAGAAAAACTCCTCCGTTCTTTCCAAAAAAATCTTTACCTTTTTTCTTATTAGATACAAAAGTCTAGGGAACATTTAAAGAGATGTCCAAAATGATGTAAATCAAATAGGGACTGACAGAATCATTCTGAACAATAAAAACACAGACAAGTTGAAAATACAAGCTATTCATGAATGCCACTAAGTAAAAATTATTAGGAATGGACAAGCCAACTATTGTATTAAACATTCCATTACAAAATACACCTTTTCAGCATTGAATTTATGTCTCAAAGATAACCACACAAAGTCTATTAATTATACTGAATGGTCTTCATAAATGTGTTTCCAAGAAGTGTCACACATTTATTTCTCAGCTGTTATATTTTACAAGATTCCCCCCCCCCCCCCCAAGATGAAAAATATGTCAGTTTTAAGGGTATGATGTACTGAAGTATCTGTGACTGTCCTCATAAGGCCATGACAGTAACAGAAGTTAATTTTGCAGTGAACAACCCCATTCACAGAATGGGTCAGCCACTTTCTGGGGGAGTCAGGTTGCTGCCCGCTTGACAGGATAGAAAAGGCAGCAAGCTCTTATTATTTAGCTTATACTAACAAACAAACACCTATGATTCATCTCTCTCCCACCAAAAGGATATACAGACAAGGTCCTGAAGTTTCTACAGTGCTGGGAGCTAAATTTTTTGTGGGTTCTTGTGATGCAAAGAGGGAAAGTCCAAGACAATCTCTGGATAAGCTAAAATAATTATTCTTTTGCTGAAGGGGGCACTACTCAGTGCTCCTTACTGGGAAAGAATAAGCACTCTTGGTCCAGGTCCATGCAAACTGTGGACAGGCTTCAAATTACACTTTTGGCCAGGATCTCTTTTCTCTTTATCACCATTTGGTTTAGAGGTAAAAAGCAGGATTCACCTCAATAAGCATTTCTCATTTCATTTGTACAGTTGCACTCAGCTAAGGAGACACATTTAAAGCATCAGCTTTGGAATTCTTCAGTGAGTCAGGGGAGATCCTGAGAAGTCAGGAAATGCAGTTGATAGAAACTATAATTTCAACCTATAGAATGAGGTTTCATTCCTCAATAATCATGTTTGAATAATCATGCTTTGAATTGCAAGGACAAGAGGAGTTTGAGAAGTAACTGCTATGGTTCAGCCACACTCTGGCTGCTTTTTGTTTAATAGTGGTGTTTGAATGAGAAATTTAGCACAAAGTCTTACAAATATACAGTTTTAAGGAAGCATCACAATATGGCACCACACAAGGAAACAAATATTATAAAAGTGCTGCCACATTTTAAGAAAAATATTCTAACTTCCTGCACTTTTACCATAATTTCCCCCAACATTTATTTATTTAAAATATTTTTACCCCGCTTCTGTATTTAAAATATTCAAGGCAGCTTATGACACCTAAGGAGGAGGGACACACACACATACATACACAAACTCAAATATCAATAAAGGCACTTGGGTAAAAAGGGTGGCTTTAGACTGGCACTGATCCAGTGCCAGTATTGGTGGCAGGCGAATGTTCCCGGAGAGAGAATTCCTAGCCTGGGTGTTAACTTTATCTCCATCAGTAAAGGAACATGGAACAGAGCCTCCACAGCTGACCTCAGCCCCGACCAGGTTCAAATGGATGGAGAAGGTCCTTCAAATACCCTGGTCCCAAACCATTTAGGGCTTTGTAAGCTGTAACCATGACCTTGAATTATTCCCAGAAACATATGGGAAGCCAGTACATAATATGCTCTGTATAACGATCGTTGGTTAAAACTCAAGCAGCTGCATTCTGGACCAGTTGAAGCTTCCGAAGACTCTTCAAAAACAGCCACATGTAGAGAACATTGCAGTAGTTCAATTGGGCTGTGACAAGAACATGAATCTCCGGAGCCCGGTCATTCTTATTCAGGAATGGTAGCAGCTGGTAGATCAGCCAAACCTGCCCAAAAGCACTCCTGGCCCTGAGGAAATCTGGTTCTCAAGTGTTAAAAAAGGGTTCAACCTGAGTACCTGTTCTTTCAGGGGAAATATTACCCCATCCAGAACAAGAAACACACCACATTCCTGGACATATCAATTCCTGATCCACAGGCCCTCGGCCTTATCTGGATTCAGCTTCAGTTTATTCAACCTCATGCAGTCCATCATGGCCTTCAGAAACCAGTTCAGATTGGTCACTGCCACACCTCGGTCCGATGTCACAAAGAAATAGAGATGGGTGTCATCTGCATATTGATGGCACCATCCTCTGAATCACCTTACAACCTCGCCCAGACATTTAATGTATATCTTAAACAGCATGGCTGTGTCTAGAATGGCCAGTTTTTCCGGAAAATCAGCAGCTTTTCCGGAAAAACTTGCCAGCTGTCTACATTGGCCGCTTGAATTTCCACAAAAGCATTGACTTCCTACTGTAAGAAAGCAGTGCTTTTTGCGGAAATACTATGCTGCTCCCGTTCGGACGAAAGTCCCTTTTGAGCAAAACTTTTGCGCAAAAAGGCCAGTGTAGACAGCTGAGATTTGTTTTGCACAAAAAAGCCCCGATCGCGAAAATGGCGATCGGGGCTTTTTTTTGCGCAAAAGCGCATCTAGATTGGCCATAGATGCCTTTCCGCAAAAAGTGCTTTTGCGGAAAAGCGTCCGTGCCAATCTAGACGCTCTTTTCCAAAAATGCTTTTAACAGAAATCTTTTCCATTAAAAGCATTTGCGGAAAATCATGCCAGTCTAGACGTAGCCCATAGGGGACAAGATGAAGCCTTGTGGGACCCTGTAGCAAAGTTGTCATGGGGTTGATCTGCAGCCTTCTAACTCCACCTTCTGAAAGCATCCTGACACGTAAAACTGTAGCCATTGCAGAACAGTGCTTCCGATACCCAACTCCGCCAGGTGTACCAGAAGGATGGTCTTGAAAGCTGCCGAGAAGTCGGAGAGAATCAAGGGACATATCCCCTGTCTATCTACAACATTTCAGAAAAAATGTTTTGAATTTTCCATAATGTTAATTCCTTGGCACTAAAATATCTACATTTCTTGATGCTAAATAAATACTGTCAAATGAAGAAAAGCACAAAGAATTCTGGCTTTATTTAGTTATGCTAAAATCACAAAGAATTATCATTAAAAGAGAAGATATTTTTAATTTCATATTCACTTTGTTTCAACAATTTTTCTTTTTGTGACATTAGCTAAAAAGTTACTTTAGAATAAGGACACATTATTGGTTTGGATTTGAATTTACATTATTTAACTTTCTCACTAGTTTTAAAGGGAATTTACATAGCTACTGTTTTTTGGATCTTTTTGTAAAATAAGCTATATGATACAGATATTGTCACACATGGAAAAATCTTATATTTACAATATATTTGAATAGATATACTGCATATCAATCCAAACTAGAATTTGGTTTTATATGAATCTTATATACTCACAATCAGTGGTGTGCAGAGGAATAAACATTTGGCTGCTTTTGTCCCCCCATGGCTAGAGGAGCTGGCTCGTTCCTCCTCCCCCTCATAGCTGGAGGACCTGGCTCTCCCCTGCAGCCGGTGGAGCTTGTTCTCCTCTGGCCTTTGGAGAAGTTCTGTGCCCCTGTGGATTAGGAGGCCAATGACCTTGCTTGGCTCCCTCTCCCCTTGTGCATGCCCCTGCTCACATTTGTAAAGAATTAGATTTTGGTCATTCAGAGCTACATGGAATAAGGATGCATTATGACTTTATTGGTCATGAAAATGGAAGGCTAATAGCATTGTCTTGAGCCAGGACTACTCTGGGCATGCTCAAATGCCAGTGACAGTAGAACCTAATTTGACTGAAGAAGAGGATCTTGGGCAGGATAACAGAGTACTGTGAACTACACAGGCTTGAATGACAACAATTACTTAGTTATTTAAAGTAGCTGACCGGGCTATATTACACACTTACTAAATGCTAAATCCTAGGATAGGAAGTCCTGTGACCTGGTAAATAATGTGAGTTTTCGGTTGTATGAATCTCTGAGTAGGTCCCTGATGCTCAAAATGACTGGTGACCACTTTCACATAGCAAGCCTCTGAGTGTAATCCCTTCTTATACCTTAAAATTAGGGATTTTAAATTTAATTCAATCTTAATTTAATGTTAGAATGGGTCTTACTGCCTGATCTCTGATAGGCATGAGGCTGACAGCTCGTGAGGTGACCCCCTCATTTGAGAACCCCTGGTGTACACTGCTTTATTTGCACTGATATGTCAGTTGGGAGACCTACATGAGTTAGGAGACTCAGCTACTAAGTCCAAAGACCTAGGCGTACATTACCCATAATTCATCCAACCAGTCATCCTTCCATTCTTGTTAAAAGGGAGATTCCTTTTGCAGCACAATCCCCATCTGTCCAAGTAATGATTAAGTTAATTTCTGTTCTGCACAGAATATGCCCCAGCCTTCCTATACTCCAAATTAGTCATGGCTACTTTGACCATGGTTAGCAAAAGCAACTACCACACTAAAGTCCAGATATGAGTGGGAGAAGAGAGACTAGTTCAGAAACCATGCATGCATTCAGAAAGCAAACAATAAAATTATATGAATTTTACTGAAGGTAAGCAGTAAATCAGATTTTACCCTTTTAACATGGCCATGAGTGTACCAAAGATCAGGGACTGGCATCTGGCTGCCTGCTTGATAGTTTCTTTTTTTCCCTTGTATTGATGAGTTTATCACTAGTGCTCTCCCACAATAACCACAGAATGTATGTGAGTTGTACATGTTTTTTATGTGCTCTGTGCACAGCTTACTTTGTGGTGCCTGTGCATGACAGGCTGGAGGAGATATGCACATAGGTTGATCCTCCAATGCATATTTACAGTGGGACGACATAAAGGGGACTTCAGAACCTCCTGCAGGCACCTTGCCACAATCTTCTAGATGAAGGTTGATCTCTGCTGCTTATTCTCTCAGCACTTTGCATTTTAGTTATGTTTGGAGAAGGCAATAATTCTCTAGAAGGATCCAAGGATTCAAGTAGTGATGGTAGAAAAGCATTTGGGAATAGGCTATTGAACAATGTTTTAATGTTGGATAAATTATGCATGATCCTGTTTGATCAGTTCTATATCCAATGGAATATTTTTTCCAGTGTAAATACACTCAGCAGTTAGGGCATTTTTCATGCAGAGGACTCATTACTTTACAAAGCATCCTTAATACCTTTATATATAGGGAACTGAGGCAGAAAGATGTGATAGATAAAATCACACAGCAAGTCAGTGATAGAATTGGAACTAGAATGTAAGTTTCCTGAGTCATAGTCCAATACTTTGCTCTTTGGAACACACTCCCTCCTAGAAAAGGAAGGAAAACAATTAAATGGGTCTTTAATCTAGCCTCTAAAATGTTCACCCAGTTTTTCATGTTTAAAATCTACTGTGATAAACCCAGCATGTTCAGGTACATACTGAATCCAGGCACACTTTCAAATGGGCTTTGCAGGTTCAAATATGGGGCTTTGACCATGCAAAATTGCAGTCATACTCTCCAAAAGCTGCTTTTAAGATGCTAGGCCTTTAGGAAGTTAATTACTGCTCTTAAAATTATTTAGTGCAAGAATATGAAAATTGCTTACTTCTTTGCAGTTGGTGTATTACAACAAAAAGTAAAACCTTTAAATTCACTAAACATAAGGTGTGGATTATGTCTCCCCCAAATAATCCATTTCAGTGACATCTGCAGAGCAGATGATAATAAAAATGGTGCATTTGTACTTTCAAAGGCTGAGAGGCAAAGGAAATATTCATGATTTCCAAAAATTGAGAATGGAGAAAAAATTCAGAGCAAAAAACAAAACGTCCATAATAATTAGTCTGAAGGGCTCTATAATTTAATCAAGATGTAAAGTTTTTGTACTTTACTACCATACAGTCATATTTTTCCCCTGATCTTTCAGTAGTTGATCATTAGTATTAGATGCCTGTAAGACTGATTAGAAATGAACTGTGCGGGTTAAAATAAAGGGAAAAACTTAACTTTGTTGCTGCAGTAGAATAACAGCATATACAGAACAGATGCCAAGATAAAAAAGAATAACTTCTTTAAACTGAGGCTTTGCTTCTTCATCTGATTATGAAAAGATGCTCATTTCAAAATGAAATACTTTAATCTGTGTATCTATAGCAATATAAATCATTCTCTTATGGATGAAATAATGCTGAGCAATGATAAAGTCATACAAACACATAGGCTGTGTCTACACTGGCATGAATTTCCGGAAATGCTTAAAACGGAATACTATTCTGTTTTCAGTTTTTCTGGAAAAGGAGTGTCTACATTGGCAGGCTGCTTTTCCAGAAAAGCCCTTTTCCCGGAAAAGCGTCTGTGGCCAATGTAGATGCGCTTTTCCGGAAAAGAGCCCCGATCGCCATTTTCGCGATCGGGGCTTTTTTCCGGAAAAGACTACTGGGCTGTCTACACTGGCCCTTTTCCGGAACAGTGTTCCGGAATAAGGACTTATGCCCGAGCGGGAGCAGAATAGTTTTTCCAGAATAGCGGCTGATTTTGTACAGTAGAGCATTGTTGCTTTTCCGGAAATTCAAGGGCCAGTGTAGACAGCTCGCAGCTTATTCTGGAAAAGCATCTGATTTTCCGGAATAAGTGGCCCATTGTAGACACAGCCTATATTGAATACAAATGAAAGGTAATAGTTAGCTAAATAATTTGTGCTATATGGATGTATGAAACACTAATTTAAAAACTCATAGCAACCAAAGGGAATATCATTGAGAAATAACCTACAGCAAGAAAAAAATCAGTTTGATGAATTGGGCTATATTAAAGAAGTTCCACTTCTCTCCTCCTCCCCCATCCCCCAAGAATTGGAGAGATGGAATGTTCATGTTAGAGGGTAATATTTTTATCCTTAGAAAAATGAAAAATTAGAGGCTTTTCCTTAAGGGGAGAACTTTGCATTAAAAACTGGTGGCTCCTTTAGAGACATTTTCAGCGAAAAGGATTTCAGGCCAAGTGAAGGGAGGAAAAAAAATCAAAAACTTCATTTTACTTGGAGCTTTTGAGGAGGAGATGGGAGGAGATGAAACACGAGTGTGGGGAAGAGATGATGAAACACAAGGGCCCTTAGGTATTCCCCTCACTTCAGGTTTGGGGACATAATAGTTTGATTGGGCTCTGCCATTCATGTAAAATGATATGAAGAGTGATTAAAAATACTGCAGGTCAGTTGAATATTTAACCTGTTTTCTTATGTTACGTTCTGTCTAGGGAGCAATCCAATTTCATATCCCCAGTCACGTCTCAGCTGTGATATGCAATGAACATTCTTAAAGGCAGCAGCCTGCCACTGATCAGTACGCTGAGCTCCTAGTAAGCCTCTTCCTGCCCTATCAAAATGCATGTAAGTTTTTGCCTTTGATTTCAGTGGGAGCAGGATCTGACCCACTGATACTAATAACATGACAAGGGCATAAATTTTTGAAGTGTTTGAATGGGGAGGCAAGGAGAGTGAGGAAGAGCAGATCTATTTCAACATCTTTTTCACCTTGTTTAAGATAGAATGAAAGAAAACATCAGAACACAAACCAAAAATAATGATCCTGTTTGTCATGTCACCTAAGAACTGATCCTAAGCCCATTGAAATTTATGGAAAGATTTTTGTATTTACTTTTAAAGGGATTTGCATCAGTTTCTGACTGTGATTTTACATCAGTGTAATTTCAGTGACTTACACGGAGCAACTTCTGATTTAATCTGGTATGGAAGGTATATGTTTATAAAAGTGATGTTCTAAAATAACATGAAGCAGAGATTGGAAGAAGTAACAAATTTCAAACCCACATTTATATGCCAGTTGCAAAGATAGTTTGGTGTCAGTCCCTTTCTAACTCACTCCTCTTCATATAATGTCACTAACATATAATGTGTACACAAATAAAATATGCTTTAAAGGAATAGACTTCCATAAATTGCCCAAGAAAAAAGTGATAGAACTGAATTTCCATAAACTGTTGAATTCTTTGATCAGCTTCATGGGCAAAAAAACACTCTTCTTATCCAGTGAAGCCAATCATGTATAATGATATTAACAAAGGTCACTTGACCTACCTGACTATTCATTTTAACAGAATTCGTTAATTTATTATATTTTAATTTCAAAAATTAAAAATTCAAGAACACTTGACAACTTTTTCATACATATTAGCCTGTCCTAATATTTCTACCACTTCTACAGCTGGTAAAAATATTTTGAAATTCCCCTTTTCAATTAGTTTTGGGAAAAAAGGGTGAGTTTCAAAAATATTTTTACAAAATTTCCTTGTTTTCTGACTTTCTTTTTTGTCCTATCACCAAATGTGGTCTCTTGTCATTCAAGTCCAACTCTGTGAAAGTGATAAGAAAATGTATCAAAGTTGTTATGAACTACAACATTAATCATGTAAACAAGTATGTATATATGTATGCGAATAACTTTATGCACATGAATAAAAAACAAAATAGTAGTACAGGTTGTACCTCCCTTAACTGGGACTCTGTGTTCCGGCAACATCTGGTATAAGGAGGTTGGCTGCAGGGCAGGAGCGGGGGCGTGACTCATCCAGGAGCCCTGTGTTGAGAGAGGGGAGCACATCAGGGAGTTCTGACCCCTGCTGCTGGGCAATAGCTGGGAACTGACAGCAGCCTCAGAGTCCCAGCAGCCAAGGAGCCTTCATCCTGGCAGCTGCAGCAGCCATAGAGTCCCAAAAGCCGTGGCAGCTACAGAGCTCTGGCAGCGATAGAAGCCATGGAGCCCTGGCAGCCAAGGCTGCCCCAGAGCCTCAGCAGCTCCTGTGGCATGGAGCTCCATCCTGGGGAGCCACTGCTGGACAGGCAGTAGCAGGGCTCAGCTGAAGTCCTAGCCAGGGGCATCATGGGCTATGTTGGTCTACCCTCACTCGGCAAATCCCCTTGTTCAGGACCAGTCAGGTCTGGACAGTGCCAGACGAGGGAAGTACAACCTGTATTCACATGTGCATACATATTTCTATGATCAAGGACAATATTTTAGTTTAAAATTGCACACAACTGTTTCCACACGGAATTTCTGTAGCTTCACATGCAAATATCCATTTGGATATAAAAGGATCTATCATACATATAAAACCAATACATATAAAACGGTTTCAGAAATTAATGGAAGGCCCATTGAAGTCAATGGCAATTTTTGCACAGATTTCAATGGCTATTGGATCAAGTTACCAGGCCCAGATAGAACTATGTGCACAATCTTTTACATAAAAGTTTTTCAAGTCTCATAAAAAGAGTCTAATGCGAGGAGTGAATGAAGTTATGTCAGTTATTATTTTATGCCATCTCCTGTTCCCATTTTGTAATTATGTAGTATCATGTCATTTTGCTCTTTGTTCAAATTACCCTTACATTATGATCAAATATTATTACTGGAACTTAGTACATTATATGATGTATTTAATTATAAGTGTGTCAAACATTCATGATGCTGGATAATACAAAAATTATAATGTGCTGAATATTAGCAGAATGACATTTAGAATTTGATTTCTTGGTCATTAAGATATTTCTTTTCAAGTACACTTATAAAATCTCTTAGGGTATGTCTACACTACAAAGTTAATTCGAACTAACGGCCATTAGTTTGAATTAACTTTCATAAGTGCTACATATACAAACCGCTAGTTTGAACTTAATTCAAACTAGCGGAGCGCTTAATTCGAACTAGGTAAACCTCATTCTACGAGGACTAACGCCTAGTTCGAATTAAGTAGTTCGAATTAAGGGCTGTGTAGCTACTTAATTCGAACTAGTGGGAGGCTAGCCCTTCCCAGCTTGCCCTGGTGGCCACTCTGGGCCAAACTAGGGAAACTCTTCTGCCCCCCTCCCAGCCCCGGAGCCCTTAAAGGGCCACGGTCTGGCTACGGTGCTTGTGCCAGGTGCAAGCCTGCCAGCACCTAGCCAGCAGACCCTACATCTGGCATGGCATGAGCCAGCCACCCACTGCCACCCAGCCCTCCGCCTATTCCTGAGACCAGGCTGGCAGCTCCCAGGAGCCTGGCCGGGGCCGCAAGAGGTGGGCACCCACCTGGTCTAGTGCAGAGATCATGGACCTCATCCAGGTTTGGAGGGACGCCTCCAACATCCATGACTTCTGCATTAGGTATAGGAAAGTGGCCATCTAGGGCAGGATAGCTTCCAGCCTTGCCACCAAAGGCCACATGCGAACCCAGGAGCAGGTTTGCATGAAAATCAAGGTGGTCCAGTGAGACACCCCGACCCTGAGCTTAGAACATAAGAACGGCCGTACTGGGTCAGATCAAAGGTCCATCTAGCCCAGTAGCCTGTCTGCCGACAATGGTCAACACCAGCTACACCAGAGGGGATGGACCGAAGACAATGACCAAGCCATTTGTCTCGTGCCATCCATCTCCAGCCTTCCACAAACAGAGGCCAGGGACACCATTCCTACCCCCTGGCTAATAGCACTCCATGGATCCAACCTCCATGCCTTTATCTAACTTCTCTTTAAACTCTGTTATAGTTCTAACCTTCACAGCCTCCTGTAGCAAGGAGTTCCACAGGTTGACTATTTGCTTTGTGAGAAAGAACTTTCTTTTATTAGTTTGAAGCCTGCTACCCATTCATTTCATTTGGCATCCTCTAGTCCTTCTATTATGGGAACTAATAAGAGCTTTTCTTTATGCACCCTCTCCACACCACTCATGATTTTATAGACCTCTATCATGTCCCCCCTCAGTCTCTTCTTTTCTAAGCTAAAAAGTCCCAGTCTTTTTAGCCTCTCTTCATATGGGACCTGTTCCAAACACCTAATCATTTTAGTTGCCCTTTTCGGAACCCTTTCCAAGGCCTAAACATCTCTTTTGAGGTGAGGAGCCCACATCTGTACACAGTACTGAAGATATGGCGTACCATAGTTTTATAGTTCCCCTCCTCCTCCTTCCCCTGTCTTCCCCCTTCCAGCTCCCTCCACCCAGGTTTCCCCCTCCCCTCTCCCACCCTCTCTCTTCCCCTCTCCCACCTCCTTTTCCCAGTCTCCCCAGAGGTTAATCCCCCCCCCAGTGTTATTAAATAAAGAGAGTTTCTATTTTTGACCACGTGTCCTTTATTTTTTACATCAGGAAGGGAGGCTTGGGAGGGGTAAGTGGAAGGAGGTGAGGGAGGAATGGGGTATGAGCCCCCGATGGAGAGGACTGGGGTGGCTCTGCAGGCTCCTCGGGGTGGAAGCTCTCCTGCAGGGTGTCCTGGATCCTGACAGCCCCTTGATTGACCTCCCCCAGATGGCAGCCTGCGGCAAGTGCAGCCGGGCTGATGGCCGAGTGCTGTGATGTGCTGAGTGTGGGCACTCAGGGCACTCCATGACAGGACTGCTTTGCTGTCTCTCATCAAGGTAGACAAGCAAGTGGGGAACCCTGAGAACTGTCTGTCTGGGTGGGGGATTGGGTCCCTTTAAGCACAGCCCTTGGCTAGCCTGAGGCAGCAGCTCCATGCTGTAAGTCCTAACCTGATGCCCTGCCAGCACCTGTTCCAGCCAGCCTTAACTTCGGTTCATGGTCCACTCAGTGTGGACATGCTAGTTCAAATTAGCAAAACGCTAATTCGAATTAGTTTTTAGGTCTAGATGCACTAGTTCGAATTAGCTTAGTTCGAATTAACTAAATTGAATTAAGTTAGTTTGAATTAGTGCTGTAGTGTAGACATACCCTTACATATAGATATAAAAAATGTAAAGTTTTGTGAGTCACAGAAGCAAAGAGCAGAGACCTAGACTCAGGTAGACCAAAACAGTATTTCTTAACCCATGGTACGATTACCCTTAGGAGTACTCAAGAGTAGTCTGAGGGGGTATGTTAACACAACTGAAATTTGGAGAAAACTGAATTTGTGTTTTAAATTTTACAGTGCTTTATTATTTTTATACTTTTTACACCCAAAAATTTCATCACCCACCCGGCTATGTTTAAGTTGTTTAAACAAATGTGTCTGAAAACTATAGGACTGGGGTACTTATAATTTTTTTTTGAAAATTTTTATTAAAAAAAGGTTGGGAAACACTGGTCCAAAATGGCCAAAAGAAACATACATATTCTGCAATCTAGTTGCTCAATTCTTCAAGAATATGACTTAAAAAAAATCAATGGCTAGAAAGATGCTTTGCCCTGATATGGGCAGTGTATGCCTTGAGCAAATGGCGGCATGTGACTGTACAGCTGGACTAGGAAGTATGGGAAGAAGTTGGAGCTCAGTAAGTCTCAATTCTATTCCTAGTTATCTTTTGCTCCTAGAATTAAATAATTCAAGAGCGTTTCTATGCTTGGAAAGTTCCTGAATTAACTATTCTGGATTAGTTATTATTCTAGAACAGTTAATTAATATAATCCCTTTGGGGACACTTTTGCTCCAGAATGGGAATGACTCTTTCTGTTTTAGCTTAATCCTCTTTAGATACTCAGCTGGGGCTCGTTTACATTGGCCCCTTTTCCGGAAGGGGCATGTTAATTTCAGAGATCGTAATAGTGAAATCCGCGGGGGATTTAAATATCCCCCGCGGCATTTAAATAAAAATGTCCGCCGCTTTTTTCCGGCTTTTAGAAAAGCCGGAAAAGAGCGTCTACACTGGCCCCGATCCTCCGGAAAAAGCGCCCTTTTCCGGAGGATCTTATTCCTACTCTGAATTACGATCTCTGAAATTAACATGCCCCTTCCGGAAAAGGGGCCAATGTAGACGTAGCCCTGGTGTTTGACTAATATCAGTGGCTCTAGATTGATTTACAACAACTGACAAGATTTGAATATTGGCATCTTAAAACTAATCCATCAAGGGTGAAATATTTTCATAAGCTGTTTTCTTTGCTCATTTATTCTACAGTTTTTCCATTTTTGTTCCCTTTATTACTCATGAAAGACTTCTCTCTCCTCACCCTTCTTTCTTTGTCTCCTCTAGTCAGAATACTAGACCATGCAATATGTACTCTTTTAAATAGAATGTTTATTCTTAGGCTTCCTGGTAGCAAGCTATGCATTTTGTAAGTGGAGTTTGACGGAATGCAAATTCTCCAGCTGTGTTTATTAGTAGGTAACTGTTTGTTTTTTTTTCAAGTTGCTAGTTACTATCATGTCTGGTTGCTTTTGATATAAAGATAAAATAATTGCTCTTACAGTATACAAATATGTTTGGAATCTCACACTGTGGGTTCTTCCCTCCCTCCCCCCGCAATCTGGAAAATACTATGAGGCATAATATCTTCATTGCTCATACTCTATACACTGCATCCTAAACAAAATAAACTATGTATAATGTAACTACACAAAACGAAGCTGTGACTGTCTAGTGCATATTTATAAAAATGTAAACCCGTAGAATGAAATAAGCATGAAAATAAAGTTTCTGTCTTTCCATGAGTCATAGATGACTATCAGACTAGACACATGATTGGATATAAGGAAAGATTCAGCTGTCTTCCAAATTCTCTTTTATTATATATACATTTCATAGCCAAATACCCACGTCATTTGGATATAGCTCAAAGAGAATGCTAATAAAGGAATTTTGAAAGACCTCTTTGTATCCATTTTTTATTATTGTTGGAATATTTTGATTGACAATCATATATATTGTTCCTTTGTCTTTTTTATATTCTCACATAATCACAGTCAAAACTAGCTTCAGCTATTCTTGTTACTCTGATAAGGACATCATCATCAGCATACCTGAGATTACAGGCACCTGCTTCTTCTAATTTGAATTCTACCAATGTAACCATCAAGATCAACGTACATTACCATTTCAATATAAATCCCAAACAGATGTAGTGGCATAATGCTGCCTTACTGAACGTCTTTCCAGACGTTAAACCACTCTATTGTTCTTTTTGTTGTTGTAAACTTCTACTTCCTGGTCACATTAAAGAGATGGCAGCAAATGACCACATTTAAAAATGCTAATTGACTACAGATTTGTCTAGAAATTATGTGGCAAATTATACTGAACACTTTGTTGTGTGCAAGGGTCAAGCACAAGCATTGGTTTTGTTCTTCTCCTGTTTTCATAACCATTAGGAGTTCCAATTACTGACTTTCATGAGCATTCTTCAAGCCTGAATGTGACTGAACTACTTATAGACCGGTGAAAAAAGTTATTCCATTTGTATGGAAATTGAGTGTGACTGTTTGCTAATTTGTACAATCCTTCAGGTGTCCAGGTGATTTGTTGCTTTCTTTGGCATATTGTTACTCTAGTATTCCTATCTGATCTTTACCAAAGGATGCTGCTGTTACCTCTTGTTTCTGTGACTTATCCATGACTTCAGATAATTTCTTCATTGTTGGACCATCCTGTTGATTTGAAATCATTTATGGTTGTCCTATTTTTTGTACATTTTCACTATCACTTGTTGCTGTTGCATTTCACTTTCCCCCAATTTCACACTGAAAGAAATCATAGCATATAAGTCAACCTTCCTTCAAAAAGCTAGCTGGCTATGTCTACACTAGAGGCTTTTTGCTCAAGAACAGCTGTTCTTGCACAAAAACTTGCAGAGCGTCTACACTGCATGTGTGTTCTTGTGCAAATAAATTTACAGTACAGCATTGGAACAGAGGGCTTCTTGCGCAAAAAGGGCTTCTTGACTCTCTGTATGAGAAAGAAGACTTCTTGTGAAAGCGTTCTTGTGCAAGAGGGCAGTGTGGAAAGGCAGCCAAGAGTTTTTGCACAAGAATTGGTCTCCCAGGAAAAAATGTAGATGGCCGCTTTGATGCTCCATACCCGCACTCAAGCTCTCTACTTCCTGCTTACTGGACCCACCCTTAAAGGCACACGCACCCTGAAGATGCTGCATGACAGCAGCAGCACACACAGCAGCTCCACCACACAGCTCTGCCTGCTGCACCAAGGAACCCCAGGGAGATGTCTGACCCGGAGCCACCTCATAAGCCTGCACCCCCCTCCCAGCAGCCACCCCAAGGTTCCCAGCAGTCACGGAGGGACAGCAAGTGCAGAGGCCCATGCTGGTCAGGGGCAGAGGTCAAGGCCCTCCTGGACCTGTGGGGGCAAGAGGAAGTCCTTCACAACCCCTGATCCCATCGTCGCAAAGCGGACATCTTTGGCTGCATGGACCAGGTGCTGGCAGCCCTGGGAAATTTGGCCCGGACCTTGGAACAGGTCTGGGCCAAGGTCAAGGAGCTGCACCTGGGCTATGTTAGGGCCATTGAGGGCAAGGGGGCAAAAGCCAACACTTGCCCCCATTACGACCGGTTGCATGCCATCTTGGGGGATATGGCGGTCCAAGGGCTGTCTCTCATGATTGACATGGGACTGCACACCCCCGGTGGTCCAGCTGCCTGACTTGGAGGAGGAGGGCGACCTAACCACTAGCTCTGAGGATGACAGAGACGACTGTCCCATCACCCTCCACCTTGAGCCAGTGCCCAGCAGCGAGGATGTCTCCCAGGCCTCATCCGAGGCCAGCAACAGATCCTCTGGTGAGTATTGCGCTTCTCACCTGCAGGGGCGGGGGAGGCGGGTGCCCGGGGGGGGGGGGGAAGAGGGAGCATCAGTCAGGCAATTCGACCTGCACACCGTGTAGCAATATGCAGCACGTGCAACCTCGTGCATCCTGACTGTGTGGCACGTGGATGTGGCAGGCAGCTCCAGGGCATGCCTGGGACCTTGTTGCTCACACACATCCTGCCCAGGCACCCGCCTCCCCTGCCTGTGCAGGTGAGAAGCGCAATACTCACTGGAGGATCCAGTGTGGACACTGTCTTGCACAAGAGCACTTCACTTTTGCAATGTGTTTTGAGCAGTGTGGATGCTCTCTTGCGCAAGAACTTTTGCACAAGAACTCGTGCGCAAAATAGTTCTTGCGCAAAAAGTCTGCAGTGTAGACGTAGCCACAGTGTCTGTGTATCAGTAATAGGAGGACTGCAGAGCAGTTCTATGTGACCATCACTAGGTGGGTCATAGAGTTGACTACATCATCTTTCCTGGGATGCCTAATGTCTGGAATCCTGATGTTTGGTGACCAAACTGTCAAACCACACAAGTTTTCAATTTTTTACAACTAATTAGTAAAAAGTAAATAACTGGTTAAAAAGTTGGTTAATATCAAATCAAATTAATCTCATTATCAGGTTGATTAAACCATATTGCATAAAGCAACCATTTTTTATTAACTTTATCATCTAATGATTTGGGAAGGCATCAATCTTATTTAGCTCTCTACCTGAAAAGAGATCCAACTGATACACTTATATTCTAGGTGAATGACTGAAAGAAGAATCAAATCATAGATGCATATTTCCACTCAAGCTGAGAGGTACTTGATCCCTCCCCACTACATCAGGCCCTGCTCCCGCTCCACTCCTTTTTCCAAGCTGCCACTCTGCCTGTTCCCACCACTGCTGTTCTTCTCATCCCTCTCCCACACTACACCTTCCATCATGGTCCTGCCTTTTTCCACCCCTACTTACTTCTTCCCTGCCTTTTTCTGCCTTCTCCCCTGAGCATTCCCCATCCCTGCTCCACTCCCTTCTTCCCAGAACATCCTGCATGCTGCAAAACAGCTGTTTGCTGTGGGGCAGAAGGTGCTGGGAGGGAAGGGGACGACTTGATCAATAGAGCTGTCAGCAGGCAAGAGGTGCTGGAAAGGAGGAGGAAGAGGGGGGAGCTTGGCTGATGGAGGGTGCTGCAGACCCACTAATTTGTTTCCATGGGTGCTCCTGATCTGGCACTTATGAGTCAAATCATTCCCAGATTGAAGCAAATATTGAGGCTACAATTCTAAAGTCACTTAAGGCAACTAGTATATTGGCAGCCAGGTGAGAATCAATTTTCTACCCTGCCTTCCTTCTTCTAACCCTGATAAGCATGCACAAAAATTCCAATAAAATTTAAGACAACAAATTAAAGACAAAAATATTGATAAATTCATAGTCATCAATGACCAGTGGGTATCATACAGACGTATAAGTACTCATTTGAGTAATTAGTGCAGGACGTAAGATTTCCTTTGAAGCTTGAGGATTGATTTACTTTGAAATACCTACATTTCTATTGGAAGTTATTATTACTGTTTACTTATAAAAGGCTGTGTTTTGGGGATTCAAAATATATAAACTGCTAATCAGAACTGCACATGCAGTCATCTCAGAAACACAACTTTGAAGAGGACCACTAGTGGAAACAGACTGTAAAAGGTTAGCAACAGCTGCTGCAGAAAAAGAAATCCTGCAGTAAGTAGCTATGGAAAAAACCTGTTCCTAGGGAAAATTTCTTTGTCTCTCCCAACAGATTTTTTCCTGAAGTTAGAGATTAAGGACTGTAACGCGGGAGCCCGTCCTGCTCCCCGCCGTGAATCTGTTTGCCCCCCTTTTGACGTCCCCCTCACCACTTGTGCTCCTCCGTTCCCCTCCTCCTCGTGTTGTGTGCCGCTCCTCCAGTGCCCTGTGCCTCCTTCCTCCTCTGTTCTCCTCTCCTCTCCTCCTCCGCTCTTTCTCCCGCCTCCGCTCTCTCCTCCTTGTCCGCTCCTTCCTCCTTCACTCGCTCTCCGTCTCCCTCCTCTCCTCCTCGCTCCTCCGGGCTCTCCCCCTTTCCTTCTGCCCCTTTCCCCTTTTGAATCCCCCGCCGGCGTCCGGCCCGGGTGACGCAATGCGCCACGTCACCAGGCTCCGCCCCCGCCGTGCGCGCGCGCGCCCGGCGACGTCAGCCGTCACGTCGCCGAGGCTCCGCCCCCGCCCTACGCTGCTGTCCGGGCGTAGCCCCGCCTCCGCCGCGCCGCCCGTTATCCGGGCCGCGGCCAGGGAACAGGCCCCGCAGTGCCGCCGCGCTCCCTGGGTGGCGCCCAGGAGGGACAGCGCGATTGCGGGCTGAGTGCGGGGCGGGTCGCCGGACGGGGTGTGGGGGCGGCGCGCCCCGTCACACACCTCCCCCTCCAGGTTTGCCCGCTCCTCCCCTCGTGTCTCTGGGGTCTCCTCGGGTATCCTGGAGAAAAAGTCTGCGTTCCCGTGGTCTTTCCCTGCCCGGTGGCTCACTTTAAACCGGTAGGGCTGCAGCGCCAGGTACCACCTCTGGATGCGGGGGTTGGCGTCTTTCATAGCCTGGAGCCACCGGAGGGGTGCGTGGTCGGTCACCACCGTGAACGTACTGCCTAGGAGATAGTATCGTAACATGTCAACAGCCCACTTAACCGCCAAAGCCTCTTTCTCTATCGTTGAATACTGCTGCTCCCGCGGGAGTAGCTTGCGGCTAACATATACTATAGGATGTTCTTCCTCTCCTTCCCCCTGGGACAATACCGCACCGAGCCCGCGCTCGGAGGCGTCCGTCTGCAAAATGAATGGGCGGGAAAAGTCAGGCTGCGCCAGTACGGGGGCTTGAGTTAGCCTCTGCTTTAGAGTCTCAAAGGCCTGGGCGCACCCGGGGTCCCATCGCACCCTCTTAGGGGCCGCGTTCCTGGTTAGGTCCGTCAATGGGGCCGCCACGGACGCGAAGTCGGGCACAAAACGCCTGTAATAACTGGCGAGCCCCAAAAACTGCCGGACCTGGCGCTTCGTGCTCGGGGGGGGATAATTTCGCAATGCCTCCATCTTCCCGATTTGGGGCCGTATCTGTCCTCCCCCCACCGTGTACCCCAAGTACGACACCTCCCGCTGGCCAAACTGACACTTCGCGGGGTTAGCGGTGAGCCCGGCTTCCTGAAGGGAGGATAACACCGCCTCTATTTGCCGCAGGTGCTCGGTCCAAGTTGCGCTGAAGATGACTATATCGTCGATATAGGCCGCTGCGTATGCCCCGTGAGGCCGGAGCACTTGGTCCATTAGCCTCTGGAACGTGGCAGCGGCGCCATGGAGGCCGAAGGGCATCCGTTTGAATTGGTATAGGCCGAACGGCGTGGAGAATGCGGTTTTCTCGCGGGCCTCCTCCGTCAGTGGGATTTGCCAGTACCCTTTCGATAGGTCGATAGTGGACAAGTATCGGGCATTCCCCAGCCGCTCCAACAACTCATCTATCCTTGGCATTGGGTAGGCATCGAACACAGACACCGCGTTGACCTTCCTGAAATCAATGCAGAATCGGGTGGTGCCATCCTTCTTAGGGACCAGTACGATGGGACTTCTCCACGCGCTGCGGGATTCTTCGATCACCTCCCACCGCAGCATCTTGTCCACTTCGTCACGTACCGTCCCCCACAGTTTCCTGGGCAGTGGCCTGACCGGCTCCCTCACGGGGCGACCGGGTGTGGTCACGATGGGGTGCTGGACCAGGTCGGTCCGTCCTGGCGTCTCTGTCAGGACCTGAGAGAACCTCCACAAGGTTTCTTGTAGTCCCCTGCTCTGCCCTGGTGTGAGGCCTAGGCCCAGGTGGGGCCGTGCGGCCACCTCGCCTTCCCTCGGTCCTGAGCCCCACCCCGCCAGGGCCTCCCGGGACCGCCATGCTTTAAGCAGGTTGACGTGATAAATGTTGGTTGTCTTCCGTTTCCCGGGCATCCTAATCTCATAGTTCACGTCCCCGACTCTCCTGATCACCTCGAAGGGGCCCTGCCAACTAGCTAACAGTTTTGAGGATTGTTCGGGCAACAGGAGGAGAACCCTATCCCCGGGCTGAAAGGTGCGCAACCGGGCATTCTGGTTATAGTAGCGGGCCTGCTTCCCCTGCGCCTCTTCCAGGTTGCGTTTGGCGAACTCGCCTACCCGACGTAGCCTTTCCCTGAGCCTCAGGACGTACTGTACTGTCCCTTGTACTTGGGTCTCCTGCGCCTCCCAGGCCTCTCTCACTATATCCAGGATCCCCCTGGACTGCCTACCATACAGGAGCTCGAACGGGGAGAACCCTGTGGAGGCTTGGGGTACTTCCCTTATTGCAAACAGGAGTGCCGGCAGGGCTCGGTCCCACTCCTTAGGTTCCTCTTCCACGAATTTCCGGAGCATTCCCTTGAGTGTCCGATTGAACCGCTCCACGAGCCCGTCGGTTTGCGGGTGGTAGACCGATGTCCTCAAGGTCTTTACCCTCAGCAGGCGGCACAGTTCCCTCATGAGCGCCGAGGTAAAGTTCGTCCCTTGGTCGGTGAGGATTTCTCCTGGTATGCCTACTCGTGAGAAGATCTTAATCAGTTCGTTCGCGAGCGTGGGGGCGGTAGCGTTCCGAAGGGGTACGGCCTCGGGGTAGCGGGTTGCGTAGTCCACTACCACAAGGATATACTGGTACCGGTTCTTCGTCCGCTCCAAGGGTCCTACCAGGTCCATGGCGATCCTCTGGAATGGGACATCTATCACCGGCATTGCCACGAGCGGGGCCTTGGTTACCCTCCCTGGTCCCATTCTCTGGCATTCCGGGCAAGATTCGCAAAAGTCTTTAGCCGCCCGGTATATGCCAGGCCAATAGAACCGCTGCAGTAGGCGCTGCACCGTCTTCTCATACCCTAGGTGCCCGCCCCAGGGGTTGCTGTGGGCCAGGTCCAACAGCCGCCTGTGATGTAGCTTTGGTACGACCAGCTGCGTGATCACCTCCCCGTCCTCTCGTCCCTCCGTGATCCTGTATAGGCGGTTGTCTTGGATCTCAAAGCGTGGGTAGCCCCTTTCTCCCTCTGCCCCGGTGGTTGCGTTCTCCCATGCTTGCTACAGGAGGGGGTCCTCCCTCTGTTCCCGGACGAAGTCGGGGGACCACTCACCCTCTATGTCGGTCGGGTCCTCCCCGGCCCTAGTCCCCGGCTCCCTCGTTGGGGCCTCTGCATCCTCCCCGGCCAAGGCGGCTTGATCTCCCTGCCACTCCCGGAGGGCCTGCCCGAACCCGCTCCAGTCTCTTCCAAGGAGCACAGGATATATTAGTCCCGGTACAAGGGCGACGTAGGCCCTCCCTTCCGAGCCCCCATCCTTCAAGCGCACCCAGACAGTGGGGTATGGCTCGACGCGTCCGTGTATGCATTGGACGAACACGGGGGGCCCCCGGGGCTCCCTGGGGGAGACTAGGTCAGCCCGGACCAGGGTCTGGCCGCAACCTGAGTCCACGAGGGCGGTGACTACCTGGCCCTCTACCTCCACCTGACGTAATATCCTTCCCGCGGGTTGGGGCCCCGACCTGTTCTGCCCTGTCATTACCTGCGTGAAGGAGCAGTCCATCAGCGGGCAGTCCCGCTTGAAGTGTCCCTCTTGGCCGCATTGGTAGCACGCTCCCCCGGGACCCCGTGCCGGGGGTGGGTTGATCTTCCGCTCTTCCAGGGCAGCTGGGCGGGGAGTTGGCTCCCCCCTCACAGGGCGGCTCCACACCGGCGCTAGGCGTCTGCCACCGCGGCCGGGGCTGGGGGGGGCACCCGGTCCCCTTGTCTCCCCTTGCCGGGGCGGGGGTCTGGTCTCCCTTGCTGCCCCGCTGGAGTGTTCCCCTCGGGACCCGGGTCCTTCCCGGCCCCCCTCGGCCGACATATAGTCCTCCATTAGGGTTACCGCGTCGGCCAGAGACGTAGGGTGGTGCCGTCTCACCCACCGCTGCCCCTCGCCCGGAAGGATGTGTATAAACTGCTCCAGGACCACCTTCTCCGCTACCTGGGGTCCTGACCGCTGCTCGGGTTCTAACCAGCGCCAACACGCCTCCCTGAGCCGTTGTGCCACGGCTCGCGGGCGGGCCCCAGGGGTGTATTTTTCTTGCCGGAACCGCTGTCTATAGGTCTCGGGGGTGACCCCTAGCTGGTCCAGGACTGCCTCTTTCACTTTGTAATAATGTAGGGCATCTCGTGGATCTAGACTCCGATAGGCCAGCTGAGCTGGGCCGGTAAGGTACGGAGCTAGTAGCGTGGCCCAATGTTGTTCTGGCCACCGGGCGGCTGTGGCTACTCTTTCAAAGGTGACCAGAAAGGCCTCGGGGTCGTCGGCAGGGCCCATTTTAGTCAATCTTACGGGGAGCTGGGCTAGGGCCCCACCCTCCGCCCCTTCCCCCACGACCGCTGGGGCTGGCCCCCGGCCCGCATTTTCCCACTGCCTCACCCAGTGGTCCTGTTGCGTCCGGAACTGCTCCGTCACGTCACGTAGTAGTTGGGCCTGCTGCTCCCGGTGTTGCGTGGCCAACTGCTGGAGGAGGGCCGTCTGCTGTTGCTGCTGCTGGTGTTGATTGTCCGTCAGCCATTTGAACACGTCGGCCGCGTCCATGGCCCCTCGTTGCGCTCAGTCGCGGTTCTACTTGGCTGTGCGTCCTGTTACACCGTAACCTCCTCCACCCGTTTTTTTTTTTTTTTTTTTTTTTTTTTGGTGAGTTGTTTTGGGGTTGTGCGCTTTTATCTAGAGTTCATTGCCCACATTCTCCACCACGTGTAACGCGGGAGCCCGTCCTGCTCCCCGCCGTGAATCTGTTTGCCCCCCTTTTGACGTCCCCCTCACCACTTGTGCTCCTCCGTTCCCCTCCTCCTCGTGTTGTGTGCCGCTCCTCCAGTGCCCTGTGCCTCCTTCCTCCTCTGTTCTCCTCTCCTCTCCTCCTCCGCTCTTTCTCCCGCCTCCGCTCTCTCCTCCTTGTCCGCTCCTTCCTCCTTCACTCGCTCTCCGTCTCCCTCCTCTCCTCCTCGCTCCTCCGGGCTCTCCCCCTTTCCTTCTGCCCCTTTCCCCTTTTGAATCCCCCGCCGGCGTCCGGCCCGGGTGACGCAATGCGCCACGTCACCAGGCTCCGCCCCCGCCGTGCGCGCGCGCGCCCGGCGACGTCAGCTGTCACGTCGCCGAGGCTCCGCCCCCGCCCTACGCTGCTGTCCGGGCGTAGCCCCGCCTCCGCCGCGCCGCCCGTTATCCGGGCCGCGGCCAGGGAACAGGCCCCGCAGTGCCGCCGCGCTCCCTGGGTGGCGCCCAGGAGGGACAGCGCGATTGCGGGCTGAGTGCGGGGCGGGTCGCCGGACGGGGTGTGGGGGCGGCGCGCCCCGTCACAAGGACTTTCATAGAATCAGATGTCAAGGCCAAAGGAATCATCATGATAATCTAGTTTGTCCTCCTGCACATGGCAGGACACAGAATCTCACCCACCCACTCCCGTAATAGATCCATAAACTACGTTTGAGTGGCTGAAGTCTTCAAATATTGATTTAAATACATCAAGCTACAGAGAATCTACCATTACTCTAGTTCAAACAGTTCAAGTGGCATGCTTCTCACAATGCAGAAGAAGGTGAAAACCCACAGGGTCACTGCCAAACTTACTTGAAGGAAATTCACTCCTGACCCTAAATATGGCAATTGGTTAGACCCTAGCCACATGGGCAAAACAAATACCTGGGAAACAATTTTCTGTAATACCTCAGCGCCCTCCTAACTAATGTCCTGTCACCAGCTTCTGTATCTTCCACTCCAATTCATTTGATAAAGTCGGTTTTACCAACAAAAATTTATGCCCTAATAAATGGGTTAGTCTCTTAAGGTGTGTCTAAACTACATGGCTCCATCGATGGAGCCATGTAGATTAGGCTGATCGGCAAAGGGAAATGAAGCTGTTTGTTGGCTCAGCACGCTAGTCTGGACACTCCCGCGCAGACCTGAAAGCCCTTTATCAACCTCCCCGTTATGCCTCGTAGGATGAGGTTTACCGGGGAGGTCGATAAAGGGCTTTCATGTTGGCAGGGGAGTGTCCAGACTAGCGTGCTGAGCTGACAAACAGCTGATCGGCAGAGCGAGGCAGCCATTTAAATTTAAATGAAGCCACAATTATTTAAATCGTGGCTTCATTTCCCTTTGCTGAACAAACAAATCTACATGGCTCCGTTGACGGTTTAGACGTACCCTAAGGTGACTCCCTGTTGTTGTTATTTTCAGGTACAGGCTAACATAGCAACCCTCTGAAACTTTCCCAGTTTGAGTTAATCTTTCTTTACGTGGGAGGACAGAATTGTACACAGTATTCCAAACAATATCTCACCAATGCCTTGTATACAGGCAATGACACTTCCCAATCTCTACCAGAATACATCACCTGATCAGTCCTAGGATTGCATTAACATTTTTCAGGGCTGCACCACATTGATTGTGCATAGTCATCCATTGACTGACCAATACACCCAGGCTGTTTCTAGACTGGCCACTTTTTCTGGAAAAGCAGCTGCTTTTCTGGAAAAACTTGCCAGCTGTCTACACTGGCTGCTTGAATTTCTGCAAAAGCACTGAGGATCTCATGTAAGATTGTCAGTGCTTTGCGGAAATACTATGCTGCTCCCATTCGGGCAAAGGTCTTTTTCTGAAAAACTTTTGCGCAAAAGGGCCAGTGTAGACAGCAGAGATTTGTTTTCCGCAAAAAAGCCCCGATTGCGAAAATGGCGATCGGGACTTTTTTGTGGAAAAGAGCGTCTAGATTTGCCACGGACGCTTTTCCGCAAAAAGTGCTCTTGCGGAAAAGCATCCTGCCAATCTAGATGCGCTTTTCTGAAAATGCTTTTAACGGAAAACTTTTCCGTTAAAAGCATTTTCGGAAAATTATGCCAGTGTAGACGTAGCCCCAGGTTTTCCTCTTTGTCTGTTGCTTCTAATACATCCTCAGAATTATGGCAAAAATTCTTGTTGTTTCTTCCTCAGTGCATGACAGTGCACTTTGAACTGTTACATTTCATCCCATTTCTATTATCCAATTTTCAAGGTAATTTACGTATTCTTGTTGGCTTTTCCAGTTCTCCTCTGTATTGGCAATACCTCCCAGTTTTGTGTCATCTACAAATGTTATTAGCGCATCCCCACTTTTTGGGCCAAGATCATTAATGAAAATGTTAAATAAAATTAGTCCAAAGACTGATCCTTGGAAACTCCACTAGTAATCTCTGTCCAACCTGATAGTTCACCTTCCAGCATAATCTGTTGTAGTAGTAGTTGTTTAGTAGTTTCTTATCCAGTTTTTGATCCTTGTGTAAATCCATGTATTTTTTAACTAATAATTTCTCATGTGGAATGTTATCAAATGCTTTATGAAATCTAGATAGATTGTATCTACTCTATTTCTTTTCTCTAGGAAATCAGTTTTCTTCTCAAAGAAAGATTAGGTTGGTCTGGCATGGAGCTTTTGTAAAACCATTCTGTATTTTATCCCAGTTATGGTTTACCTTAATGTCTTATAATTATTCTCTCTTGCAAAATGTGTTCTGAAAACTTGCATACAATTGAAGTCAAACTAACAGACCTGGAGTTTCCTAGATTACTTCCCCTCCCCTTTATTAATAATTAGCAATTCCTCAGTCATAGGATATGACCCTTAAATTTAAAGATTCATTAAAAGTATTTGCTATTGAGCTTGACATTGTGTGTGTCACTTCCTTTTATAGTTTCGGATGGAGATTATCCTGACTCCTGATTAGGTCTCATTAATCTTGACTTCCATCTCAAATGTGATACTTACTACTTCTATGTCCTAATTCCAATTAGTTGCCTTGTTACTGCAGCCAAGCTTCTTATTGCCTTTAAAAAGGAGAAAAATTGGGTTAGATATTGGGGCAAACCTATATTAATTAGTTTTAATCTCTACCTCAATGTTAGCAGTCCCACTTCTTTCCTTGCTTTCTTTTTATTTATATGGCTAAGGAACCTTTTACTATTAGTTTTAGTTTTCCTTCCAAGACCCAGCTCTCCTTGGCATTTGGCACTTCTTACTTTTTCCCTATGCTTTTTGATCTACAGATAGCAGCTTCTCTTGAAGATCCAACCCTCTTCTTAGGCTACTTTTTTTAAATAACCTTTTTGAGAACTTTGTTCATCCAATTTGGTCTGCAACCCTTCCCAATGAATTTAATTGCCTTACTTGGGATGGAAGCTTCAGATAATATCTGCAACTTTGATTTAAAGGAGTTCCAAGCCTCCTCCACATTCAAATAACTGAGTTCTTCAGTCCAGTTCACTTCCTAAGTAATTCACTTTATTTTTTTAGGTTTGCCTTTTTACTATCAAGTACTTTAGTTTGTTTATCCTTCCATTTACTTCAAAATGAATTAACTCATGAACACCCAAAGCAAGATTGTCCTCTAAAACCAGTTCTTCCATTAGGTTTACACTACTCATCCATACGAAGTATAAAATGGCATCAACTCTTGTTGCTTCAGTGACTTTGGGGCTATATCTAAGCTGCATCTCTCTGTCGACAGAGGGATGCAAATCAAGCACATCAAAATGAGGTTTACAGGATCTGTCAAAAAAGGCTTTATTTTCGACAGATCCGCATCGAGAATGCCGGGGGTTTTTTTTCCGAAAAAACTCCATTTCGAAAAAAAGCGGTGGCCATGTTTATGCTAATGAGGTGCGGGATATTTAAATCCCTGCTTCATTAGCAATTTCGATCTGTCGACAGAGAGGTGTAGTCTAGACACAGCTTTGGTGAAGAAATCTTTCAGCTATCATATCCATGATTTATTTAGGCTCTACCATTATTACTACTACTTGTCAACCAATCTGAGAAATGAAAGTCTTTCATAAATCACACAATTCCCAGTAGTATATATTATATTAAAATATTTGAAAGATCATAATCCTTATTCAAATTACATAATGTAGAGCAGTCGTAAAACACAAGCCCAATGAAGCTTGTTAGCTTTCTCTCCTAAAGTGATTTGGACCCAGATTCAATTTATCTATTCCATCACTATTTTCTTTAGAGTCTACCCCATCATAAATAAAGACCTTTAGGCATATACCTCATCATTAATATATAATGCTTCTGTTTACTTCTATTTTTGTCTTTTCTTAACAGCACATAACCTTCAATATCTGTATTTCAGTCAAGATTACTATTCCATCAATTTTTCAGAATCCCTATAATAAAAGATGTAATCACTTCTTGCATCATGAGTTCTAGTTCCTTCATTTTGTTACCCAGACTATTCGCATTGGTGTATAAAGATCTTTGTTATTTCTGCTTAGCTTCACAAGTCTATGTCTAGAGACTATGGAGTTTTTTTTCCGGGATACCTTAGGTATCCCGGAAAAACTCAGCTGTATCCAGGGAATGTGTCTGCTCTTTTGACATTTTTTGCAGAAAAGCAGATGTGCTCTTTTGGAAGCCCTGTCTCCCTCGTTTCATGAGGAAGAAGGGCTCTTCTGAAAGAAGAAGTTTTTCCAAAATTTGGCCCAATGTAGATGGGCCAAATTTCGGAAAAGCCTCTTCCAAAAAAACAATAGAAAAACAATCTTTTTTCCAATAAAGAGTGGCAGTCTAGATGTAAGCTAAAATTCCTTGCTAAATTAGATCCAGTCATTTCACAGCTAATATCATCGATTTCACTAGCACGGTCAATGGTATTGGCACTATCTTTACTCCTGTTATCCATTCTCCTACCTTCTGTTTCTTTCTCCACTGCTGTAATCTGTTTTACTGGATCAGCTTTGGTTCTTCTTAGTAGGGACAGGAGTCCAAATCATGTAGACTAGCCTATTCCTGATTGTCCAGTCTTCCTCCTTTTTATTCCTTCTGGCTGCAAGTTTTATCTTCTGTTCTCACTTCAACCTTCCACAAGTCATCTTCTGTTCTCCTGTGGCTCTCAACTCCAGCTTTTTTGTAAGACTAGCTACTCTTCTCTGATAGTTTGTTGTGCTGCCATATTCTACAATGCTTGTTTATTTTAGATACTCTGACTACTGGGGTGATAAAGGGAGTGAGATACCACATTCTACCAATGTCATGCCTACTGCTAAGTATCAACTCACTGTCAGAAATAACCAGTCATTCCCAGACTGATTCAACTTATGCCTGCTAAATATCCAAATATTCAAAGCTAGCAAATCTTTAGACTATTTTCTGCATGTTTTATAGCTTACACAAAGATCAAGTCACATTATTGACTAGATTTCTAAAAGATATTTTTAAGACCAAATATTTAAGACCAATGAGGGAGGGGGGAATTAACAAAACAATATATCAAGTCTCTCTGAAGTGCAATATTTCTTTCTCATTTGCAAGAATAGTGGCTTAGAAAAGTATATTGAAAACACTTTGGGTTTAGAATAAATTATCATAGGTCCACTGAAGTCATTTGGATATGAAAATTTGTGCTAGCTGAAAGTCTGGGCCTTTCTGATTATATAGTAGAAGCACATCAATATTTGGTGAGCTGTTGATTAAGGGCCTGATTCAAAGCACAGTGGGCTTAATGGAAGTTTTTTTTTTTTACATTGACTACACGGGACTTTAGATCAGGACCTTTTTCTTTAAAATAAATTTTGCAAAATGGAATGAAGGAGGCATATAGTATCATTTTGTAAATTGTGGGCTCATCTCCCATTAAATTATTGAAAGAATTTGACTGCAAAGTCCCAAAGGGTCACTTTTCAGCTAAAGTTTAGCTATATTATTTGCGCTAGCTGAGGATCCTGGTCAAAGAGCACAATGTGTAACAAACAGAACCTTTAAGCCTTATAGTAGAATACATATTGCACCACATTGTGGCAACTGTTATGTTCTATTAGTGACTGTGCTATAGGATCTAGCCGAGTTTCTAATTCCATGAGAAAGGTACTAATAGGATAAAAGTCATGTAGTATTAATAACTTTCTATCATGTTAGTGAAGTGTCTTTTTATTGCATTAAAAAAGCAGATTCCAAAATAACCATAGAAATTAGCCAAAATGATAAAAAGCCTTGCAAAATGAATTGTGTAGTCTACATGACTAGTCCATGCTGTGTACTTGGTTGCTCTTTCAGGCCATGTCTATACTATATGGAAGATCACCGTTGCCATGATAGATCTTCTGGAGTTTGATTTTAGATTCACTAAATTGAACTCAGAGGGTTCCCCTGCTGGTAACTGGTATCCCTTGCCAGGAGTAAGGGAAGTAGAGAGGCTACTAAGATCAGCTTAAGATAAGTTACTCCAGCCATGTATTCTACATAGCTGGAATTGCGTACCTTTAGCCAAGCTGCCCCATCTAGTGTAGATCTGGTCTCACTCTCTGACATTTCTCCCCTTTTGAGACATATGTGTATTCACACTTCCCACAGCAGAAGTATCATCACCTATATCCTGTGCATCATTTTCATACAGTCAGTAGTTTGTATTCTTCAAAAGAGAATGCTTGAAACTTGAAATTAGCATTAGCCATGGACTTGAATGTTAATAAAGCAACCACAATTAAATAATTCACTTTCAGCTTTATAACTCCACTAGAAATATAAAATACAGTGAATGACTCAGCCACAAAGTGTTATCAGCTGTCTTTCCAAATATTTTCTGTTTTAATTCTTGAACAGATGGAAAGCTTTTATTTGTGGCAGGCAAAACTGCCAGACATTATACAAGGTTTTGTTTAGCATGTAAACAACATATTGGATATTTGTATGAGAAATAAGAAAAAAAGTTTATTTCATAGCAATATTGAAGGTAATACACAAAACATAAAATGTCATCTGTGCCCTTTGTGGCATAATTAATCTGTATCATTATTCATCTGTAATTTATGTGTAATGCTGCCCAATCCAATTAATATCATGCCATTCAAATATGCAGCCATCTAACTATGGAAAATTTTGTATAGGATTGAGTCTTTCTTGCTCCAGCAGCACATCTTGTTGTGCAGTAAAAAGATCAAGTAATTGAAATATTGTAAATTGCCCACCCAAGCTCTGTGTTTGCAATTTGCATATCTTTTTCCACTTTTCTTCCAAAAGAGGCTTTTCAGATATTTGGCCTGTACACGGGGCCAAATGTCAGAAAAAAAAAACCCCTCTTTCAGAACATCCCTTCTTCCTTATAAAATGAGATTTACAGGGATGCCAACAAAACATATCTGCTTTTCTGACTCTTTTTTATAAAAGTGGACATGTTCCTTGGGTATGGTAGAGCATTTCTGGGATAAGCTCTGAAGTCTAAATGTACCGTGTGTGACACCAACAGGTGAAACCAAACATGAACCTCTGGAGCTTAGTGCATAAGCCTCTACAGCTTGATTTAAAAAGTCAGCTGGCTCTCAGCTAAGGCGGCAGAGCAAACTCATTCTTTCTCTTTAAAAGGGCACATCTACAAAGCAGGGCAAAAATCAAATATGCAATGTGTGCTACACTAATTGCATAGCTTAAGTCAAAATAGCTTATTTTGACTTTTGGCACTGTCTACACAGCAGTTAATTTTAAGATAAAGCACTCTTCCTCCAACTTCCCTTGCTCCTCGTACAATGAGGATTACAGAAGTCGGAGTAAACAGTCCTCCAGCTCAACATTATTTCACCATTATATTGAAATAACTGCTTGTGTGTAGATGCAGACTATGTTATTTCAGATTAACATCAGCTATTCTGAAATGACCCTAAGTGGTCTAAGTGCCACTACATGAGACTGTGAACCACACACAGTAGGTTCAACTGCACAAATTCAGCATTAGGCAACTGGTTAGTTATTGTATTCTACAACATTGTATGCTTGTTGTAAGCTTTGTTTACATAAATAAAACCAATAATTATATGAACTATAAAAATAGTTCATATAATAAAAATTTCTGCCAATGTATCCAGAGCACATACCTTCAAAACACTGTATTCTTATCACTCTTCTTGTTTGGGCTGAATATTTGGCTCCGTAAATTATCAGATGGATTCCCTCTGTTCTGAAGAGTTTTCCAAGTTCCTATTAGTTCTCTGAATAACTTTGAAATGTCAGAAAAGATCCCCACTGGATTCTTGGACTTGAAATTTCAGCTAGAATAAGAAGAGTCCAATCAATTTCAGGGCACTAAACCATATGTATGTACTGAAACATATGTTCAGATACATTTTGAAAAGTGCAGAATTTTTCTGTTTTCTTCTTAACCTGGAAAAAGAGACAATGCAGCAGTATTTTCAAATCAAAATGCTCTATTTTGATTTACGCTTTCCCATACATGTGCAATAGGGGATGATAAACCCAGTTTAAAAAAATACACAGAAGAGAGCAGCAATTTTTTAAAAAAAGGAAGCTCTGCAGCCGTTAGTGTGTCAGACCAGAGATGGTGTATACTACTACTACATGGGAAAGGCTCAGGGATAATGTAAGAATTCCCATACTTTGAGAAGAGTCATACTGTGCATATGAGACATTCAGTCATAAGTGACATAAATTGCTCTGTTATATGACTGATCTCTGCTGGTTGACTTATATAGAAGGTCTGCTTGCTACCAAAAAGTAACTGTGTGGGCGTGAAAGATGAAGTTAGAATAACATTTGTATATTTAGGTGTTAGGTGAGATCTTCAACAATGACTTGCTATATCCATCCAAGAGCTATCCTGCTGATGAATTAAGAAAGCTCCCATTCCTTTCTTGTACTTATGGGGCATAATTTCCTGAAAACCCTCTACTGACTGTAGCATACTTTCTAAGCCCCTTGTGCCAGCTCAGCCCTGAAGGAGATAGACGGATGTGTGTTAAACAGAATCAGGGCTTAGCCCATTCCCCTGTTCATGACCCCACCCTGCCAATCTGCTTCGGGAGGAAAAGCACAATTTTCCAAGGACTGCTGCCTTCTCCATTCCTTGTCTGCACCCATGGCCTGGGGAATATTAACATAGTTATGTAGGTGGGAGATGGGATTCTTTCTGCCATGGACTGTGGCCCTTTTCAAAGATATACTTTGGCTCAGAGTGGGTAACTGATATCTTTTTGTTACTAATATATCTGTAAGCAGGAGCTGAACTGCTGCTTGCTATCAGCCAGCTAAAAGGAGGGATGAGTGTGCCCACTACAATTGGTTAGCTCTGCAAGGTAATTAACTGTTAACTGTTGATATGTAAATACAGCTCAGGAGAGAATATGAGGAGTGGCTATGTAAATCTCATTCAGCCAGGGCTGATGGAGGGTCAGTGTTGGAATGGAATGTGGAGAATTGTAAATAATTTGGGACTGTTGTGGGGGTCACTAAGCATGCTACCCCTAAGTGTGGGAACTGTAAAACATACCACCAGTGCTTGCAGGAGAGACACCACCATCATGGTAAGAGGTCTCGGAGGAACAAACCTCCCCCCTTCCAGACTTGAGTGAACTAAGCTGCGGGGAAGGGTTAAAGGACTTGGGTCAGCCTGTTTCACACCTGCCAGGTGTGAGCTGTGAGACTGGCCCAACCTGCCCCTTTCTTTTAAGGACAGACCTAAAGCAGACTCCCTGAGGAGTCTTTTCTTTTGCTAGTCCAGTGGAAGCTGGATTCCTTGGCCAGTTCATCTGGTGGCTAAAGAGTTGAAATCATGGAGAGCTGAAATCACTGGTTTGGCTGAGAGCCAGACCTATTGCAGCCAGTGAAGTGGTGGCAACCAGTGGCGTGGTGTGGAGCAGCGGCAGGTGAGGAGTAGCAACTAGCAGTGGCAGCAGGCACCCAGCAGACCAACCAGTGGTGTGGGATGAGACAGCTGGTGGAGCATGGTGGAGTTTCATATTAGGTGCCCCCTATCTATCCCTCCACCCCCATTTCTACCCAGGTTGGGAGGTGAACTTTGGGACTCTGGGTGGCACGGACCAGGGACAGAGACTTTTGAGACTTTGGGTCATTCTTGGCTGGGGGGAGGGGCTTGGCTCATGCATGGGTTATGAACTCTGTGGTGTTTTCCCCAAGTTAATGCTGTATGTCTTCTCTCTCTGTTTCATTAAATGTTTCTTTCCTACACTCAGACTCAGTGCTTGCGAGTGGGGAAGCATTGCCTCTCAGAGGTGCCCAGGGGTGTGTGAATTTCTCAGACTACTGGGTGGAGGCTCGAGCTGGTTCTAGTGAAATGGACCCCATGATATTGAACCCAGCCCTGGTTACCGCCAAGCCTACCCGGCAGAAGGGTTACATATCTCTGTTAAAAAGAGTAATTTTCATATTGTGTAAAATGGTTAAAATAGATTACAACATAAATCAATTTGCCTGCTAAATCTTTCCATTTTTTCCTTTGCTGGTGATAAATGCTTAAAGCAAAGGCTCTGAACTGATCCAGCAGTGAGGCCATAAGACTGAATTTGTGGCATCACAGTCATCTCTGTGGCAACATGCTGTGATCTCATTAAAAGGATAATTCTCTGCTGACTGTTTCCAGCTGGAATCCATACACAAAGTGGATGTATCTTGTTGCAGAATCTAATCCTTTTGGTGGGGAAGTTTGTGAATCTCCCTGGGAATGTAGCTGCTCTTGATGGAAAAGAGAAGTTCAACTTGTATGCAGGCTGAATCTGGTTCTTAATGCATGTTTCTGAGAAGGAAAGAGGTTAAAGTCCTATTTTTAAAGTTCGTCTACTATTAAGTGATGAAACAAAAGAAGGTTTTGAAAACAAATGCAGGTATAAAAATCCATACTTATATGATGTTTATGACTTTGAGGTTCCACTGCACTTTAAGACAATTGAGATATGTTTGCAAAATTTATAATGAGTCCTGACATATATCATTCATCTTACAATCTGCCATTTTATTATGTAAAACACCCAATGTGGGGGTGCCTGGTAAATGAGTTAAAGAAGAACAGTACACTTGAAGGCCATTGACAGGCCTATAATATGCATCTATTTTGTGTAAACCAGGTGTAGTAAAACTCCTACAAATCATAGTGACAGGTTATACAAGAAAATTGGTGCGAGAGTTCCTATAATAATAAAAAGGCAGAAAGGACAGCTATCATTATCAAACTGTTGCTAAAAAGAGAGATTGCAGAATCTTTCCTCCCTTTGTGTTTCTATATAAATGTATCATTGGTCCAAGCAACATTAAAAAGTAAACCATGACAAAGGCACTGCTATTTATCAATGTTGTAAGTTATTATTCCAAATTAGATACAAATATCATTTAACTTAGCAACCAAATGGAAGTATTAAAGTAAGCCTCTATTATTAAACGCTCAACTCTCCATGCTTGTATTCTATGTTTGAAGCTTTTAAAACCAGGTTGGACACAACACGGGATAGTACTATGGATAACTATTCTGCACAGGCTGAGATACAAAATGAATGATGTTTCTTCTCTAATTTCCATTTTTCTCTCTATTGATGTTATATTACCAGTTATTCTGGTCATAATAAACCTAAATGACTATACTATTGCTCTACCAATTGTTTAAAACCTTGCACACATTATTGGCAGTGTTTCAGAACTGTCTTGGCTCTCCTGCAGTAGCAGGAGTACAAAACAATCAAAGATATATTTGAATCCAGGAAGGAAGATACTGAATCCACACAGGGAGCATCCCTAATAGAGAAAGGAAGTATAATCTCTTTCAAACTGGAGATACATATCAATGACCTGAAAAAATTTAAAAAACAACTAATGATCCCACAGCACCTTAAGGTATGTCTACACTACAGAGGAAGATTGAAGCTGCTGCTATTGATCTACCAAGGTTTAAATTAGCATGTCTAATTAAGACAGTTAATTCAAAGTGAGAGGGGCATTCTGGTCAATGCTAGTAGTCCTGCTTTCACAAGAAGTAAGGGAGGTCAAAGGAATAGTGTTCTTCTTTCAAATTCCTGCAGTGTAGACTGCGCCAAAAGCCAAGCTAAGCTACGTCGACCTTAGCTATGCAATTAATGTAGCTGATGTTGCATACCTTAGTTTGACCTTGTCCCATAGTGTAGACATACCCTTAGGCTATGTCTAGACTGCAAGCCTCTTTCGAAAGAGGCTCTTTTGAAAGATACTTTCGAAAGAGCCTCTTTCGAAAGAGAGCGTCTAGACTGCACGCGGAACTTTCGAAAGAGCAAGCCGCTTTTTCGAAAGAAAGCACCCAGTGAGTCTGGATGCTCTCTTTCGAAGAAGCCCTATTTACATTCAAGAACGCCTTCTTTCGAAAGAAGCACTTTCGAAAGAAGGCGTTCTTCCTCGTGCAATGAGGTTTACCGCCGTCGAAAGAAAAGCCGCGTTCTTTCGATTTAATTTCGAAAGAACGTGGCTGCAGTCTAGACGCAGGTGAAGTTTTTTCGGAAAAAGGCTACTTTTCCCGAAAAAACCCCTGAGTCTGGACACAGCCTTAGAGACTAACTAAAAATGTAGATTCTATCATTAGCTTTCATGGGTACAGCCCACTTCTTTAGATGAATGGAGCAAGGGGTCTAGAGTTACACATAAAACTCTGGACCCTTGCTCCATTCATCTGAAGATGTGGGTTATGCCCACGAAAGCTCATGATACCATCTACATTTTTTGTTAGTCTCAAAGGTGCTGCAGGACCATTCATTGTTTTTTGATATAAGTAGGATCTGAACCACTGCTTCCAAAGCAGCCAGCTGGAAGGAGAAACGAGTTCTGAGTGTTGTTATGCTCAATCAGTTATTTAGCCCTGCAAGATATTCAACTCTTGATATGTAAATACAGCTCATGCTGGAATGGGAAAAAGATCTTAGGTGTGGTTATGTAAATCCAGTTCAGCCAGTGATAGAGGCATGATGGATGGTCAATTGTTAGAATGGAATGTTGTGTATTGTAACTAATTTGGCAGTTGTGGGGTCACAAACCATGTTAACCCTAAATGTAGGAATTGTAAAATATGACCACCAGTGCTTGCAGGAGAGACACTGTCATTGTAAAGAGTCTTGGATGGACAAGCCTCCCTCTTCCAGACTCAAGTGGACTAGATTGGGGGTCAGAAGCTTGAACCAACAGGCTACATTCCCTCCAGGCATGAGTTGTAAGACTGGTTCAACCTGTCTCTCTTCCTCCCTGTTCTAAGGATAGACTTAAACAGACTCCATAAGGAGTCTCTTTATTATTTTGAAATATTATTCCAGTAGAAGCAGGAATCTTTTGGCCTGCCTAGGTGGGGGCCAAAAGCTGAAATAACTGAGAAACTGACAAAGAGATGAAATCACTATGTTTGGCCCAGAGCCAGATCCATAGTGGAAGTAGCAGCAGGTGGCCAGTGGGGTGGCTGGCAGGAACAAATGGCTAGCTGGCAGGAGTGGCTGGCAGGAGGCTGGTGGAGCAGCAGCAGGAGGCCAGTGGGGCAGCTGGTGGGAGCAGCGGCAGGTGGCCAGGAGGGAGGCTGATGGGACCAGGGACTGGTGGCCAGTGGGGTGGCTAGCAGGAGCAGGTGGCCAGCAGGCTGGCTGGTGGGAGCAGGTGGCCAGCGGGACGGCTGGCAGAAGCAAGTGACCAGCAGGCAGCTGACTGGTGGCTAGTGGGAGCAGCAGTGAGCAGCAAATGGAGTGGGTAAGATGTCTCCAAGGATAGGGGGTGAGCTCTGAAAATCACCTCTGAGCTGTGGTCTGTCCTGGCTACGGGCAGCAACTGTGAATGGGGTAGGGAAAAAGGTTGGGCATGTGAATGGGATACTTACATTGCTGGACTTGTGAGCCTGAGATGCAAAGGACATTGCTCAACCCACTTGAGCTGGGACGTTCACGTGTGAGTTGGTTATGAACTCTGGTTGTGGTGTTTTCCCAAGCTAATGCCATGTTACTTCTCACCCTCTTTCATTAAAATTTCTTTTCTATGCTCTGCTTGAGAGTGGGGAGTCATTGCCTCTTGGAGGTGCCCAGGAGTGTGTGTGAATTTCCCAGACTACTGGGTGGGTGATCGAGCCAATACTGTGTGGGATGGATGAAAAGGAAACCCTAGATAATGGAGGATTTTAATTATCCCCATATTGACTGGGTATATGTCACCTCAGGAAGAGAAGCAGAGATAAAATTTCTCAATGGCTTAAATGACTGCTTCTTGGAGCAGCTGGTACAGGAACCCACAAAGGAAGAGGCAATTCTAGATTTAATCCTGAGTGGAGAGCAGGATCAGGTCCAGGAGGTAACCATTACAGGACTGATTGGGAATAGTGACCATAATATAATAACATTTAACATTCCTGTGGTGGGAAGAACACCTCAGCAGTCTAGCACTCTGGCATTTAATTTCAAAAAGGGGAATTACACAAAAATGAGGAGGTTAGTTAAACGGAAATTAAAAGGCACAATTACTAGAGCCAAATCTCTGCAAGCTGCATGGAAACTTTTTAAAGAAACCATAATAGAGGCCCAACTTAAATGTATACCCCAAATTAAAAAACATAGTGAGACCTAAAAAAGAGTCACCATGGCTTAACCACCGTGTAAAAGAAGCAGTGAGGGACAAAAAGGCATCTTTCAAGAAGTGGAAGTCCAATCCTAGTGAGATAAATAGAAAGGAACATAAACACTGTCAAATCAAGTGTAAAAATGTAATAAGAAAAGCCAAAAAAGATTTTGAGGAACAGCTAGCCAAAAACTCACAAAGAAATAGCAAAATGTTTTTAAGTACATTAGAAGCAGGAAGCCTGCTAAAAAACCAGTGGGTCACCTAGATGATTGAGATATAAAAGGAGCAATCAAGGATGATAAAGCCATTGTGGAGAAACTAAATGATTTCTTTCCTTCAGTCTTCATGGCTGAAGATGTTAGGGAGATTCCCAAATCTACGCTGTCCTTTGTGGGTGATGAATCTGAGGAGCTGTCCTGGATTGAATTGTCATTAGAGGAGGTTTTGAACAAATAGAAAAACTTAACATTAACAAGTCACCAGGACCGGATGGCATTCATCCAAGGGTTCTAAAAGAACTCAAATGGGAAATTGCTGAACTATTATCTGTGGTTTGTAACCTATCCTTTAAATCGGCTTCCGTACCTAATGACTGGAAGATAGCTAACGTGACACCAATATTTAAAAAGGGCTCCAGAGGCGATCCTGCCAATTACAGACCAGTAAGTCTAACTTCAGTACCAGGCAAATTAGTCAAAACAATAGTGTAACGGAACCGGGCCGGTCTGGGCACAACTGAGGGTGTCTGCTCAGGGCGAATTGCTCAAATTCGGGGCTCCTCACAACCCCCAAACTGGTAACCTTTCCAAACAGGCCACAAACCAGTCCCACAGAGTGCTTCAGCTGCCTGCCTGAAGCCTCACGAGCAAAACCCCTCTGACACCCCAGCAATATCCATGCCCCAGATGGCCCCGGGCCTCATACACAGGTGGGGGGGAGGGGGTCTTAGAACCCAATCCTACCTACCCTGAACAAGTTCTGTCTGGTTCCAAGAAACCAGCCACAGATCCCTGGTCAATTTACCCTCTGGATCTTACCCACAAATCATGCTGAGGCATTCCTTTAGCATCTAACATCTAAAGGTTTATTACTACAATAAAGAAAAGCATGAGAGTAAGGTTGTTAAAGGATAGTACATTACATGCATCGAATCTCCCAGTTCTCGATGCAGGCTCTAGCAGAGATGTTACAGCTGCTGGCTTAAAAGTCCTTGTTGCACATCCTAGGATCAGGACGGGTCCATAGTTCTTTCCGGCTCTTCGATCCCTGCATTGCTGCCTCTGGGATGAAGTGCTGAGCTGAGTACCAAGATGGAGTCGATCACATGGCCTCTTTATACATCCTTCCTGGTCTCTTCTTGGCTGTAGCAGGTCACCTGGCCAGCGGCCTATGCCTGTGTTCCTTACTGGCAGCCCTTAGGTGTCAGCTTTCATTCTTTATGTGTGTCCTTGGCCCATTGAGTGCCATTGTCCCACAGGGCCTCGCTAATTAGCATGTCCATAGGCCGGGCTCTGCCCAGTGCTCAACCACATGCAGAGAAATATTCAATATCCACGCAGATTACAGATTCATTACTACACACACAGACATTATACAATCACATGACTAGCATACATAGGATTAGCAGACAGTAACACCCCACATGGCCCCCTTTTATACCATTTTTGGGGCCAACACCTCCACCTATGGGCGCAGCGGTGATCTGGCTGCTTCCCTCAAATTCAGTAACGTGACAAATAGTGAAGAATAAAATTGTCAGGCAAGTAGAAGAACATAATTTGTTGGACAAAAGTCAACATGGTTGCTGTAAAGGGAAATCATGTCTTACTAATCTATTAGGGTATGTCTACACTAGCCACCCTAGTTTGAACTAGGGTGGCTAATGTAGTCATTCGAACTTGCAAATGAAGCCGGGGATTAATATATCCCAGGCTTTATTTGCATGTTCCCAGGCACTGCCATTTTTAAATACCCAGTAGTTCGGACTCCCTGCCCGCGGTTACATGTGGCATGGGCTAGGTAGTTCAAACTAAAGCCCTTAATTTGGACTTCTGTTACTTCTCACTTTAATCCTGGGCTTCATTTGCAAGTTTGAATGACTACATTAGCCACCCTACTTCGAACTAGGGTGGCAGTGTAGACATACCCTTAGAGTTCTTTGAAGGGGTTAACAAACATGTGGACAAAGGGGATCCAGTAGATATAGTATACTTAGATTTTCAGAAAGCGTTTGACAAGGTCCCTCACCAAAGGCTCTTGAGTAAATTACATTGTCATGGGATAAGAGGGAAGGTCCTTTCATGGATTGAGAACTGGTTAAAAGACAGGAAACAAAGGGTAGGAATAAATGAACAATTTTCAGAATGAAGAGGGGTAACTAGTGGTGTGCCCCAAGGGTCAGTCCTGGGACCAATCCTGTTCAACTTATTCATAAATGATCTGGATTAAGGGGTAAGCAGTGAGGTAGTAAATTTTGCGGATGATACTAAACTGTTTAGGATAGTCAAGACAGAAGCAGACTGTGAGGGACTCCAAGAAGATCTCACCAAACTGAGTGATTGGGCAACAAAATGGCAAATGAAATTTAATGTGGATAAGTATAAAGTATTGCACATTGGAAAAAATAACCCCAACTATACGTACAGTGTGATGGGGGCTAATTTGGCTACGACAAATCAGGAAAGAGATCTTGAAATCATCGTGGACAGTTCTCTGAAAACTTCCACACAGTGTGCAGAGGCAGTCAAAAAGGCAAATAGGATGTTAGGAATTATTAAGAAAGGAATAGAAAATAAGACCCAGAATATCTTACTGCCCCTGTATAAAACTATGATACGCCCACATCTTGAATACTGTGTACAGATGTGGTCTCCTCACCTCAAAAAAGATATTTTGGCCTTAGAAAGGGTTCAGAAATGGGCAACTAAAATGATTAGGGCTTTGGAACAGGTTCCTTATGAAGAGAGGTTAAACCCCTGGGACTTTTCAGTTTAGAAAAAAGGAGAGTAAGGGGGGATATGATAGAGGTATATAAAATCATGAGTGGTGTTGAGAGGGTGAATAAAGAAAAGTTATTTATTAGTTCCTATAATAGAATACCTAGAGGACACCTAATGAAGTTAAAGGGTAGCAGGTTTAAAACTAATAAAAGAAAGTTCTTCACACAGCGCATAGTCAGCTTGTGGAACTCGTTGCCAGAGGATGCTGTGAAGGCTAGGACTATAGTAGAGTTTAAAGAGAAGCTAGATAATTTCATGGAGGTTAGGTCCATAAAAGGCTATTAGTCAGGGGATAGAAATGGTGTACCTGGCCTCTTTTTGTGAAAGGAGGGATGGCAAGAGACAAATCACTTGACCGTTGTCTTCGGTCCACCCCCTCTGGGGCACTTGGTGCTGGCTACTGTTGGCAGACAGGCTACTGGGCTAGCTGGACCTTTGGTCTGACCCAGTATGGCTATTCTTATGTTCTGGTTCTAACCCAGCCCTAGCTGTTACCGGTACTACCGGGGAGAAGGGTTACATTAATTTTTTTAAATTACAGATTAAAATGGCTACCCCTCTCAAAATATCAACAACTTGAGTTTCTTATTGAGCTTAATGGAAAACTTCATTACTAAAATTATTTTCAGAGAAAATAAAAATAATCTTGACTGTGAAACTGTTGCTTTTCAGCATAGATGAAGATAGTTTTTAGTTTGTCATCTTGGTTTTGCCTGGGAAGTTTAGGAATTCAACTGTGTAACAAGTGTTGAACACTTAAAGCCTAGTTATTTATTGAAGACGGATACCTACTAACTATTATCTGGTAACAGCAAGGAGAAAATGAAAGATAATCTCTCTAGATTGTATTTTACTAAGGCAAACTGATTCCTTGGCTCTCAAGCATGGCCTACCCAAATATTAGTAGTCTTTCCCCACCATGCTGTCAAAGATACATAGCTCAGCTAGTAGGAAGTCAGTTTAATTGGATTTTGATTTTCACTGAAGTTAAAAATAGTTAAATCACCTTGCTGCCAAATCAATAACTGTCAATTGTTGATGCTACTCTCCTTGCAAATAGCCCAGGCAAAAATTCTGTGTGTAATAGACATGTTAAGTAAACAATGTTAACCACTTCACAAATCTGTTATATTAATATATTGCTCATTCTGCTTTATAAGACGGAATGAAGTGAACTGAGAAGTATTTCGTATATTAACTGTAAATTACACTTAGCTCAACTCATAAAATGTTATTGTCATAGAACTGTTTTCCACTTCATGTGCATTTAAGAGATTGAAATGTAAATTTTGTAAGTTACTACTAGCACATTATAGACATGTGAACAAATGAGACTTACAAGACTGAAAAAAATGAGCTAAGTATTCTCTTGGGACCCACGCAGCTATCACTTTCCCCGCGATGGTTGCAGAATGACACAGAGAGAAAAAGAGAGTGAAAAAGTAGACGTTAAGTCCTTTTGTAAAGAAGTACAAATCAATTTCTAGTCATGAGAGTTTAATAAACAAAATATTGTTTTCTTTTATTTACTGGCTCATCTCATTTAATTTTAATTTCTTCCATAAAATGTTGAATCCTTTTAAATTCATAATCATGGAGCTTAAAGAACTAGCATGTATGACCAAGAATGACATTAAAGATTATCTAGTTGTTATAGTCTTGTACAGATTGAACCTCTCTTAACTGGAACTTTCTGGTCCATTAATATCCCTGGTCCGGCAGGACCACAGATATCCCAGGACCAGAGTGCCAGTGGAGGGCTGGTTGCTAGGAGCACTGCAGCGTGGCTAGAGCCCAGTAGTACCAGGCCTGCCCTGTGGCAGCAAAACCGGGAGCCCAGCAATAGGGCTGCTGCAAAGTGCCAACACTGTGTGGATTGAGGGTGCAGAGGGACCAGAGGCAGTGGGGCTGAAGCCCAGCAGTGAAACTGAACAGCAAGACCAGGAGGCAATGGGACACCTGGCAGCAAAACCAGGAGCCCAGCAGCCCCGCTACCGCCAAGTGGCTCAGCTGAGTGGCAGGAATAGGAGGCAATGCGGCTGCCCTGTGGAGTTGGCATCTTGATTGTGGGGCTGCCAGGCAGTAATACCAGGATCTTGCGACTGGGGATGTTGCATAGTAATACAGCAAAGAGCCGGGCAGTCTTGCTAGCACTCGGCAGATTTCCTCAGTGAGGCTGAGAGGCAGCATGGCTGCCAAGTGAGACTGAAGGGGTTGTCACCCTCTGCAGCAACTGGACCCCAGCAGGGGGGCTGCTCCACTGGCCCAGGAGCATGGCACTGGAATTGTGTGTGCCCGTGGTGGGGCTGCCACAATGGGGCCAGGAGCCCTGCATACAGAGGGGCCAGAGGCAGGGAGAAGCCATGTGGGAGGCTGGCAGTGAGGCTAAAGTTGGGGGCTGGTGACGGGGGGGGGGGGGGGGCAAAGAAATTACCTTTCCTGGTCTGGCTTAATCCCTCATCCGGGACCAGTCAGCTCCTGACGGTGCTGGACTAAAGAGGTAGAATCAGGCAAAATATCAAGAATGTGGATCCATTTATGTAGTTTCATTTTAGTGCAGATGTAGATGAGGATTTGGATTCAATGAATGGAAGTTTTGCCTTAATAAGGAGTGGAAGATCAAGTTTGATAAGAGTACATTTTTTACAGAACACTCAGATGGTCTAGAAATAGTGCCAAATTTAGTATATCTATAGTAAGAGTGCTGAGACTATATTATTGAACATAACTAAAGCCAAGTAACAATTTTCAAGTTAAATACACATGAAACATATTAAAGCTAATGACAAGGAATGGAAAGTCTACATAAAAGTATACAAATCAGAAAGACTAATTCTAAAATGCACAAATCTTTCTCCGTAATAATCAAGATGTTTGTGACTCTATTAATAGAGTCAAGGCATCATCTACTGTACGCTGGCTGCTATCTTTGGGCATAGCTCCATCACGCCGTTGGTCAAAGTTATAAGAGGAGGGGAATTTGGCTGGCCTGCCAAATGAAGGAAACAGTGTTTCATGCTTGGGAGGGATGAATCAGAGGTCAAACTGCAGCAAAGCAGGACAAGGAAGGACAGTGACTCTTCTAGAATCTGGATGGGTGGAAGGATTTAAAAGAGACAACCCATGTGATTAAGTCACATGGAGCAGGGTAATGCAGCATCCATCCTCCCTCCCCGTTTGGTGGTAAAATATTAGGTTTGGTCAAGACCTGCATTCCACCAACTGCCTATTTGAGGAAAGGAGAGTGAGAAAGATTTTCCTTACCACCAGATTAGCCTAGATGGAGTTGTGGGGTTTGGGGTTTTTTTTACATTCCCCAGAGTGACTCAAAGAGGGGTTTGTTGATGTCTGGCATGAAGAGCATTAGGCTACTTGTTGCAAATCATTATGTAAGAGTAGGGTGAATGTCCAAAGCAGGTACTCTATAAGGAAGGTATATAGTGAGCAGATAAATGGCTTGGTAAAGAACTTAAAATGGAAGTGTTGATTTAAGGAACAGAATGGCAGGAGGTTGGAGAATATTATGATTGGTACAACAAGGAGCCAACCTCTCTTTCTTAGAGCTCATGTTAACCTTCCTATGCAGGGGAAGTGGATGGTAAGGTCCCCACGGGACCTGGAATGAAAAAGATAGGGAATGCCAGAAGTTATTGACTGGAGTTATCTGCACTGTACACTTTTATCTGCTATGTAGTCCCAGACATCGATAATAAAGCTGCAGCCTGATTAAAACTATATGTAATATATGTAATGTCTCATGTTCTTCTTTTGCTTCAGCTGGACAATATCTACTCTGCAATAAAACACATATGGCTGTCCTATGTCTTCTGACTCAGGCTCTTAGGGTTGAGGCTGCAGGGCTATTAGTGTAGATGTGCAGGTTTGGGCTGGAGCTCGGGCTTTGGGCCCACATGAGTGGGGAGAATCTCAGCCTGAGCTCTAGAGCAAACCCAAATATCTACTGTGTGATTTTATAGCCCTGCAGCCAAAGCCCTGCGAGCCCTAGTCAGCAGACACAGGTCAGTTTTGGGTTTATTGCAGTGTATAAATCCTTTGTTAATGCCATTTCGGTGTGTCAAGAGCTACTTCAAGGGATGCACACACAATGAGGTTGCAGGAAAATTTTCAGTTTGTTCTAACATGGAAAAGAATTAGCTTTTAAGACAACAACAATAATGAGTCAGTGGGCAACGGTGATCATTAACGGGCAATTCCAAAAATATATTTGCGGAATATATGTCTGAATTTCCTTTGATGTCAGTGGAAGCTCTGCCTGAGAAATGACTCCAACCTTAGCCCCTCTGTGTTGTGCCACTATGGATTACAGTAGAATGCCGTTGGTAGAGTTAGGCAGTACTGATACATGTTGCCTCTTTTCTCTGTTTGCTAATTGTCTGCAAGCAGATAGTGATTTCTCTCAACTGTTTTTTTTAGTTGAAATTATTCACAAATTTCTTCAGTGCATAATTCTTTTCTACAAATCATTTACTAATAGTTTTCTGGGAATATTTTAACTTTGAACTCTATTGCTTAACTACTTCTCGTGATGTTTTCTTGTGGACCAACTGAGAGAACTAATGAACTCAGTATGAAATGAGAATTTTATGTTTTATAATCAAATATTATATTCATGGTGTTAAAGGCCAGATGGGACAACCAGATCATCTAGTGTGACTTCCTGTATATCTCAGGCTTGGTGGCAAGATGATTGGTATTTAGTGGCTTACCATCCAGAATTTGATAACTGTCTTCTCTGCACCTGTTCTAGTTTGTATTCATCATTGTCTTGAACACAAATGACCAGACACAGGATATCAAATGAGGTCTTACCACTGCCCTGCCTTGTATAATGGCTTTAATACAGGTTGAAACTCCCTAAACTGGGACTTACTGGTCTGGCAACATCTATGGTCAGGAAGGACCATGGATATTCCAGGACCAGAGAGTCTTGGTAGAAGCCTAGCACCTGGGAGCCTTGAAAGCTGGCAGGGCAGTGAGAGACCAATATATGGTAGTGGAGTTGCCCAGTAGGGCAGCAGGAGCCCAATGTGTCAGTGAGGCTTCCCAGCAGGTAGTGGTAGCCTGATGTGCAGAGGCAGTGGGGCTGCTGGACACAGCAGCAGAAGCCTGCTGGCACAGAGGTGGCAGGGCCACCAGATGCCGCAGAAGAAGTCGGGTGCAGCAGCAAGAACCTGTTGTGTGGAGGTAGCTAGACGGTCTGGAATGGCAGCAGGAGCCCAGTGTAGCAGCAGGAGCCTGGCGCAAAGAGGTAGGGCAGTGGGGGCCAACAATGGGGGAGCTGGCCAGGAGGCTGGTGGTTGGGCCAGGGCTGGTGATTGAGCCAGGAAGTCCAACCTGTACTTCCCTAACTCTACTGCAAATACCTCACCTGACACAGGATTGCATTTGCCTCTTTCAGATACACAACATATTAGAGATTCACACTCATTGACCCACACACCTACAAATCCTTACTATGACACTAGAAATCCCATGTCCCATGTCTTCAGTATTCTGGAATGAAAAACAGCCATCCCTCTATTTGAGCACACTAAGTTTTTCACATTTTGTTTCCACATCAAATTTGGTAATTTCCATTTCTCTACACATATTTCCATCAGTCCCCCTGCCTTCATGCCCATATTCTATATTATTGTTGTTCTTAATGAAAATTGAGGAAAAATATTAATTTAGTTTTGGGGCCATGTTCAGATTATTTTTCATTTCCACGCCATCAACACCATGCAACAAACCTTTTTAATTCCCCATTCTCTTCTTATTTCTATAACTAAAGAAACTCTCACTATTGTAATGTCGTCTGTAATGTCTATTATAACTTAAATTTTAGCAATTTTCATTTTATTCCTACATTTTCTTTCTTTCTAGATGTAACTGTCTTTGGTGATTCAATCCTCTTTTTTCCCCTTACTCCTAAAAACCTTTCTGAGGTGATAATTCATCTATTTAAAACTGAATCCCTTCCCTTCAAGGTTTTCCTTTTGCTAGGGAAGCAAATTCCAGACAGTTATTTTTACATTTGGCTTAAATGAGAAGGAAACTTAAAGTCCTAGAGCTCTTCAGTACAGATGAATTTTCTAAATAATACCCTCAATTTTTGAAAGTCTGCCCTTTTGAAATTAAACAATTTAATTGCTGACATGGTTTTTTACATCCTCCCATTTCATTGGAAGTAAATCAATGTGAGATCACTTGATCCAAGGTTATTTCCTACAATCAGCTAGTCTCCAATGTCTGCATTACTTTCTAAACTCAAGTCCAAAAGGGGATTACTTCTATAGGTTCAGTAACTATTTGGTGAAGAATCCTAAACTGGTATAAATTGATAGCGCTCTATTGACATAGTATACTAATTAACCCCAGCTAGTGATTAAGCCAGTGGAGATAAAGTTTTGTAAGTAAGGTCATAGTCAGGCCTAAAAGGGATATAATTTAAATACTTGTTCCTTGTGTTTCTTTTTTACATCATCCCACACTCCATACTCTACCTTCTGCTTTGTGCTTCACTCATTACCAGAAAGAATCAATTCCTTAAAGTATTACGTTCAAAATAACCACCTTGCATTGCAACTCTGAAGCAAAATTTGACTGGCTCAGTTATCTTCTGAGTCAGCACATTACCTACTTAAGTTTCAGGATCAAAATTTGGAACACTCTCAAAGAATGAATAAATTTATGTAGAAATACTTCATGCCAATTCTTTTTATAACGGTAAGGAATTTTAAAATGGCAATCAAGACGTTTAATTATTCTGGAACATTAAGTCTTTATCAACAAGGTATTAGATAATTCAGAATTGTTTTGCAGAGTTTGTAGTGTAAGAAAAAAATCACCAGCTTCTGAAAAAATATGAAATACTTACTAAAATGCAGAAAATAAACTAGTTTCAAACAAAGTCTAGAAAAGCTTTGCAAAATATGATGGTAAAAGTCATTTTCTGGATAAAAGATCTATGTTTACCATAAAGTAAGAAGAAAGTAATTGTATATGAGTCAGATGCTATGAAAATATATATAAACATATATTTATTTTATATAAACTGCAACTCCATTCACTCTGAAAATTATGTGGGATAGATTTTATCATCCTATTAATTCATTCTGACAAAGCTTGGCTATGACTTTAAAAATATTTTTTTCTTCCTCTAATGTTCCATTAAAGAGAATCCCCCAAAACCTGGTTCTCTTGCCTCCTTTAAATTGTGTGCAAACTCATTTTAAATTTCTGGAAAAGTTTGCACATTCAATCAATAAATACAATTATTTTGACGTGAACCAGACTGATAATCTAAAATGGACGTACATATTTGATTTCATAGCTTTTTTCTAACCATTTATTGTTGGGTATAGGGCTTTCTTGCATAAGACTGTGACTTTGAATCAGGCACCTAACTTAAAATGTCACTGTGTGACCTGAAAGCTTATCTTTGTCACAAAGGGTATGTCTAGACTGCATCCCTCTGTCGGCAGAGGGATGCAAATTAGGCAGGTCAACATTGCAAATGAGACAGAGATTTAAATATCTCACACCTAATTTGCATAAAAATGTCTGCCGCATTTTGCCGACTCAGCGCTTTGTTGGCAAAGAGTGGCAGTCTAGAAGGGGATCTGTCGAGAAAGAAAGCCTTTTTCGAAAGTTCCTGTAAACTGCCTTGCAGGAGGCATAAGGGATCTGTCGAAAAAGGCTTTCTTTCTCTACAGATCCACCTTTAAACTGCCGTTTTTTGCCAACAAAGTGTTGAGTTGGCAAAATGTGGTGGCCATTTTTATGCAAATTAGGTGCAAGATATTTAAATCCCTGTCTCATTTGTAATGTCCACCTGCCTAATCTGCATCCCTCTGCCAACAGAGGGATGCAGTCTAGATATACCCAAGGAGAAGTTTGCCCAATAAAAGGTACTACCAGCCCATCTTGTCACTCGATTACACCTCCCTGTTTGCACTTCAGTGCCAAAAAGAGAAAGCAGCACTTGACCCCATTCTTCTAGGCAGGAACATACAGAGTTAACATATAATTCTAGATGTCAAATGGACAGGTTGTATTGAAGCTGGTGTGCAAAAATACTGTAAAAAGGTGTGAAAACATCAAAACATGTCTTTTCTATAGACAAACCACTCCCCATCAGATAATGGAACTATGAATTAGGCAAATTGAACTGCAAAGGAGAGAAGCTTACATAGCTCAAGACAAAACTTTGCCCTTGCTGTGGGATTTTGGAAATCACTTAAAGGAGTGTTAAAGACTGTCTCATATCATTTCACATAAAAAAGAAAAAAAAATCCCATTTAGTTCTGCATTACAAGTACTTCTGTGTGAACAATAATGCAGAGGTAAGTAGTCTTGGCTCAGGACCCTGTTATGTTAGACAATGTACAGGCACAAACTAAAAAGTCAGTACCTGCCTGTGACAGGGCGCTTGCCCTGCACTGCCCCTTTAAGGGAAAAACACCAGCCCGAGCAGGGACTAGGAGCAAAGCCCCAGCTGAGGCAGTTCTAGCTAACTAGAGCCCAGCTGGGAGCTATATAAGGGAGAACTGACAGCTGCTCTGGAGAGAGAGCAGTGCGGGTCTGGCTGCAAGGGAAGCAGGAGGCTCCCTGGAGCTAGAGCAGTGCTGGCAAGGCAAGGCAAGGCAAGGCAAGGCAAGGCAAGGCAAGGCAAGGCAAGGGGAACTTTGGCCAAGAAGGCTCCCAAGCTGCAGTGCCTAAGGAGGAGAACAGGGTGCTCTGGGAAAGACAGGACCCTGGGGTGTGAGCAAAGCAAACAACAATGACCCCCGGAAGGGGGGCTCAGACACTGGTGTGGGCACTGCCGGAGGGCAGTGTTTGGAAGAGGATGCTGTGACATGAGGAGAAACATGGGGTGACACCACCTAGAGAAAGGCATCTGGCAAGGCAAGAAGAGCTAATTCTCACCAGGACAGCCAGCTGGTAGCACCGTGGCGGTGAGTTGACCCCTCTCACTGCCTCAAAGAGTTTACAATTTAAATATGCAGTCAGTGGTTATCATTTAGAAATCATACTATAACCCTAAACATTACCAGACTTTTCACCATGTAAAAGATGCAGCTGATCTGCAATTGACAAGTGGAATGTCAATGGTGCTTGGGCCTTGTCCTAACTCACTGCACAGGGATCAATTCCATTCTCTAAATATATGAAGATTGTGGGACTGAATTTTCACTGCTTTGCACCCTGTGAAATCCTTTACCCTTGTGCAGGGGAATCCTATATAGGTGAAAAATGCACCCAAATGTGACTGATAGCATTTTTACACCACACATCATTCACTCTGCACATGTTCTAATGACTATCAAAGGTCAAAAGTAATGGCACATCAGGACTTATGTTATTACCATGGAGTAGTTTTCACTAAGAGAGGTGCGTGGGTCGGTATGAATACTTGCTCTGTGCTGCTTAGGGGGCTGCCAAAGCCCCCTGCACTCCATAGGAACCATTCCAAATACTTTTTGATCCAAAACATGAATAAGACTGTGTGGGAGCTGAACAAGAGAAGTCCCTTGGAGACCCTATGACCGCAATCACAGAAATCAATTGTATAGTCTGAATAAAACATAAATGGGGCACCAGCAGTACAAAAAGCACTCAACAAATCACCACAGAAAACATTTCACTCAAAAGCTACTCTAAGCTATGGCTATTAGAGATGTCTTGCAGACACGCCATAATTAAATAAACAAAACAAAAACCAGTCTTGTATCTTTTAGGGCAAAGGTGAAGTTTAAACTTTTAACTTCTGAAAGTTTCTGCACTGTATAGATAATGAATGATATCTTTCTTTCAGAGTCTGATGAATGAGGACAATGAAAATGCAGTGGTTTTCCTCTCTCATTATTTGCATGAGTATGTTTCTTTAAGTTGGAATTCTACTTTCATGGTGCTCCATAACCATTTAAGCTTTCTTAATGGTCTAAGTGAATGAAGGTTCTTCATGGTTGCACATTTTAGAGATAGGTTGTTGGATTTATTACAGATTCAGCTGTCTTTTTTATTAGTACAAAGATTATAGTGTGTGAGTTAAAAACATTTGTTTCAGTTGATTTTCAATAACTCATCCAAAGGGCAGGTGCTATGGTAACTGGCTTCAGGAAAGTTTTGAATAAAACTGTCTCAGTCTTAAAATCTTTATAGAGGCAAAGTTGCCAATGATTACAGGATCAAGCTGGTATGATTAAAGAATCCAACCTGCATCATATTCATATCAGCTCTGGTAGGACTGTGCATAGATAGATCTGGTAAGGAAATGATTTTATTTTTGTTTTCCTGGGGACAATTTTGACAAAAATAACAATAAAAAAGCTTTTATCAATATTATCTGTGAAAATTTTCATGTCTTAACCAAAAATAAAAGTGGTGCAAAAGTTTCAAAGTTTTTGAACAAAATGATTTTTTTTTTTTACTAACACTCAAAATTCCCCATGGAATATAGACCTGTCTAATGAAATTTTTTTTTTCAAACAGATTTGATGGAAGATTTTTTTCAACAGTCCTACTCAACCTAGGATATTTTATATGGCTGAAATAGATTAGGTTTGTGATGCTAAATCATTTATTTGATATGCTTGTCCATGTTGGCCAAATTTTTTTAATAAGAGGCTTGAGATCTTTTCGGAAAAATATGTGAACACTCATGTTCTTCCATTTACTACACTTACACGTAGAACTGACCATCTCTTAACTCCATGTTCCTGCCTGTAAATCTACTATATATTTGAGAGAGTCTGACTAGTCAAGAATTCTTCCTAAATGGTAAGAGCTAAGACTACCAAATTTGATACATACGTTCCTCTTATCGCAACCTAAATTAAGGTAAGGGTTTGATTGTGCCAGAGACGTACTTGAAATGGGATTGCTTCTCAGAAAACCAACCAGAAAATAGAATCACCAGGCATGTGAAAGGAGCTGGGTAGGTGTGCACCCCCTTCTGGGACTGCACCAGCCTCGAGTCTCTCACCTCCCACATGTGCTCTTTAAGAGGGTGGGGAAGCTGAAGCTTCCCACAGTTCATACATGGACATCACTGGCTGTTTCCCTTCATCAAGGTGTGAGGAGAAACTGCACAGTTTACTGTGCTCCTCACTCTGGCAGGGGAGAGCAGAGGCAGATGAACCTGTAGGTGCCTCAGCTAGGAGACATGCACCCCTCCTCCCAGCTGTGCCCACTAGAGGCACAGAGATCATGGAGAAAGGTTTCTCTCCTGGCTCCAAGCTACTGCATTGAGAGAGGACTGGGGTAATCCTCTCTGCCCGGGGTAGCCGGGGCAGCGCCTTTCATCCCCAGCCCCACACTAGAGCAATGATTTAAATGAAGAAAAACAAAACTTATTTGAGTTGAGGATCTGAGCAATTCTAGCACTATATATTCATAGATCATTGTGTGACAACAAGGCAATATGCAATAGTAGGTTCATTTTTGTGCACTGACTTTCAACCTTAAGTTTTAAAAATTTGACCCCATACATTTGGTATCATTTAGATATATTGTCAGTGTTATACTGTACTGGGTCATGCAGTATTTTAGTACAATAATTTCTAGATAACTAATGAATCCATAGTTTACAATATGCAATGAGTAATATGCAATGGAGATACCACTGGGACAATCGTATAATTTATTTTCACCAGTTTGACCTCTTGTTTACACCTTGTCGGTTTCAGAATTTCTCACTTTTATGCTCAGTATCATGAGAGAGATGTTAATAATGTTAACAGGCCCTAGCTGCAAGTTTCTTTGATGTGCAACAGCTGCTTCAGATTCCACAGTGTATACTGCATTCAACTAATGAAGAACAAATCAGTATCCCTTTTGTGTCTCTTCCTGGAAGCAACCATCATCATCCAGACAAGTGAAAAACTATCAGTGTGATCCAGATGCTTTGCAATCATATGCACTTTCAGCAACTTGTCATTTTGGACCATAATACAAATTAACAGTTTTAGCCAGGGGATGGCAGAACAACTGGGGCCAGCAGTTTTAAAATTTGTTTGAAGATAGGGAGTCTGGAGAAGAAGGTAATCTTTCATTCCTTCTCTCTCTCTGATTCACTTCCTGCCAGTCCCTTAGATTTTCCATTGTACCTAGTATTTGCATTATAGCAATGCTAATCCTATTGGAAATATACTTCTTACATAAGTACATAAGAACATAAGAACGGCCGTACTGGGTCAGACCAAAGGTCCATCTAGCCCAGTATCCTGTCTACCGACAGTGGCCAGCACCGGGTGCCACCCAGAGAGGGTGGACCGAAGACAACGATCAAGCTATTTGTCTCTTGCCATCCCTCTCCAGCCTCTGACAGAGGCCAAGGACACCATTTTATCCCATGGCTAATAGCCTTTTATGGACCTAACCTCCATGAAATTATCTAGCTTCTCTTTAAACTCTGTTATAGTCCTAGCCTTCACAGCCTCCTCTGGCAACGAGTTCCACAAGCTGACTATGCACTGTGTGAAGAACTTTCTTTTATTAGTTTTAAACCTGCTCCCCATTAATTTCATTTCGTGTCCTCTAGTTCTTCTATTTAGGGAACTAATAAATAACTTTTCTTTATCGGCCCTCTCCATACCACTCATGATTTTATATACTTCTATTATATCCCCCCTCAGTCTCCTCTTTTCTAAACTGAAAAGTCCCAGTCGCTTTAACCTCTCCTCATATGAGACCCGTTCCAAACCCCTAATCATTTTAGTTGCCCTTTTCTGAACCCTTTCCAAGGCCAAAATATCTTTTTTGAGGTGAGGAGACCACATCTGTACACAGTATTCAAGATGTGGGTGTACCATAGTTTTATACAGGGGCAGTAAGATATTCTGGGTCTTATTTTCTATCCCTTTCTTAATAATTCCTAGCTTCCTATTTGTCTTTTTGACCACCGCTGCACACTGCATGGAAGTTTTCAGAGAACAGTCCACGATAACGCCAAGATCTCTTTCCTGATTTGTCGTAGCCAATTTAGCCCCCATCATACTGTATGTATAGTTGGGGTTATTTTTCCCGATGTGCATTACTTTACACTTATCCACATTAAATTTCATTTGCCATTTTGTTGCCCAATCACTCAGTTTGGTGAGATCTTTTTGGAGTCCCTCACAGTCTGCTTCTGTCTTGACTATCCTAAACAGTTTAGTATCATCCGCAAACTTTACTACCTCACTGCTTACCCCTTTCTCAAGATCATTTATGAATAAGTTGAACAGGATTGGTCCCAGGACTGACCCTTGGGGTACACCACTAGTTACCCCTCTCCAATCTGAAAATTTACCATTTATTCCTACCCTTTGTTTCCTGTCTTTTAACCAGTTCTCAATCCAAGAAAGGACCTTCCCTCTTATCCCATGGCCATGTGATTTACACAAGAGCCTTTGGTGAGGGACCTTGTCAAAGGCTTTCTGAAAATCTAAGTATGCTATATCTACTGGATCCCCCTTGTCCGCATGTTTGTTACCCCGCTAGTTCGAACTAGCGGGGTAGTGTAGACATACCCTTAGAGTTCTTTGAAGGGGTTAATGTAGGCATACCGCACTTGCAAATGAAGCCCGGGATTTGTATTTCCCGGGCTTCATTTGCATAAGCGGGGAGCCGCCATTTTTAAAACCCTGCTGGTTCGAACCCCGTGCAGCTTGGCTACACGGGGCTCGAACTAGGTAGTTCGAACTAGGCTTCCTATTCTGAACTACCGGTACACCTCGTAGAGCCCCGTGTAGCCGCGCTGCACGGGGTTCGAACCAGCGGGGTTTTAAAAATGGCGGCTCCCCGCTTACGCAAATGAAGCCCGGGAAATTCAAATCCCGGGCTTCATTTGCAAGTGCGGTATGCCTACATTACCCTCCTAGTTCGGCAAAAAACAAGTCACAAGGCAGCAGCGGCAGCAGCTGAGCTGAGCGAAACTGGATGGGACCAAGTCAATCTGCCACTGGCATTGTGTGATGCTGGACAGTGCTTGTGCTACAATAAAAAGGGTTAAAATACTTTATATACAGTATATACTATGTATATATATCCGCTTATAGTACCTCCTGATAGTCTGGCATATTTGATAATCCAGCACCACCTAGGTCTCAAAGATTCCAGATTATCAGAAGTCTACTGTGCTAGAATTATGCCCATTAAAAAACTATGCAATGTAATCAGTTCCCTGGCAAAATATAAATATGTATATTGCACACTTCCTTTTTTACAGAAGTTCCAGGTAATATTGACAAAATAAGTTTGAGCTATTACAGGATATAATACTATAATGACAAGCCCACTCCCCTTGCCCAGCAATTCACAAATCTGTGTGCTCCGTGGTAAGGGTGCTATGGGGGAGGGAAGTACAGGGCAATAGTGGAAAGAAGTAGGACTTGGGGTCCAGTAATGGACAGATTCCCCCCTGCCCTGTCCTGTGGGGATTCCTGAGCCAGATTGTGCAATTGTTCTGTTCAGGACTGACGTGAGAATGGGGAGTTTAGAATCCCTGATATAAAGCTTTTGTCAGATGAACCAAATGTGACCAGTTTTCAATTTACTGGGCAGACACACAAAGCAAAATGGTAGAAATTGTGCCCATTTTAACAAATCATTTTTTGTTTTACATTTTTCTGGCCAGGAAGTGTTATCCATGCTTAATGCATTGACCAGCAGAACTGCAATTTTGAGGAACAAGAAATGGTCTTTTAAAACAGATTAAGTTGCTGTTGAGTAGTTTGATTTGAACAGGGATTCTTCTGTAGCTGTTTCCTGTAGGCAACGAAATCAGGGTTAGTGTGGAATGAGTGTTCTTGTTTAACAAGATAAATGCAGTCATTTTAATGAATTCTTCCACAGAGACAAAAGTAAGAGATGAGAGAACTTCTGTTTGTTCATTTTGCTAATTAAAAACGAGCACTTCTAGCCCTGTGAAAACAAAACTCATTAAAGCAAACGCAATATGTCAACTTAGACTTGTGAATTACAAATCATATAGAGCGCACCATGGACATTAAGTTAAGCTTTTGCATTCTTTCTTACATGTGGTGAATTTGGCTTTGGGCTTCCCTGTGACTTTTCTTGACTCTCATATATTAAATACATATGGGAAACGGAAATTCAAGAACAGGGAAATTCACTGAGCAAGCAAGAAAAAAACCTTATGTTTAATTAAAATTAAGGAGAGTAGAAATCTTTTTGCACAGAGAACTATTTTTATCTGGTTCATTCTTTCAGCTGCTATTTATTTTAGAGAACCAAGTTCAAGTATTATTAATATTATATAACCTTGGCCTCGGTGCAGAGAAAATGTTTTGTTTCACCAAGTAGTCTGTTTTGTATAAGATTTCAGTTAACTAAGAGTTGCATTATCATTTCAGAGTTTTATTCTCAGGGTTTTCTGGAAGTTTATTTCTTCGTTATTAGCAATAAAGATGCAGGTATATCAGAAGTGTAAAAACAGGTTCCAATGGATTACTGATTAGGAAGTTCAAAGATAGGTGGTATTCAGGGTATGTCAACTTTAGTTTCGAAGGCTAAGAGATCATATTGTGAGAAATTTGGAATGAGTTTGTCATGCAGCTAAGTATTGCATTCCATACTGAAGCATAATATGTTTCTCAAATACCTGTTTTATATTTTGATCAAATATAGTGCACATGTTTTGAAAATGTATGGTAGAGAACAGATTATAGTAATTCAGTCAACATTTTTTTCTTTTTCGGAGTCAGGCAATATCATCTATGGGACTAGATAGGTATTTGACAGGCTTTTAATGTCTAAATTAGACATTTAATGTCTAATTAGATGGTAAACATAATATTGTGGGGTCAATTCTTACTTTCTCACAATGATTCCCATACTCGGTTATCATCAGACTGTTGAGAAGGTGGTATTTGAATGATTCCAGTTACATCTTGATCTGGTTTTAGAAGCAGGTTTAAGTACAAGAAAATAGTGTGATTTCTTCATCTGGCAATGGTCATATAAGGCAGCAATCCTGATTGTTTTAGCTTTGTTAAAAGCCTTTGATGCTAGTGACTCCAAGTTTTGTTGATTATCCTGTATAGCCATGCTGTGATGGTAAAGGCTAATGCCTTCCTCTCTGAGGGTATGTCTACACTAGCCCCCTAGTTCAAACTAGGGTGGTGAATGTAGGCATTCAAACTTGCAAATGAAGCCCGGGATTTAAATATCCTGGGCTTCATTTTCATGTTCCCAGGCGGGCGCCATTTTTAAATCCCCTTAGTTCGAATAGACTGCCCGCAGCTACAAGAGGAGTAACAGTTAATCCAAACTAAGGATTTAGTTTGGATTAACTTCTGACTGCCACGTGTAGCCGCGGGCAGTCAGTTTGAACTAAGGGGATTTAAAAATGGCGCCCGCCCGGGAACATGCAAATGAAGCCCGGGATATTTAAATCCCAGGCTTCATTTGCAAGTTCAAATGCCTACATTAGCCACCCTAGTTCGAACTTAGGGGCTAGTGTAGACATTCCCTCAGAGGTCACGTCCAGAGTCTAGGGCTCTCCTGTACAGTATTCTACTGGGCTCTGCCATGGCATGCCTTGCATTCAGAGTGTATATAATCACTTTGCAAGACATAGCAAGCACATAGTATCTGAGACTATTTAACTTATTTGGGTCTGATTCATACTGGAAGCCTAGGCCCCAGACTTGTACCAAGTAAAAAGCAGAATGAAATTTGGGACCTTTGACATAAATGGCTATATATTCCACTCTCAAGAACTTGTGATCTCAATGTTCTTAAAGACAGTATTACACTTACTCAGGGAAAAGAAAAACTACAGTGTCATATAGGCAATGATTTAGTTTCTAATTACTTCCCTCCACCTTTGCTAGGTGAACTCATCCTCAGCTGTGCTGATTTAAAGTATATAAAACCAGAGTTATATTCATTATATGGCAGATAGGCCAGTTAGATGGGCCAAATTTAGGAAAAAAAGCGGAAAAGGGTACGTAAAATACTATTCACAGTATGTGTATCTTTTTCTCACTTTTGTCTTCAGTGTAGACATATCCTCAGGGAATAACCCATACAAATTCATTCAACTGTCATAAAAAGACCATCAGAAGTTTTTTCATGATTTAGAAAAAGATTTGGTGAAATGGGTTGAAAAGTTATAGCAGAAAGAATGAAATATAAGTTGGATTTTGTAAAACACCTAAACAGTGAGTAATATTTATGATGTTTAACATTTACATTTAATTTTCAAATCCATGTAAACTTGTCTGATAAAAAGGTTCTATATTCAGAAAAGAAGATTTTCTGTGAAGATTTATAATCAGTCTTCTTTGCAAACACAACAAAACAGATCTGTATATAGTACTATTTAATAGAGTGATTACCCTAAGTCAAATGTTGTACTGTACTGGCTAGTTCCTCCTGATACACTGAATTGTTGCAAGGCTGAAAGATTCAAGAACGTTTCTTAAACAGTATAAAAAACAAAGGCACAAAATATTTTACAGTGCTGGAAAGTGGACGTTGATTAGATATGTACAAAAAGCCCAGCAGCCATTTGGGAACTTAAAAAAAAATTCTTCTACCTTCCTGTTGCAAATAACATTTGGAAAGAACAACAACTTGATGAAGATGGAAAGACCCTCCCAATGCAGTTCAAGATAAAGAAGTGTCATGCATTTTATCAGTGCTTCCCGTGCAAGAAAGATGGTAAAGAATACTATGCAGGCCTGGAAGACTGATTTGTCTTGAAACCAGACCTTTGCTTTAGAAATGTTAAGCATTTAAACTATCTCTTTCCCAAGTAAACCACAAGTTCTTGTTTCCAGAGTGTAGTGTGTGATTTCTAGCCATTCTTTTCAAAATTTCAGATTTATTTCTGATTATTGTGTAGCATTGTTCTTCCAAAATCTTCCTTTAATCCTCTATTGAAATACATGAAAAAACAAAGAGGCAACACAGTGCACAATAAAGTGGTTGCACAGAGGGGATTAACTGTATCTTATACAAATATTTCTCAAATAATCAGTAGGTGCTTTGTAATGTCCCAAGGGGTCCATCTAGAAGTAAAAGCTTTATCTGTAAAGGTGGCAGTAAGTCCTTTCATTTTTCAAATGTCTGAGACTCAGATAATCCACTCCTTTTGGGGGAGAGGAATGTCTCTTTTTAGTCAGTAAGATACAATACATTTCCTGGCTACTAACAATAATATACCCTGCAGAGAGCATTATTTTGGTGAACATTTTTCATGGTTTTTTCCCTAGTATCATGAGAAGTTTTGTGCAGGATAAGTTTTTGTCCAAAACTTTCCAAAGTGTGTTGAAAATAAAGGACAAGTAGTATAGACTTGAAGTAACACATAGTTACAGGCAAACACTGTAAACAGGTGGACTGTTTTTCCGGAAAAACTTGCCAGCTGACTACACTGGCCGCTTGAATTTCCACAAAAGCACTGACTTCCTACTGTAAGACATCAGTGCCTTTTGCGGAAATACTATGCTGCTCCCGTTCGGGCAAAAGTCCCTTTTGCACAAAACTTTTGCGCAAAAGGGCCAGTGTAGACAACTGAGATTTGTTTTCAGCAAAAAATCCCCGATCGCAAAAATGGTGAACGGGGCTTTTTTGCGCAAAAACGCGTCTAGATTGGCCAGGGACGCTTTTCCACAAAAAGTGCTTTTGCAGAAAAGTGTCCATGCCAATCTAGACGCTCTGTTCCGAAAATGCTTTTAACAGAAAACTTTTCCGTTAAAAGCATTTCCGGAAAATCATGCCAGTCTAGACGTAGCCTTCTTGTGTTCTGCTCTACCAGTGCACACTATTTCTTACTACATCTCACTAATTATTCCATTTTTATGCCTCTTTTGAACAAAGCTTGTCAAATGCGATGAAGTAGCACACCATATGGTTGATTTTGTGACGTGGATAAGCAAAGGGTAAAGATGGACAAATAGGCTATTGCTGTTAATTTTCAGTGGCCACCTTTAAAATATATACTATACTTTTATTTCCTATGCAAATAGAAGTTTAACACTGTGGCACTGTATGTCAGATAACATTATATAGTTGTTTGTGTCTGCTAGTTTCTTTTTTAAAGATTGGCAAAGCATAATCATATCAGATGCTATTGTCTAGGGAAAAAGTCAGAAATATTCAAATTCAAGAAAAGTGAAAACAGAGATAATAGAATTCAGATATAAACTATAGCAGGGAAGTGATGCCCTCTATTGGGTGCCACCATTAAGCATATAGAATAGTGACAATGTGCAGGGTCAAACATAGAATCATAGAGCTGGAAAAGACCTCAGAAGGTCATCAAGTCCAGCCCCCTGCTCTAGGCAGGACCAATCCCAACTAAATCAACCCAGCCAGGGCTTTGTCAAGCTGTGACTTAGGGATGGAGACTCAACTACTTCCCTAGGTAACTCTTTCCACTGCTTCACCACTCTCCTAGTGAAATAGTTTTTCCTAAAATCCAACCTGGACCTCTCCCACCGCAACTTGAGACCATTGCTCCTTGTTCTGCCATCTGTCATGACTGAGAACAGCCTTTCTCCATCCTCTCCTCATAGGTCATATGCTCCAGCTCCCTAATCATTTTGGTTGCCCTCCACTGGACCCTCTCCAATGTGTCCACATCCTTTTTGTAGTGGGGGCCCAGAACTGGACACAATACTCCAGATGTGGCCTCCCAGAGCCGAATAAAGGGCAACAATGACATCTCTGGATCTGCTGGCAATGCTCCTCTTAATGTAACCTAATATTCCATTAGCCGCCTTGACTACAAGAGCACACTGTTGACTCATATCCAGCTTCTCATCCACTGTAATCCCCAGGTCCTTTTCTGCAGAACTACTACTTAGCTGGTTGGTCCCCAGCCTGTAACAATGCTTGGGATTCTTCCGTCCCAAGTGTAGGACTCTGCACTTGTCCTTGTTGAACCTCATCAGATTTCTTGTAGCCCAATCCTCCAATTTGTCTAAGTCACTCTGGACCCTATCTCTGCCCTCAAGCGTATCTACCTCTCCCCCTAGCTTAGTGTCATCTACAAACTTGCTGAGGATACAATCCATCCTCTCATCCGGGTCATTAATAAATATATTGAACTAAACTGGTCCTAGAAACAAACCTTGGGGCGCTAGAAACTGACTGCCATCCTGACATTGAGCCGTTCATCACTACCCGCTGGACCCGGCCTTCTAGTCAGCTTTCTATCCATCTTACCATCCATTTATCCAATCCACATTCCCTTAACTTGCTGGCAAGAATATTGTGGGAGATTATCAAAAGCCTTGCTAAAGTCAAGGTATATCACATCCACTGACTTTCCTATGTCCACAGAGCCAGTTACCTCATCATAGAAGCTAATCAGATTGGACAGGCACGATTTGCCCTTTGTGAATCCATGCTGACTAATCCTAATCACTTTACTCTCTTCCCAGTGCCTCAAAATGGATTCCTTAAGGATCCCTTCCATGATTTTTCTAGGAACCGAGGTAAGACTGACTCACCTATAGTTTCCTGGATCTTCCTTCTTCCCTTTTTTGAAGATGGGCACTACATTTGCCTTCTGCCAATCATTGAAAGATAACATCTTACAGGATCCACCAACATGGAGGAAAGATAGCATGCAACATCTCCTCCTATACTTCTCTTCCACCATGTCAGTGTTCAGAAGTTTCAAATATTATTTGGTTTAAAATCATAATGTAATACAGTACTTACTACTTCCCCTAAACGTGGAAGACAACAGAGGAAGTGAAAAGTAATACTGAAATACTGCAGTGAGAGTCCTAATAAAAAAGGTACCTTGATATGAAAATGGGAAGGTCACAATATGGCCCTGGAAGTGGGAATTCATTATGAATGCACATGTATTATCGAGGCAGACCAGAGTTGGTTACTAAAGATTAGTGGAGGAGAACAGCACAGACTTGATCAGAGCATGAATAAAACTGCCATGAAATCAAGGGCTCATACTAGAGTTTACAGATGAATTCCTAAGCTGGTCTAATGATCAGCTGTACACTGACACACAAAGCACAGAAGCCTGACATTACAGGCAGACAGGCCAAGAAGAGAGCACACTGAGTTACTGTTAATTTACAGTGGTTACCTTTAAAAATCCACAGTAGCATGCCAGGAAAAAGAGAAGAGGAGAGGAGAGCATTATGAGTGTATCCATTCCCTTCATGGGGTATTCATGGCAGATGTGACAAAGAGATTGAGTATCACGCTGAAATCTAGGAGGAAGAGTTTTCTCTTTGAAAAATCTCTTGTCTAGGATTCTCAAGATCTGATATGGAAAATGATGAGTCATCACAAGAAAAAAAACATCCTCTGCTGTGGGGAGGTTGTGCTCTGCTATCTGTTCCAGGCATAGCTCTTTGCTGAGAACAGGCAGTTCAGATCTACAGTTGTGAGGCTCTTTTCATCTTGGGGCACACAGGATTTCCCGTCTCCATCATATTGGCTAGAAATTTCAAAGGCACCTAAGAGAATGAGATACTCATTGAATTTCCCCTTATGCTCCTTTGAAAATTCAAGCCTTCATATTTTAAAAAGTCATATACAGAAATAGGAACCACGCTGCTACATCAACATGGAATACAGAAGGCATATTAAACATGTGGCCCAGGGAATGGATGTGGACATGTTTATGTGGCCCATGTGACATTCTCTGATTCAACAGAATCTCAGCTGCCATTTTAACAAATAGAAAGTTTCTAGCCCTTACAGTTACAAAGAAAACTTTCCAAATGTGAACTGGGTGTAAACTGATACAGCAATGTCTGCTTGTGTTGGCAGATGGCCCAACATAGTAGTTCTGAAGAGTGTGAACTACTGCTCTTCCTTGGAGTGGCAACTGCAAAGCCAATGTCAACAATTATTATTCCTTTGCTGGTCATTCTATCAGATAAAAAGTCCTTAGGGAGGTGGGACCTGGGAATTGCTGTAGAGAATTAAATGCAGAGGAAGAACAGAGCAGACTTACAAAAACGGGGGAATAGGCAGAGAGAAATAGAAAATGGGATATGAAGAAGGAAAAGAGAGAGGGCAGAAGTAACACTGGCTAAAAAGGGAGCAGCATCCCATTGGGTGATGCGGAATATAATAGTAAAGGACTGAATATTAAAGTTTAATTATGACATAAAGACTTTTTTTCTCTTTGATCTAATGTCAGCAGCAGATCTGCTCAGGTCTGAAGAGAGTATGAAGTGTGGTACATCCTTGCCGCCAGACCATAATTTAAGATGGAATCTAGTTTTCTCCATCAAATGAGTTTGATACTGTTGCAATACATCCATACTAGTTTAATGGAACTTCAGTTAAAGGCATTAAAATCCTTCTACTGGGGTCTATTGTAATTTCTGATGGATTATACAGGAATCTTTGGGATTGAATTATAGGAACACTTTGACTAGGAGTCAATAAATCCTCATTAGCCAATGAAGAAAAAATAAATATTTTCAGTTGGAATTTCCATTAGTTTTCTTTTTTTTTTTTTACTAGGCTCAGAACTTAGACGTGTAATGGTTCTCCTGCTATGATCTGGGCAGCAACTACTATGCTGCTTCACTTTTGGGAGCTGTTGCTATTGGCTGATGATGACCTTATATTTGAATTTCTCTAATTTCAGAAAGACAAGACGGCTATTCTTCAATGCTAATGTTTTCTTTTGGTCCAGAGAGAGACAAGGTTTTCACATTGGAAAGTTATGCTAGGCAAAAAGAGCACTGTGACCCAAAGCACATATATGACTCGGGGTGCTGAATCTATGCTCTGCTTTTAATACCTGCATTGACAGTTTGACTTCAGTTGTGCTGCTACTTTTTTGCTGAAAGCCAGCTCAGCCACTGCAGTATATATTAATATTTGAACTATTTTATTGTGATTGAACTAAACCAAAGAAAGGCCTGGTGTGTGCATACCTCAACTCTCTCACTACTTTCACTATTACAACAACACACATCAGCATCAAATATTCCAGATGTCCCAGGAGAATTTTATGGCTACATACTCCACAAAAAATAACTTTTCTTTTTTCAGTACAGATACCAGCTCCAGTACCTTCAACATCCAAACTGAGTTTGCATTTTAAACCAGGTATCCAAATGTGAAAAATGGATCTCCTTTCTGAATCATTTTCTATGTGTGGCAAAATGGCAGTAATTATGGCATTCTAACAGTAGCCTAAATATTAAACATAAAAATAATTGTACAAGGCAATAAAGAATAAATGAAGGGGGTTTTGGTAAAATGATTGCTTTATTTTTTATTGTTAAGATTTACTATTTTTGAGTCTTTCGTATTTTTAGCCAAGTTTACATGCACTTTGGTTAAATATATTGATAGTTATATGGGTTGTTTTAATGGTTTTCTTTGCATCAGAAATGAAATCTCATTATTTTGAATTATTTCTTATTTTGGATTCATAAATTTTACACCCATGTCCAGTGTGTAGTTAGATGCTTATGGAAGGTCATTGTAGGCTCTGGACTTTAATGTCTAAAAAGAGAACTATTAATAACAAATTTAATTAACATGGAATACTTTTCGTTGAGTGATATCATTCCTCTAGCTCCATCCTCCAACTTGTCAGCATAGTGGAGTAAGGGAAGAGAGTGGAAAATTCCCCAAGAAGGCAATGATGTCAAAGCAGGATTTTAAATAGGACTCACAGGAAGAACAAAAGGGGGGCTGCTGAGGGAAAGGAAAATACACGTATGCTTTTATAGCAGGGGGACTTTGATTTAACTATGGACCACCAAAGCTCAGAGGATGCTAGCTGGGTTAGAGAAGGCTCTGTGATTCCGAAGAGAAGTAACTGAGTTGAAGAGTAAGACGCTTGGTCTTGTGAGAGTACTCTGTCCAGGCCCAGAAATCTCACCAAAATATTGAGGAACAGAAGCAGAGAAAATGCATATAAGTGTGTTTATTATTTTTTCAAGATTTAAGTATCTCTTCTGCTGTTAAATTATCTTGTATAAAGTCTGTCTGGGTGTTTGTTGCCTTTTATTGTCACATATCTTTGAAGAGGTGAACTGTAACACTCATACCTTTTATAGAATTCTGGGAAACTTGCAAAAGCTTCTGGAGAGCCTTGTAAGAGATAGCAAGTAGTTTCAGGGACTTTGCAACTAGACTGTGAGGTGTGCAGTACCCAAATGTGTAGCAAATATAAAGAGGCTCAAAGCCAGGAACAGGACCTAAACTCTGCTCAGCCCCATAAAGCTATGAGCATATGCAACCCCCTCATAGCAGTCTAGAAAGTGGTCAGAGGGGGCTATCAACCAGATCCATGTTGTGGGTTTAAATGTTTGTATGTCTGAAATTTTCATAATTAAGAGTATAAAAATATTTGTGTTTTACTTGCTTGGTTTTTCATTCTAGGAGTTCATGTTTGCCATGATCTTTTAACTCTTATCTCATATGGATGGATAGGACTCCTGCTGAAGTCAATGGGCCTGATCCTGCTTCCAATTAAGTTAATGATGAAATTCTCATTTACGCCGAAGGGAGTGGGTTGAAGCCCAACGGGAGCACTATACTAGTATCTGAGAGCAAAATGTGGACCTTAATTAACTGATAGAGATTCAGCCTTCACTGATGTAGCTCCCCTCTGCCCTCCTATGGTGTATCTTATTGCTTTTAGAGGCATTACGCAATCACCACTTAACTAAGGAGTAAAGTTCTCAGTACCCCTTCATACTGTTGTCTAAAAACAGTAATTATTATTCGTACAGATTGTCGTTTCTGGGACTATGGCAAGAATGCTGAGCATAAGGAAGGAAAGTGAAAAGGATTTTGAAGGGAAAGCAGAGTGGTAGAATTCTCAGCAGCTTCTAACTCGGGAGTGGTCATAACATAACATAGTGTGCGTCTACACTACAAGCCTTTATTTTGACATAATGTCGAGCTATTTCGACTTACTCTGAAGTTGAGCAGCTTATTCCGACTTTAGTCCTGCTGTGTAGATGTACCCATCGAGACTAACAAAAATATATAGAGTATCATGAGCTTTCATGAACAAAACCCACTCATCTGAAGAAGTGGGTTTTCTCCACAAAAGCTCATGGTACTCTATATATTTTTGTTAGTCTGTAATGCTATGACTACACTGGGAAATTATTTTTAAATAATTTATTTTGAAATAACTCCCAAAATAATTCTTTCAAAATAAGCTTATTCTGCAAAGAAAGCAGGAATTATTATTATAAAATAACCATCCCCTTATTTCAAAATGATGGGCTTGATCGTGTGGATGCTCACCTCAGTATTTTGAAATAAGGAGAGTTAGACATATGTGGACATGCCCTAAAGTGCCACAGGACTACTCATTGTTTTTTAAATTCCTGACTAACACAGCTACCTCTCTGAGTCCTTTCAGACTGGTGAGGGACCCCCTCAGCATGATGTGAGTTGGCCACTCTGCTGTTTGGCGTTGTGATGAGCTTGGCCTCAAACTGGCAAGTAGGCCAATGTGCCATCTGTAGTCTCTGCTACACATCTGTGAGTATGCTGAAGAAAGCCGTAGGGCTGAAATGTTGGCATTAATCCATTTGAAACAACCCTTTAAATAGAAGCAGCACATATGAGAAAGAGGGGATTATTCTGTTTCCTTATAATTGGTGTGGGCTCAGAGCTAAAATGCTTGTAGTGCATAAAGTGACTGAAAAGCTGTTTCTTGAAGAGGCGATAACCACAGTTCAAAATGCAGTACAGTATTATTAAATAGTTAGAAAGTGCATTTAGTCTTAACCATAGAGATGATCTATTCACTCTGTAAAAGGACTTTGTGCATAGCAGTTCTGCACCATGCCTCCAGCTCTTCTTCCTTACCCCACCTCTCATATGCACACATACCGTAAGTTTATGTAAATTGATGTCTTCGATTGCCCATTATTGATTCCTTCAAGATGGTTTTGAAGACTGTTAAAATGAACTGATGTTAATAATCATGTCATGAAAGATGTAAAAATACCCTAATTAAGGAAAAATCCTAAAAATTAAAGGGAAAAGTGCGTTCTTTGGAAGGGGAGGACTAGTAATTTGTCCATGTAGTTCCACAGAGAAATCAAGAACTGTTCACTTTCATATTAGTTTGGTAGAAAACAAGTTGTATGCAATGACTTATATCAGCCTTTTATTATAGGTCAAATTGTGAAATAATAAAAAAACAACCAATATGTGCAAAACTTATTCACTCTAGTTGAGGAGATGGATCTTGGGGTGAGTCTAGAACCCAAAACAGAGGACATACCATTCCCCAAAATTGACAGGTGTACAGGACACATGATATGAAATATCCTTTCTATATAGACGAGACTTAGAATTTCCTGTGCCTACTGGCACAAGAAGCAACCAATTTTACCATTGGTGTCTGTTAAAAGCAAGATGTTTGACTCCATTGTAAATTATCTGCCTCATATCTGTATCCTTTTTGATAATCTTGTAATTCTTTGTTCTCCATACCTTCTCTTCCCTTCAGGTGGAATTTTATCCATACTTTGTGCCTCTGCTGGTGTTATGAATAAACCACTGTGTCTTAATTACTCAGTCTGTAATCCGCTGATCTGTGGAGCATAGTACTTAGAATCATAGAATAACTGGCTCATGAGAATCAGAAGGTGATGACTTTATGTTCATGCATGTTTAACCTCTATTTCAAAAGTGGCCTCTGCACATACCCCTGTTTTCTCCTCACAGATCAGTTACACTTCCATGAGCCTGTAGACCTACTTGTATGAGGAAGGTAAGTAGCTTGTTGTGCAAATCTATGGTTGCACCCTGTTGGCTGGTGGCTGATAAAAACTGCATGATGTACTACATTGATTTATAAAGGAACTGAAGAAAATGAACTCACTGGGATACCAAGGCATATAGGAAATATGCAGACATCTAGCTATTGCAGTAATAGAATGAAGTTCCCAATCTCAGAAAAAAGTAGTAATGTCAGCAGGGAAGCAAACATCACAGTTTTACAGTTCTGTGTGGAACCAATTACAAATAATTGGTTTTTGACAAACTTTGTGTACTGCAGAATTCATTAAAGTTGCTTCAATAGATTAGCTATAATTTATAGATCTTTGTTTACATGAGATATGTTCATTGGTTCTTTCTACTATTCATCATCTCCTTGCAGTATGAAGAATTGTTACTGATTTATAAGACTTGATGCTAATTTTAAAAATAGATCAGAAGCATAGGTGAATGGTGTATTTAGCCATTATGTTTAAAATTAGGATGGCCAATTAAACAGATTCCACATTATGAAAAAGGAGCAAAAATAGGTAGTGCATGAATGAAATAATGTCTCAGAAACAAGATGGATATATATGCATAAAAAACCTAGAGGATGTCTATTATACAGAAAGAAAAATCTAATGAAGAGAATTCATGTTGGGATGCATTTAATCTCATAGGGAAAAATTTAAAAAACCCAAACCCAACAATAACTAATAATAATAATAATAATAATAAAGAGACAAAACACCTTCCCACAAACTCTGCTGTTTACAATAGTAGTTGGGTGGCATGACTCAATTACCAGAATAATAGTTTATTACAAGTACATATTTTTTTTCAGCCAGCACAAACAAATCTATGCCAACTTTGTTTAGGGCAGGGTAGGGAACTTTTTCGGATCGGGGGCCACTGACTCACAGAAAAATCAGTCAGGGGCTGCAGGGAGGGAGTAGAGGGGTCGGGGGGAGAGGAAAGGGGCTTGCTCAGGCTCCACAATGCTGAGGGAAGCCCTAAGCCCCGGGGTCTAGATCCAGGCAAACCAGGTTCCACATCCAGCCCCCAGGCCTTAGGTTCCCCACCCATGTTTTATGGGATCAGTTTTTCCATTGTCACCAATAGGGCTCTTTTGTGTGATTTGGCCTATATTTCTGTCATATGTGAGAAGCCTTGTTAATGCTTCTTTAATGACTGTTCATTTGAGGCTGTAATAACATGGTTTTGGTCCCTCTCTTAGCAGTCCCAACCTTTCCAATATATGACCTTGATGTAACCTTTTAAACTTAATTTTCTGTAATACCTTAGGAATAACAGTTCTGGAGCCTTCAAATAAAATCACATTTAGTACTAAGAGCTCCACCTTATACTGATAATAGGGAATGGGAATATGCTATCCCAGACAGTTTGGACTTTATCACTTTTCACAGGGTTCTTATCTTGTCCAGTAATTCTGACAAACACAGACCATATTTTATCGGAGGTTGGGCAGATTCTATTTTTATTACTGTTGTTGATGATCAAATTGACATGTTCAAAATCTATCTCTGGACTCAGACTTGAGTTTTGTAAATACTCTAGATGGTGTGTGTCTGTAACTATCAAATCTCTTCTAGGTATGTGTTCAATTTGCAAATCATACATGTGTAGGTGAAAAAAAGTATTTGTAGTTTCAGCAGTGAGGTTGCTAAACATCTTTTGACAATGGAAGTAAATGGTGTATGGTCAGTTTCAACCAACACTAGTCTCCTAAATAAAGACATGAAACCTTTTACACCAATAGACCGAGGCCAAATATTACTCTTTCACCATATTGTCACTTAGTTTTGTTATCATTGTTGTAGTAATTAGGTCTACGGATTTACCATAATTGTAAGATCATTTGTAAAATCATTCAAGACCTGTATGGAAGATCATAAAATGACACAGTTACCTATAACAGAAATGTTGATGACAAAAGATGCTAAGGAGAGGCAAAAAAACCCTGAATTAGTATAGAAAAAAAGGCATGTTAATGTAATTCAAGAATTATATTAAGAGCATGTCTAGTGAACAAGAGAAGTGCGGGACTGGAAATCAGTGAACTAAAATGGGTGTGTCAGAAATTAGGCTTAATTGATGTACAAAATAACGGCTATTCCACCCATCTATGCCTTTAGGGTCCTTACTTAAAAGACAATATTTTTAGAGGAAACTGCTTGCAGGTAACCTCGTAATTGTTGCCTGATGGTAAGTTAATGAACCAGAAGGAGCAGGCTTCACCATTATGCTCCTATATTTCTTGGGACCCTGGACTTCATTAGGACATTGTCTGGCCTTCATTATCGTCCTGATCCTGAGAGAAATCCTGATCAGAGAGCAGGACCCAGATGACATTCCCACTTCTTCTGGATCCCAAATACCATCTGGGTTTTGAGATGTTGGTTCTTGCTGTCAAACCCCTCCACTTTCCTTTCCCATTTTATTCCTTTTCTTTCCCTTCCTCTCTCTCTTTTTTTTGCTTACTGTCTAATGAAAGTGTGGATTAGCTGGCCAAGACTATGCATTTTGCAACACTGTTGTCAGCCTGAGACTAGAAATAACAATTATAAATCAATGCCCTAAATAGTCAAGTGATGGTGCAAGTTTGTCAGGTCTTGGAGCAATGAGTTTGTAAGTGAGAATCAAAACCACAGGCAAATACTTCATTTTCTGTGTCTGTGGTTCTTTTATCTCCTCTTAGGCATGTGCTTGTTTGTCTTGTTTGTCTTTTAGGAAATAAGATTAGATTTAAACAACAACAGCAACCACAGCTGCTTCAGCCCATTTCAGTTAACTTTTTCTCTATCTTCCCCAAACAGGATAGTTATCTTTTATAATATCTAAAAGACTGTCAAACAGATTGTTCCTTCTAAAATCTCTTCAAATGTAAAGAAAATGAGATTTTTTTTTAAAAAAAAATCCTTATTCAGACTTTATTTTTAAAATGCTTTACTAATTTCCCTTCTTTTTCTGTATCATCAATAAAAAGTTACAACAATTTGAATAGTGTAACTGCCATCCTATTAGCAGACAGACCACTTTATATTCAACCCCTTCCCTGAACTTTATTTAAAACCATTAATGTTGTATGACAACAAAATAATGTTAACACCTTTGACTTTGGGGTCAATTTATTCCATTAAATTTAATTAACACAGCCCATGGTCACTACTTTTGATCAGACTGTTGTAAGATTCATCGTTGGATAACTTAGTTTTTCACTCAGAGTATGACTACATTACAGCATTATTTCACAATATCTTATTTCAAAATAGTTAATTCAGAATAAGTTATTTCAAAATCATGCGTCTCCCTGTGGGAGAGCTTCCACCCTGAGGAGCACAAAGAGCCTCCCTGGTCTGCCCCACTGGGGGCTTGTGCCTCATTCCTCCCTCACATCCTTCCACTTACTCCTCCCTAACCCCCCTTCTTGATGTCAAATAAAATACATGTATTTTTAATGAACACAAACTCTCTTTATTTAACAGAACTGGAGAGGGGGGAATGAAACTCTGGGAAGACTGGGGACAGGAGGTGGGAGAGTGGAGAAGAGAGGGGAAGGGGAAACCTGGGAGGAGGGAGCTGGAAGGGAGAAGCTCAGGACTCAGGGTTGGGGGTCTCGCTGGACCAACTTGATTTTCATGCAAACCTGCTCCTGGGTTTACATGTGGCTTTGGTGGCCAGGCTGGCAGCTATCCTGCCATAGGGTATGTCTACACTACAGTGCTAATTCGAACTAAACTAATTCAAACTAACGGATCCAGACTAAAAAAGAGTTCGAATTAGCGTTTTGCTAATTCGAACTAGCATGTCCACATTAAGTCCACGTCAACAGGTGTGTTGTAAGCAAAACTTGTGAAGTCATTCTGCCGCTCTACTCTGCACTAGTTAGGCCTCAGCTGAAGTACTGTGTCGAGTTCTGGGTGCCACGTTTGAAGAAGGATGTGGAGAAATTGGAAAGGGTACAGAGAAGAGCGACAAGAATGATTAAAGGTTTAGAGAACATGACCTATGAAGCCAGGCTTCATGAACTGGGCTTGTTTAGTTTGGAAAAAAGAAGATTAATGGGGGACATGATAGCGGTTTTCAAATATCTAAAAGGGTGTTACAAGGAGGAAGGAGAAAATTTGTTCCTCTTGGTTTCTGAGGACAGGACAAGGAGTAATGGGCTTAAAGTTCAGCAGGGGAGGTTTAGATTGGACATTAGGAAAAAATTCCTGTCAGGGTGGTCAAATATTGGAATAAACTGCCAAGAGAGGTGGTGGAATCTCCCTCTCTGGAGATATTTAAGAACAGGTTAGATAGATATCTGTCAGGGATGGTGTAGACGGAGCTTGGTCCTGCCTTGAGGGCGGGGGGCTGGACTCGATGACCTCTCGAGGTCCCTTCCAGTCCTATTATTCTATGATTCTAAGTGGACCCTGAACCGGGGTTAAGGATGGCCGGAAGCAGTGCCGGCAGGGCATCAGATGAGGACTTAGAGCATGGAGCTGCTGTCTCAGTCTAGCCGAGGGCTGTGCTTAAAGGGACCCGACCCCCACCCCGGACAGACAGTTCTCTGGGGTGCCCCACTTGCAAAGCAGTCCTGGCTTGGATTACCCGGAGTACCCACACTGGGCACATCACAGCACTCGGCCATCAGACCGGCTGCACTTGCTGCAGGCTGCCATCTGGGGAGAGGGGGCAATTGGGGGGCTGTAGGAGAGCTTCCACCCCCAGAAGCCCGCAGAGCCAGCCCAGTCCTCCCCATCGGGGGCTCGTACCCTCCCTCACCTTCGTTCCACTTACCCTTCCCTAGCCCCCCCTTCCTGATGTACAAAATAAAGAAAACGTGTGGTCAAAAATAGAATCTCTCCTATTGAACAAAACTCGGGGAGACTGGGAAAAGGAGGTGGGAGAGGGGAAGAGAGAGGGTGGGAGAGGGGAGGGCAACTACAGTGATCAGAGATTTGGAAGAGGTCCCATATGAAGAGAGGCTACAGAGACTGGGACTTTTCAGTTTAGAAAAGAGGAGACTGAGGGGGGATAGGATAGAGGTCTATAAAAGCATGAGTGGAGTGGAGAGGGTGCATCAAGAAAAGTTCTTCATTAGTTCCCATTATAGAAGGACTAGAGGACACCAAAGGAAAGGAATGGGTAGCAGGCTTCAAACTAATAACAGAAAGTTGTTCTTCTCAAAGCAAAGAGTCAACCTGTGGAACTCCTTGCTGCAGGAGGCTGTGAAGGCTAGAACTAGAACAGAGTTTAAAGAGAAGTGAGATCAAGTCATGGAGGTTGGGTCCGTGGAGTGCTATTAGCCAGGGGGTAGAAATGGTGTCCCTGGCCTCTGTTTGTGGAAGGCTGGAGAGGGATGGCACGAGACAAATGGCTTGGTCACTGTCTTCGGTCCATCCCCTCCAGGGTCCCTAGGGTTGGCCGCTGTCGGCAGAGAGGCTACTGGGCTAGATGGACCTTTGGTCTGACCCAGTACGGCCATTGTAAGCTCAGGACTCAGGGTCGGGGGTCTCAGTGGACCACCTTGACTTTCATGCACACCCGCTCCTGGGTGGCCAGGCTGGCAGCTCTCCTGCCCTAAATGGCTGCTTTCCTGTGCCTAGTGTGGAGGTCGTGGACGAGGTCCACGAGGTCCGCACTAGACCAGGCGGGCTCCCGCTTCTTGCGGTCCCGGGCAAGCTCCCGGGAGCCGCCAGCCTGGTCCCGGGAAGAGGGGGAGGGCTGGGGAGCATCGGGTGGCTGGCTCGAGCTGTGCCAGGTGCAAGGTCTGCTAGCTGGGTGCTGGCAGGCTTGCACCTGGCATGGGCACCGTAGCCAGCCCGTGCCCCTTTAAGGGGTCCGGGCCCGGGAGGGGGGCAATAGAGTTTCCCTGGTGTTGGCCAGAGTGGCCACCAGGGAAATCTGGGGAGGGCTAGCCTCCCACTAGTTCGAATTAAGGGGCTACACACCCCTTAATTCGAACTAGTAAGTTCGAACTAGGCTTAGTCCTCATAGAATGAGGTTTACCTAGTTCGAACTAAGCGCTCCGGTAGTTCGAATTAAGTTCGAACTAGAGGAGCGCTAGTGTAGCACCTATCAAAGTTAATTCGAACTAACATCCGTTAGTTCGAATTAACTTTGTAGTGTAGACATACCCATAGATAGCCGTGTTCCTCCATCTAGTGCGGAGATCATGGTTGTTGGGGGCATCCCTCCCAAACCTAAATATGGTCCATGATCTCCACCCTGGACCAAGAAGGTGCCCACCTTCTCCAGGCCCTGGCAGGATCCTGGGAGCTGGCAGACTGCTCCTGGGGAGCAATGGACAGCTGGCTGCCAATGGCTTGCTGACTCATGTTTTGGGGCCACTGGCTCAGGAGCCGTGACTGCTGGCTCTGGGCTGGCATGCTTGGAGCTGGTACAGGCACTCTAGCCAGAATAAACCCCTTTAAGGGCTCTGGGGAGCTGGGAGGGAGAGGAGTGTTCTTGGTTGAGGCTGGAGCGGCCATCATGGCAACCTGGGAAGGCTGGAGGCACCCTATTTAGATATAAATGTGTACACAGCACTTATTTTGAAACTAGCCAATTAGCCCGTCAAAAGACAGGATTTTCAGATCTCTCCTCCACGTAAGGCTTCTCTCCTGAGCCTCTGGTCTCTCGCTCCATGTCTCTCTCTCTCTCTCTCTCTTTCTTCTCTCTCTCTCTCCTCCTACTGCCTCCCCTCCCCCTGTCACCTCTCCTCTGCCTCCTGCCTCTCTGTCTGTATCTCTTTTTCTCTTCTCCTCCCCCACCTGCCTTTCACTCAGGCACCGCAGAGCTCAGATGGACATTTGGGCACTGCGCTTCCTGTACTTCATGGGGAGTATGGAGCCCAAACGGTAGCTTGCACCACTTGCTCCCACGTGGCAGCCTGGCTGAGCAGCGCAGAAGTCAGGCGAGCCCCACTGTGGGAGGTGAAGGGGGGCGAGATGGTGACATTCACAGCCAGGGGGCGGGGCCTGGAGCCACTGTCATGCTGCACGTCGCCACCCCACCTCCCTTTGCCTCCCGCCATTGTGCTCCGCTGACTTCTGCGCCGCTCAGCCAGGCCACCAAACAGCCGCTTGTTCTGCTTGCTCCCCCATGGTGGCCCAGCTGAGCAGCGCAGAAGTCATCCGATCGCCATGGCGGGAGGCGAAGAACGTGACTCAGGCAACAATGCCACTCAGAGGGAACAGCCAGGGAGGCCACCCAGAGGGAACAGCCAGCATTTCAGCGTTGCAGAGTCACAGACATTGGGCTACTATATATATGATAGCTATTTCAAATTTGGCGTTATTCCTTGTGGAATGAGGTTTACCAAATTCGAAATAAGCCCTCTGCTATTTCGAATTAATTTTGAAATAACGGTTTGGCTGTGTAGATGCTAGTAAAGTTATTTCGAAATAATGGCTCTTATTTCGAGATAACTTTGCTGTGTAGACATACCCTCACTGTCATAGTACTTCAGGACCAGGCCCTCTTTAATGAATTCCTTGAGTTTCTTACACAGTTTGTTGAGGTTTACTGAGCCCCACTTGTACATTTTGTTGTGTTAATTTATTTCCCAACTATGTAATTTCCATTACAAAGAGATTACATATTTGCTTGTTTAGGTTTACTTTTACTGAAATGTTTTATTTTGATTGTCAAAATGATTTATTTTAATATGTCCAAAATATTTATATATTTTTATTCAGCTGGAGCAATATCCCCTAATATGCATGAGTTCATGAAAAGGTTTTGGTTGACTTGAATATGTATTTTTGCCAAAAACAAACAAACAAAAAACCCAAACAAATAAACAACAATAAACAGCCAGAAACGTTCCCAAGCTCTAATAACAAATGCCTCTAAAATTTCACTTTTCTTTCATAGCATTATCTTTCATATGTCTCAGTTTCGTGTGGAATGCTATACTCCTCAAATTATATAACACAGTTTCATATTTCGCTTCCTCTGCCTTAGTTAACTATTATTAACATACGAAATATTAATTATTAATTATTAAACAAAGTGCTTCAGAATCAACCACTGCCAAACATAACTCTACCTTTTGTCTCTTTCTTTTTACTGGCACAAATACACAATTGTCTCAACCTTCTCTTTTTTTTAATTCCACATTTCCAGAGAGTTTTATCTCTTGTGGTGCTTCACTCAGGATGTTTTCTTAATTTCTTTCTACTTCTCGCATCATATAGTGTTTAGTTATTATTCATTGTTTAAGTGCTTCAAAGAGATCTAATTTAATCGATGTTCAGTTCCAACTTGTGGTGCATAACAAAAATTGCTTCACAGCATTCTGCCCAGATTCTGTCTGGAAAGTTCAGTCCTTAAAAGCACATTCCCCAGTACCACAACTACTAAACCCATTTTACCAATGGAGAACTGTATTATAGATGAGCTGACTTGTCCAAGATCGCACAAGACGTCAATGGGGGAGCTGGGAATTAAACATGAGCTATTGTACAGGTTAATACAGGAAACCTACTCTGCTCTTGCCGATCTTTTTATTTGTTTTCCTCCTGCTTTGAAAATATTTCAGGCATTTTCCAGGAATGCTGTCAGCATTTGGCATTTCAAAACGTACTGAATGGCTTAAATCTCAGGAAGTTACATCTTGCTTCAGCTACAGTGAGGACTTTCCCACATTCAGCTGGATTTTCATCTCTGAAATGTAATTGAATTACTTGCCGTGTTACCTGAAGCCGTGTCTAGATGCAGTCAGGTAGGTTAATAGGCCTGTGTTAGTGAATCTTTGACATATGGACACTTGGGCCAGATCCTGTATTCGTTGCACACCTATACCTGCTAATGAAATCAATGGGAGATTTCAGTGTGCAAGCAATGTGTGATCAATTTTTTTGTAAAACATATACTTACTACCTCATTTCTGAAGTACTTCCCATATTACAAGGTTTTATGAAGAAATAAGATCTCTTTTAAGACTCAGGAATATAATATTTCCCAATCAGAAACATATGGGCGGTCTACACACTGGCATCCCTTCCGATTAAGGGATGCTAATGTAGCACTTTGGAATAGGCAAATCTGCGGGGGATTTAAATATCCCCCGTGGTATTTGCATTAACATGGCTGCCGCTTTTTTCCAGCTTGGAGATAAGCCGGAGAAAAGCGTCAGTCTAGACGTGATTCTCCGGAAAATAAAGCCTTTTCCGGAGGATCTCTTATTCCTACTTTCAAGATCCTCCAAAAAAGGCTTTATTTTCCGGAGAATCATGTCTAGACTGGCGCTTTTCTCCGGCTTATGTCCAAGCTGGAAAAAAGCGGCAGCCATGTTAATGCAAATACCGCGGGGGATATTTAAATCCCCCACGGATTTGCCTATTCCAAAGTGCTACATTAGCATCCCTTTTCCGGAAGGGATGCCAGTGTAGACACAGCCATGGTATATAGTTTGCAGATGCATATTGGTGGCCATTACAGTCATCAACATTTTTTGGTAGAGTATGGTTATTAACTCCAGTAAGCAGACTATATTGCAATCTGAGGACTTACATTATGACTTCTTAAACTGTAGCGATGTTATTGTGCACTGTATACTTCCAGTATGTTCATCTTTACAGGCAGATGCATGTCATTGGGGTGTCAGGTGATTCTTGTCAGGTAGAATACATCATTTGAAAAGTACTTTGGGGTTCTTTGGTTCTTCAGAAAGTACTGTATAGTTAGTTCTTTAGAAAATACTTTATAGGGAATATGGTTAAATGAATAACAGTATTAATGTGCATGCCAGCCAGAACTGTATCCTCATACTTCATATATTTGATATAATCTTGTCTCAGAAATGTTCTGAGTAGTTCATCATCCACAATGAGATGAGATAGCATCAGTGCGTGGAATATGGAAACTTTGTCCAACAGAAGTAAGCCTGCTATTTCATTTTATTTCTCAGTAGGTAACAGCTCTAACAATTAGAGATGGACAAATGCACTTTGCCTAATTTTAAACCCATTAGAATGTTGTGGATGGTAACATTTGGCTCCAGTTCAAATGTTTTTACATTGCATTCCACTGTGAAAAGAAGCAGGGCTGGGTTAGAGTAATAATCCAGTGGAAGTTGGAGGGAGGAGAGGGTAGAATAGTGAAGAATAGTATGATAAATTATGAAGAAGAAGGTGGACAGATATGAAAATAAAGCAACCAGACAGAGATTATAAATAAAGGAAAATCAGAAAAGGGGCGAGAAATAGTCTAAGGCACAATTACAATCAATATTATACATGTAGAATATATAGAACACCCATTTCGAGCACTATTTTAGGTCTGATACAAGAAAAGCGTTGTCCCTAAACAATGTTGTTGTTTTAAATTAAAACTCCATGATAAAATATTATTTTAAATGATAAGAAAAGAATTTCTGAGAAATCAGACTACTGTTAGGCATCCCCCAAATAGTTTGAGCCTTGCAAAGTCTCACATTCCAAAACGCTTTTCTATCCTGATGACTTAATATGAGAAAGCAGTTTTGATTTGTGAAGAGTGAACTACAAATTTTATTTCTATATCATTGTCTATAAATGAAAAATGGTCACTATCAAATTAGTGATTTGCATGTTTGGGAATACCAACACATGAATAATTTCTCATGAATAACTGTATTTCTACAAAAAGGATAGGTAAATGTTTTCAAACATCACCTGAAATGGCTGTTTTCTTGGTTTTACAAAAGGTCAAATTTCATAGACAGATAAGCAGAAAATTTAAATAGCGCGTGTTTACCTTGTAGACTAATTTGTACTTACTTATACTATGTGAGTAAACCAAATAAAGCTCGGGAAAATGATCTATATAGATTAAACTGTTGGGTGATACAGTTTAACATGTGACAATCTGATGAAAAAAATCTATTTTTAGAATGCTCATAAATTTGTGTGTATTTATCCAATATATACACATACTTTTGTGTGCTTGGATGGAACTAGTAGGAATTAGGGAAACATAATGCCTTAAAAATAGACACAGAGGGAAAATCTACTGTGGTCTTAACCACATTCTTTGCCTCATTTGAGGAAAAAATGATACATATGTTATGAGAGGTTATTCTGAACTATTATTTTATACATATCCATTACACAGTCATTTTCCATTTTAAATTGGTGCTAGCTAATCCATATTTTATTTATTTTTATGTGTTGACTTTTCTTTCTCAATTTTCTCTGTAAATGAACAATGGGACACAGTATTGTACAGAAGATAACCAGCAGAAGGTGGTCCAATAAAAGATATTACTTAACCCACCTTGGTTCTCTAATATGGACCTATGTGGCTCAAAACCCACTGCATACTAAGATGATTGAGTGAACTGAAATCAAAGTTTTCTACACTGAACATACACATGTTTTTTGGAGGGAAATACAAAAGAAGACCCCCCGTTTCAAAGAATTACCTACCAAACAGCTCCTTGCGCCTGATATGTAGGCAAATCAAAGGTAAGTAGGAATATATGATATATGGTACTTTATAATTCTACAGAGAACCGTCATGAAATCTCAGACTCCCACTGAACACATTAAAATAGCCAAGGTTCTGAAACACTAGTCATAAAACACACCTGTTTCGGGTGCTGACAAACTGATAATTTATAGTAAGCAGTGGAATTTTCTGTTCTCTGTATATATTATTCCCCATCTGAATATTGGTTAAAATGAATGAAAATAGATCCATTTTGGTGGCTGTCATCACAGCTCTTGAGGTTTGCTTTCCATCATTTGTGGTGGAGGGTTGCCTTGAAGGATTGGGGAGAGGGTCAAGAGGAAAAAAAAATGTGTCTGAAAGGAATTCATGTTCCACAGCAGGCGTTTCTTCAGACAAACAAACATGGGGTGTGTGTGTGTGTGTGTGTGTGTGTGTGTGTGTGTGCGTGCGCAGAGGTCAGGAGGTTCACCTTACTGGTGCTTCCTGTTACCAAAGTGTTCAGCAAAAGAGATGCATCCATACATATGCAAAAATTACTTGGTACATATGGTACCTGTAGATCATGATTGAGAACATGCAGCCTTGTTGCTAGGTTTTATAGGGCTAACAAAATTGCCATCCATTGCCTCCTCAGAAAATATGGAAATTGCTCAATGCAATTTACAGTCATTGAGAATTTTAAAACATTTCAAATGATTGAGTTTTCATAAAATTTGGTTTGTATTAATCTTTGGTCAACCCCATCTGTCCTGAGGGCAAATCTCATCAGCAGCTGCTGCTACTCATTACTGGATATTTTTGATCCATATTGTCAAAGATATTTTGATTCTTTAATTTCAGTTGAAATCAATGGAAGATAGGAGCCTAAATACTTTTGAGGATCTGTGTCTTGGAGCCCAGAAATGTCTCTGTCAAATATAGGCTACTTGATTCAGATTCTGCTGCATAATAAATCCTCACTCACCAGCCACAGAAAAGGTGAGCAGTGTTCACCCAAACTGGAAAGAGAGAGGAGAGGGGCTTCCTCTGCTTAAAGCTGTAAAGCTGAGGTAGAAAACCTCTCCTACTCTCTTTTTACTTTAACTTGGGAAGATAGTGATTATTCTAAGGGATTTTTCTGCCCCATTTCAGGGGCTCAAAAGTGAGAAGGTTTAGGGAGAATGCTGACACTAGCACAGAGATACTGCATCCTCCAAAGGGGTATGGGCCAAGGTTCTGCAGTCACTGGACGGAGTACTTCTCAGATCCTGAAGCATTTATGATAAACCTCCAGAAAAGAAATCATAATTGTCACTTTTCCATGGTGGAATATTAACTATATCAGTACTACAAGCAGAGTGACTCCAGCAGCTACCACTAAAGCAAGACAGTTCCATATGCACCTTATGGTGTCAACAGCCAGAGTACAGCTTTAAGACTTCATATGTAAAATCCCTGTCTGCTTGAAGTCAATGCTATATTGTTTTTGTGTTTTATCTGAGAGGGGGAGAATAGGGTACTTTTGGAAATATAGTAAGACTCCACCAACAGCATTTTGGTTAGAACTGACAAAATATAGCTATTTTTGCATAATAAGCATGTTCAGCACTTATTTTACTTTTGTTAACTGAATGAGTCTGTAAAGCAAATAACAAAATGTTAGCTCTAGGAATTTGAGGAAATATGCTTGCATCCACAGATGTAAGTGGAAACTTTGCCATTTAATTCAATGGGGAAAAAATATCTTGTATTAGAATTTGGGTATGTCTACACTGCAGAGTTTTTATGGACAAAATGTCCATTTTTCTGAAAAACTCCAGTTACGTCCAAGCTACAATCACGTTCTTTCAAAAAAAAAATCAAAAGAACAGAGGGGTTTGTCCGACATTGGTAAACCTCTTTCTACAATGAAGAAGCCTTTTTCCGAAAAAGCTCTTTTGAAAAAAGGCACGTGTGAACAGGGAAGAGGGAGTTCTTTCGAAAGAAGAGGAAAAAACACAGGTGCCATGGTGTCCACTCCATGGTAATCAAAGCTTAAATGTGAGAGAGCGTTCATTTAGTGTGAATGCTCTTTCGAAAAAGCAGATTGCTTTTTTGATGCGCTTTGGCAGTGTAGATACTCTCTTTCGGAAGAAGTTTTTCTGGAAGATCTTTTCTGGAAAAGCTTCCGAAAGAAGTCTGCAGTCTAGACATAGCCTCACATTTTTGAAATGATAGTTACAGTGGGTGATTTGAAAGGCTTTTAAAGGAGATTTATTTCCATTAGTTGGTGTCTCCTTTCTGGCTGCTATTAGTGATGTTCAATTCTATTGCATATTGATTTTTTTTAATAATACAGTAGTACCGTATTTTTATATACAGCCACAGATTATCACTTTTTAAATATCTCTCAAGTGACATCTACTCGCTATTTACTCAAACACATATTTTCCCAAACTTCGTATATTAAAGGACCATTTTCTTATTTGTATATTGTTTCATAGGACCATGATTTTAGCCCTTTGCACCATATAAAATGTTTAAATATAAAGGAATACTTAAAGTATTGCACTGGAGAAGGATAACTAGCTTCAAAATTTAATGACTTGGAGCTAGTGTGCATGCTTGAAAGGATAATATTCCCTAAATGAGTCTGCCTAATCTTTCTTGCCAAACTGTTAAAGATGGAAATCATTGGTTTACATATTAAAGTGATTATGAAACAGATCAAAACTCAGGCATACTCCCTAATGGGAAATGCTCAGTGAAATTCTTGTTGGCCAAAGTCCCATCCTTATCTCAGTAAAGGAGCTAGGAAATATTGTTAACAAAAGTTGTATCGTGTATTAATATAATGGACCAAGAAAATGTTAAAGTGGGGTAATCCATTACTTTTTTGTCAAGGTCCAAATTTATGCTTAAGGAATAATCAAGGTTCAGACTCCATGGAAAATAATAACAATAGTAAGTAAATAAAAATATGTACATGGTCCATTCAAAGCCCTCTGGCAGTTTGGATTTGATCCCTGGTCCATCTACTGACTACCCCTAAATAGTTACCCCATACACTTTATTGTAGGGAACAAACAACTCAGGGAAATCTTCATTTTCCAGACATGATTTGTCAGCTATTTTATAGGCTTTCATCCTAAAAATCACATTCTTATATACATTCTCCATGTGATAGGCCCCCTAAGGGAAAATGAGCAGTTGCTCACCTATGACAAGTTTAACTCTTCTCCAAAGTGAGGGAAATAAAGACCAGGTAATGGAGGACAGCCATTCCTTATAGGAACAGCAGGAAGCTGCAGGAGAGAGGAAGATATGACTAAAACCATGGAATGAGGAAAGGACCTATGGCCATGAGAACTGGAAGACAGAGCTGGAAGGCTGAGCTCTAGCCAGGGAAAGTCTGGGTGTGTGAGTGAATAGGGATGTAGATCTGGGAAAGAGGACTGGGAACTCCTTACCAAGGTGAGAGAGACAATGAACTAAGTTTTAGGGCCTAGAGGATAGAATAAAGTTGATCCTAGAAGGGGAGTGTTTAAATTATTGTTGGCTTTGGGGTGTGGAGTTTAAGAAGACCTCCCAAAGGAATAGAGGCAATGATAGAGTGCCACAGAATGACCTCTAGCCAGGTGGGAGTGCTGTCATATGCATACTTACTTAGCTTCAAGCTTTGTTTTTTCTGAGGTGTGGATGATGTGATTGCCATTTAAATTATATTGGAGATCCCTAAAGACGATCAAATTGAATTAACCTCACTTCCTCTTAAAGTTCATTCCACAGACAGATTCTCTCAACTGGCAGTGCTTTACTATCACTTCCTTCCTAATGCACAGATTATTGCCCTATTAAATGTAAGAAAGTTGATGCTTGGAGATGTGAGACAGTCACTGCTCTAGGTAATTTTATCAGTGAGACAATAAAGGCACATGAATACTTATGAGAAGATCGACACTCCAGAGGTTGAACTTCTGGTGTTCGATTTAGCAGGTCTAGTATGGACCTGCTAAATTGAACACTGAGGGCAGCTCTTACCGGAGTTCAGTACTCCTCCATTTGCAAGACGTAAGAGAAAGCTGAAAGGAGTGTTCACTCCCATTGGCCTCCCAGACTATAGACGTTGCCAAGGTTTGGCTTAAGGTAAACTGACCCCAGCTACTCATTTTACATAGCTGGAGTTGTGAACCTTAAGCTGACTTTCCTGGTCTAATGTAGCCCAGGCCTCAGAGTCCACAGTTCCAAGGAGTTAATCAGGAAGAGATAATTATTCAGATAAATACCTAGTTACGTTTTCAAATGTGTTTAGGAATTCATTAATTTTAATGAGATTTTTGCACCCAGGTGCTTTTAAAAAATGTACTGGCCTACTAGGTTTCAGGATCCTGACCAAAAGAAGAAAAGAGAGTAGCAAAATACACACCTTGGAGTTCAGAAAAGCAGATTTTGACTCCCTCAGAGACCTGATGGGCAGGATCCCCTGGGATGCTAACATGAAGGGAAAGGGAGTCAAGGACAGCTGGCAGTATTTTAAAGAAGCTTTATTGAGGGCACAGGAAGAAACCATCCTGATGCTTAGCAAGAAAGGCAAACATGGTAGGAGACCGGATTGGATTACGGGGGAAATCTTTAGTGAACTTAAGCACAAAAAGGAAGCTTACAAAAAGTGGAAACTTAGACAAATGACCAGGGAGGGGTTTAACGTATAGTTCAAAAATGCCAGGGGGTTATCAGGAAGGCGAAAGAGCAAATGGATTTGCGAATGGCTAAGGATGTGAAGGATAACAAGAAAGGTTTCTACAGGCATGTTAACAAAAAGAAGAAGGTGATCAGAGAGGGTGTGCAGCCCCTACTGGATGAAGGAGGTAACCTAGTGACAGATGATTTGGGGAAAGCTGAAGTACTCAATGCTTCCTTTGCCTCTGTATTCATGGACAAGGTCGGCTCCCGGACTAATGTACTAAGTGACGCAAGATGGGATGAAGATGGACAGCCTTTGGTGGGTAAAGAACAGATTAGGAACTATTTAGAAAAGCTAAACGTACACAAATCCTTGGGTCCGGACTTAATGCATCCGAGATTACTGAGGGTATGTCTACACTACCCTCCTAGTTCGAACTAGGAGGGTAATGTATGCATACCGCACTTGCTAATGAAGCCCGGGATTTGAATTTCCCGGGCTCCATTAGCATAAGCGGGGAGCCGCCATTTTTAAATCCCCGCTGCTTCAAACCCCGTGTAGCGCGGCTACACGGGGCTCGAACTAGGTAGTTCGCACTAGGGTGCCTATTCCGAACTACCGGTACACCTCGTTTCACGAGGAGTAACAGTAGTTCGGAATAGGACCCTAGTCCGAACTACCTAGTTCGAGCCCCGTGTAGCTGCGCTACACGGGGTTCGAAGCAGCGGGGATTTAAAAATGGCGGCTCCCCGCTTATGCTAATGAAGCCCGGGAAATTCAAATCCCGGGCTTCATTAGCAAGTGCGGTATGCATACATTACCCCGCTAGTTCGAACTAGCGGGGTAGTGTAGACATACCCTCAGGGAGTTGGAAATATCATTGACCATTATCTTCGGCCATTATCTTTGAAAAATCGTGGAGACTGGGAGAGATACTGGATGATTGGAAAAAGGCAAATGTAGTGCCGATCTTCAAAAAGGGGAACAAGGACGATTCAGGGAACCATAGGCCAGTCAGTCTTACCTCGGTTCCTGGAAAAATCATGGAAGGGATCCTTAAGGAATCCATTTTGAGGCAATTGGAGGAGAGGAAAGTGATTAGGAATAGTCGGCATGGATTCACAAAGAGCAAGTCGTGCCTGACCAATCTGATTAGCTTCTATGATGAGGTAACTGGCTCTGTGGACGTGGGAAAGTCAGTGGATGTGATATACCTTGACTTTAGCAAGGCTTTTGATACAGTCTCCCACAATATACTTGCCAGCAAGTTAAGGGAATGTGGATGGGATAAATGGACAGTAAGATGGATAGAAAGCTGGCTAGAAGGCCGGGCCCAATGGGTAGTGATCAACAGCTCGATGTTAGGATGGCAGTTGGTTTCTAGTGCAGTGCCCCAAGGTTCGGTTCTAGGACCGGTTTTGTTCAATATCTTTATTAATGACCTGGAAGAGGGGATGGATTGCACCCTCAGCAAGTTTGCAGATGATACTAAGTTAGGGGAAGAGGTAGATACGTTTGAGGGCAGGGATAGGGTCCATAGTGACTTAGACAAATTGGAGGATTGGGCCACAAGAAATCTGATGAGGTTCAACAAGGACAAGTGCAGAATCCTCCACTTGGGACAGAAGAATCCCAAGCATTGTTACAGGCTGGGGACCAACCAGCTAAGTAGCAGTTCTGCAGAAAAGGACCTGTGGGTTACATTGGATGAGAAGCTGGATATGAGTCAACAGTTTGCCCTTGTAGCCAAAAAGGCTAATGGCATATTAGGTTGTATTAAAAGGAGCATTGCCAGCAGATCCAGAGATGTCATTATTCCCCTTTATTCAGCTCTGGTGAGGCCACATCTGAAGTATTGTGTCCAGTTCTGGGCCCCGCACTACAAAAAGGACGTGGACACATTGAAGAGGGTCCAGCGGAGGGCAACCAAAATGATTAGGGAGCTGGAGCATATGACCTGTGAGGAGAGGCTGAGGGAGTTGGATCTGTTTAGTCTGCAGAAGAGAATAGTGAGGGGGGATTTGATAGCAGCCTTCAACTTCCTGAAGGGAGGTTCCAAAGAGGATGGAGAAAGGCTGTTCTCAGTCATAACAGATGGCAGAACAAGGAGCAATGGTCTCAAGTTGTGGTGGGAGAGGTCCAGGTTGGATATTAAGAAAAACTATTTCACTAGGAGAGTGGTGAAACACTGGAATGGGCTACCTAGGAAAGTAGTAGAGTTTCCACCCCTAGAGGTGTTTAAGTCTTGGCTTGACAAAGCCCTGGCTGGGTTGATCTAGTTGGGATTGGTCCTGCCCAGAACGGGGGCTGGACTTGATGACCTCCTGAGGTCTTTTCCAGCTCTATGGTTATATGATTCAATGATAAACACCTTACAAATCTAGAACCTCTGGGAAGATAGGATCTAGAACAGCTGAAGCTGTAGCTTTAAAAATAGAATGTGGTTACAGCCATTAGTGTTTGTAAAAACTGTTCTCTGCTTCTCTGCACTCAGGGTAGCAGGTTTTCAGTCAGGTGACCATTGCCTATTTTGTAATCCATTCAGTGAGTACATAATTATATTTTAATGATACTACTAGAACAGAAACCCAAAGGCTGCATCTAGACTGGGAAGATTTTGCGCAAAAGCAATAGCTTTTGCGCAAAATCTTGCCGCCTGTCTCCACTGGCCATGAGTATTTGCGCAAGAACACTGACCTTGTACTGTACAAAATCAGTGCTTCTTGTGCAAATACTCAGATGAGCCCGTTCAGGGATAAGCCCTCTTGCTCAAGTATTCTTGCGCAAGAGGGCCAGTGTAGACAGCAACGTTAATTTCTTGAGCAAGAAAGCCTGATGGCTAAAATGGCCATTGGAGTTTTCTTGCTCAAGAGAACGTCTACACTGGCACGGATGCTTTTGCACAAAGTATGGTTTGCCGTTACAAGTATTTTCCGTTAAAATAAAAAAAGTTTTTCTGTTAAAAGTATTTGCGCAAAGTCATGCCATTCTAGATGCAGCCAAAGAGTGAGGAACACATACTTTTTGTATTATTTTAGATCATCACCACTTGCACTGCTTATCCTAAGTAGAGAGGGGAAAGAAAAGAAAAGAGCAGAACTATGGAAAAATCCAGAGCTGAGTTATTTGCCACTTGATGCACTCTCACTTACACTTGTATGACCTCATTAGTTTTAATGAGATTGCACTGGTATAAAAGACAACAGAGTGGACCAGTATCTATAAGCACAGTTAAAAAAAATGTTATTTGTGTGTATGTGTGTGCGTGTCTTTGTGTGTTAATGTCTGTGTAAAAGGAATTCAGCATCTATGCATTAGGTAGAGTGAGGCATTTTTGTCGATGTCCCTCAGTGAGTGCTAATGAGGCATTCTGCACCCATTGGGCCTGACTTTTATTTGTGCATCATCCCTGGTAATAACAACATCTAATTAAGACATCCATTAAAAGTCCATAATGTTAATTTAATGGAAAAATCCCAATATTACTTCATTAGGCTCTCCCTGTTAGCTTAACGTTACACAACTTTAACAAATGCCTTAATTAGATGTTCTTACTGAAAATAATATTATACAATTAAAATTGGCCATTATTTAAAATGGAGAATAGTGTTCCTTATTTCTAGTGCTTTAATTGTCATGAATTATAGATATTTGGGTATTTTTAAAATTTCTGTGATTGGCTGTCATACACCTTTGTGGGAAAAGAGTGTTGGTTTGTGGGTGTGGACAAGTACAACAATTATTAAAAAGGGGCAGGTGCAAACACAGAGGGATGTATCATCTCCTGAAATGTGCATTCAGTTCCCAGGGGACATTATGAGAGCAGTACACTTGCACCAAAGGAAGAAGATGCACCTATTTTTAGCTCTAGAGCTTTTGAAGTTAAGATCCAGAGCTGAATTCCCAACAATTTTTTGTGTGTGTTTGGATTCAGAAGGTTTGGTTCAACATCATCAAGTTGAGGAAACCACAAAGTTTCAATGTAGATCCAGAGTCAATGTTTCCCAAAGGCTGGATAGGAGTGACAGGTGTTTGGTTCTGTTCAATTTCTGTTTTTTTTTTATCTTCAACTGTGCAACTATTGGATGCTTATGCTACATTTAATGTTGATTTTACAGCTCCGTCCCCCATGTATGGTTAATAGTGGGTAAGATGATAGACTGAGAGTAATAAGAAGGGTAGGAGGAAGAAAAGGGAAGAGAATTAGAATCAACGTACAAAAATGTAATGGTAATAGGTGAAAGGAATGGAGAGGACAATAAGAAAGCAGAGGGTGAAGAAGTGAAATTAAACTTAAACTCCCCCTGTTCCCCACAAAAACCTTTAAAAATTACATACACATCTACTCTAAAGCCATATGTGGGTGCAGAATCTTTCAGTGTTTTTGAAATAAAAGAAATGCAGGTCTGTAACTTTGCTCTTTTTAGAAACTTTGGCTGGGCAAGCAAGATACTATTTTCATTTAATTATCTCCTGAAAGTTAAGCACATTAGAAAAAGTCGTGTATCTCTTTACTGTATAACAAGAAGAAAGCAAACAGAGATAGTGTATTGTGTGGTTTGAGTTTCTGTTGTAAAGGACTACAGCAAAATAAATCAGCCATGTCTCATATTTAGTTATTGATCCTAAATTACCTTGCCATTTATATTCTCACGCTATGTCTACACTGAAGAGGTAGCCCAGAAAAGTTCTGCTGAATCCATGGAATCCGTCTGCTTTTGCGACATTTTTTTTGGAAAAGCAGATGCGTTTTTTTGGCATCACTGTAAAACTTGTTCTACGAGGAAGAAGGGATGTTCCAAAAGAGGGGTTTTTCCCAACATTTGTCCCTGTGTAGATGGGCCAAATGTCCAAACAGCCTCTTTAAGAAGAAAAGTGGAAAAAGATACTTTTCTTTGTAGTGTAGACATAGCCTCAGTGTTTTCTTTTTCTCTTCTCTCTATTCTATTTTTGTGATCCTATATATAAAACAATTTTTGTTTACCAAATTTCAAGTCTTCAGTGGACTGAAATAAAGTAAAGATTGAGTATCAAAGTCAAAGTAAAATTAATGTCACAAAAGAGAAAAATGGCTCCAGCTGTACGTGTGCATGCAACTGAAAATTCAGTTTGCCCCACACAATGATTTCAGTACCATGTACCATTTTAGCTATGAAAAATACTTCCCACACATGGGGCAATGTATATAGACTGACCGCTGTGGATCCCATTTTTACACTGACAGACTTTTGGGTGAATTAATATTAACAGTGTTTGGATTAGTAAATTGAAGTTCTGGAACAGACTCCCAAGGGACGCTATGGGGTCAAAAGTCTTAACTGACTTCAAGAGTGAACTTGATAAATTTATAGAAGTGGTGGCATGAAGGGACTTCCTATGATCACATGTGGCTCCTCGAGTACTGCCAGTATGCGGAATCCTCAATATGTGGAAATAGAACACTAAATAGGGGAATGCTTTGAGTTACCATAATCTGAGGACTTAATTAAATCACTCGAAAGTTAGGGGTCTATTTTACATGCAGGTGGATGAGATTCTGTGGCCTATAATGTGGAGGAGGTGAGACTAAGGAGAATGCAACTCTTTTCTGGGTATCCTGGAAAAGCTATGGTGAGTCCAAGGAATGCATCTGCTTTTCTGAAAAAAAATTTGGAAACGTGGACACATTCTTTTGCCATCCCTATAAACCTCGTTTCACAAGGAAGAAGGGATGGCTTGAAAGAGAAGGTTTTTCAAAAATGTGATGCTGACTTTTCTTTGTAGTGTAAACTTAGCCTAAATGATCACAAAGGTCCATCCTGGCCTTAAAGTCAATCTATAACAGTAGATTATACAGTATATACTATAGCTGCCTGACAGTAACTCAGACAGCATGGGTCATCATACCTTCCTTAATCATTTCCACCTAGTGGAGTGCTGTCATCAGGTGTGCATGAAAATCAAGGTGGTCCACTGAGACCTCCGACCCTGAGCCTTGAGCTTACAATGGCCATCCTGGGTCAGACCAAAGGTCCATCTAGCCCAGTAGCCTGTCTGCCGACAGCGGCCAACCCTAGGGACCCTGGAGGGGATGGACCGAAGACAGTGACCAAGCCATTTGTCTCGTGCCATCCCTCTCCAGCCTTCCACAAACCTTGGGCAGGGACACCACTCCTACCCCCTGGCTAATAGCACTCCATGGACCCAACCTCCATGACTTGATCTCACTTCCTTTTAAACTCTGTTCTAGTTCTAGCCTTCACAGCCTCCTGCAGCAAGATGTTCCACAGGTTGACTCTTTGCTTTGTGAAGAACAACTTTCTGTTACTAGTTTGAAGCCTGCTACCCATTCCTTTCCTTTGGTGTCCTCTAGTCCTTCTTTATGGGAACTAATGAAGAACTTTTCTTGATGCACCCTCTCCACCCAACTCCTGCTTTTAGAGACCTCTACCCTGTCCCCCCTCCATCTCCTCTTTTCTAAGCTGAAAAGTCCCAGTCTCTTTAGCCTCTCTTCATATGGGACCTGTTCCCAATCCGTGATCATTTTAGTTGCCCTCCCCTCTCCCACCCTCTCTCTTCCCCTCTCCCACCTCCTTTTCCCAGTCTCCCCCAGTTTTGTTCAATAAAGACAGATTCCATTTTTGACCACAATTGTCCTTTATTTTGTACATCAAGAAGAGGGGCTAGGGAAGGGTAAGTGGAAGGAGGTGAGGGAGAAATGGGGCACGAGCCCCCAATGGGGAGGACTGGGCTCGCTCTGTGGGCTTCTGGGGGTGGAAGCTCTCCTGCAGCCCCCCAATTGCCCCCTCTCCCCAGATGGCAGCCTAGGGCAAGTGCAGCCGGGCTGATGGCTGAGTGGTGTGATGTGCCCAGTGTGGGCAGTCTGGGCAATCCAAGCCAGGACTGCTTTGCAAGCGGGGCACCCCTGAGAACTGTCTGTCCGGGGTGGAGGTCGGGACCCTTTAAGCACAGCCCTCGGCTAGCCTGAGACAGCATCTCCATGCTCTAAGTCCTCCTCTGATGCCCTGCCGGCACTGCTTCCGGCCATCCTTAAGCCCGGTTCAGGGTCCACTTAATGTGGACATGCTAGTTCGAATTAGCAAAACGCTAATTCGAACTAATTTTTTAGTCTGGATCCGTTAGTTCGAATTAGCTTAGTTCAAATTAACTAATTCGAACTAAGTTAGTTCGAATTAACGTTGTAGTGTAGACGTACCCTAAATGTCCCAGGAGGAGAAGTGGGGCAGTGCTTCATAATCACTCCAAGAATGTAGAGAGAAATTTCTAAATTAATTGCAGACAGTTACACCCTGTTCAGATACTTAGTGCTTCTTGTGACATTCCACTCTTCAGTGCTAAAGAAGTTGAAGGTATATCAGTTTTCTTAAATTAAGCAAAAAAGAAATATGACAAGTAATTTAAACCATTCTCCAAAAATCAGTCAGAAGAAGCAAAATACTCCTATGACGTGATATGCAAATACTAAAGTACTTAGAGAGCAGCTCCACAGAGAAAACACCATGAAGAACAGCACCCTTAAGACTGCTTTATTCACTACTGCCTGGACAAATCAGTTCTCTTGTTCTTCCTTCCAATTTGAAGATGACTATGCTGTTGCTGGTTGGTTTGGTTTCTGCGAACACGTGAGTGGCTGATCCAGCTAATTTGAGTTTGGAAATATCTGTGGTACACTGAACAAAAGGGTGGAGGTGCTGCTCTTGTGATATTTACACTGCTTGTGCTTCTGCTGTGCTTCAGTAGTTCTCTTCTGCTCATTGACAGTAACTCCACTATGGATGTGGCTTTCTCAGGTAGAATGATCCTTAGCAGGATCATCCCAAAACTCTGGGTCAATGTTGAATCGTCACAAGAGTAACTGGGGGGAGTCCTTGAAAAGTGTCCTCGGGCCTTGATGGGAGCACTTTCCCTCCTTTAGTTCTCCATAAAGGAGTAACCTCTCATTTGACATTCTGGTGACCTATCTTGTGTATGTTTCATCAACAGTGAATGGATGTTTGGAATACCTGCTCATATGAGAAACTCGGTCTCTGGAACTTTGTCTTCCCAGCTTGTAATCAACAGTTTCCTTAAACAGCCCATGTGAAAACATATATTTTCAGCTTAATATAGCATGGTGCTGGGTATCATATAGGTTTTGCATGCAAACCTCAGAGTTGGCAACATGATAGATGTATAGTCCTTCAGTTTTATTTGTTGACTTATGCCTCTATGCTCCCACTCATTTGCACATATTCTGCCAAAGTCCACATTGCTTTGTCAATTCAGGCATTGATTTTATGATTGATGTGAACTGCATGTGAGTGTACTTCTGAGGTAGGTGAACCTGTCCTGCCTGAAGAGTTTTGCCATTCACTTTAGCTCTACACAAGGTTTTCCTGGTAAATCACTTCCTGATATTAATTGTGAGACCAAAATTGTCACAAGCAGAAAAGAAATAGTCCATACTCTGCTTGCTGCATGTCAGACTCAGATTTGGTGTGCAAATAACAGCCATCAGCAAACAGAAGATCATGGACAGTCATTTCCTGTACCATTGTCTTTGCCTGTAGCCACCTCAAAATAAAGAGCTTGCCATCAGTCCAGTATCTGCTGCCAATCCTGCTGTCACAGTTTTGAAAGCCATTTGTAAGCATGGCAGAGATTATCATACTGAAGAGGGTTGGGGCCATCACTCAGCCCTGCTTGAGTCCACTGGTGACTAAGAGTGGTTCATGACTCACCATTGTCCACAGTGCAAGCAAACATGCCATAATAAAATTGCTGAATCATTGCAATGAATTTCTCTGAGCAACTGAACTCTGCCATGATCCGAGGAAGGCCCGCCCAACTGACAGTATCACATGCTTTTGTCTGGTCAATATGTGATATGTAGGTTGAAGTTCCATTATTAGCATTTCTCCTGAACTGATGAGCTGCAAACACCATATCTATGGTCCCATGATGTTTACTGAAGCCACACTGATCTCAAGCAGGCCCTTGTTCAATGTTTGGCGCAAGGCAATTCAGCAGAATTGTAGTGAGAATTTTGCTGGCTTTTGACAATAAGAAGATGTCCTGATAGTTGTTGCAGAATTGCATGTTTCCTTCTGCTAGTAGAAGTGGACAATGCATGCATCCTTGTACTCCTTTGGTATAGTTCTTTGAATACAAATTGAAATATTTTGTCAGTTTCTGTGCCATGAATAGATTTCTGGCCTGTAGATTTCTGCTGGTATAACATGTTCCCCAGGGGTATGTCTACACTACCCCGCTAGTTCGAACTAGTGGGGTAATGTAGGCATACCGCACTTGCAAATGAAGCCCGGGATTTGAATTTCCTGGGCTTCATTTGCATAAGCAGAGAGCCGCCATTTTTAAAACCCCGCTGGTTCGAACCCCGTGCAGCGCGGCTACACGGGGCTTGAACTAGGTAGTTCGGACTAGGATTCCTATTCCGAACTACCGGTACACCTCGTGGAATCCTAGTCCAAACTACCTAGTTCGAGCCCCGTGTAGCCGCGCTGCACGGGGTTCGAACCAGCGGGGTTTTAAAAATCGCGGCTCCCCGCTTATGCAAATGAAGCCCGGGAAATTCAAATTCCGGGCTTCATTTGCAAGTGCGGTATGCCTACATTACCCTCCTAGTTCGAACTAGCAGGGTAGTGTAGACATACCCCAGGTGATTTACAATTTGACAGCAAGTCAATTGCTTTCACTGTTTCAGTCAATGTTGGGGGATCAGCAAGAGATATGTTGGTATTGATCTGGGTTAGTCAATCAATTGCCTCCTTTCTGTTAGATGATAGTTGATCATCTAAAGCAGTTCTATACTTGATGGAGCCAACCACAACATAGGGGGATTTTCCAAAGGCCTAGAACTGGTTTACTACAGCATACCTTTCTTACCAACACACGCATACATGGCAACAGAGGACCATCACTAGGAAGAGGTGCTATTGACAGACTGTACAAACTAGAGGAACATGGGGCTCAAAATCAGGACTTAACTTAATTGGGAATTTGTACCATCTTTCTGAATTACACTATATGCTTCTTGGACACTGCTCAGGTCTGGGTCAAAGTTTGTCTTTTTTATTTTTTAAAGTATGACTGATATAAGAAAATAATCTGAGCTGAGGATATGGTAAATACAGTGTTGAATGCTTCTGGAATGAATGTCTTTGAATTGCCAACATCCAGCCTACAGTGTTTAATAATCTATGATAGGGAATTACTGATGCATATTGATTTCGAGTCAAGTATTTTAGCTGCCCTGCATACGTATTCCTGAAAATGCTTTAAATGTGAAAATATACATAGTAAGTAGGACGATTCTTTTTCATTATATTTTCTTTTTATTTAGTGATTAGGTCCTTCCATAATATTGGTTAGCAGTATGTTAACACTAGATGGTTACACGTTTATTGAAATATACCTTAAAAAGTTTTGAAAATAGAAAAATATATTTTTATATAAAATAAAGTGCTGCTCTTTACACATGTATTTTCAATTATGAATGAATTATTATATTTCTTGCATGCCCTTTTTTTGTTGTGTTTCCATCAGCTCTTTCTTCAAATCAAAGATGGCAAACTTGCTTGTATGACACATACTCCTGAAAGTGTCAAGAGTAAGTAGAACTCAAGTGTGCAATCTGTGTGTAATCTCTCTTGGAGAAAGGTATGAGTTGCAGCTAGCATCGCTCAGCAGGAAGAAGCCAAGATTGACCTAAGTAAAACCAACGATTGATGAGAGAGGAGAAATGGGAAGATAACTGGAACACATGTCAAGAGACATCAGAGGTGAAATTGAAAAAAAAATTCAATTTCAAAGCAATTTCTAACTGGTGACATTGACTGCACCGAACTGAGAAGGAAAAAGAGAAGGCTGAAATGATTGGGAGGCAGGGACTTCAGGGATGTGATAGTAGGGCTGGATAGTAGGAAAACTGTGTGATCCTAAAGCATATGGAAAAACACCATCTTAAATATGCATTTCAAGCTTTGCTCAGGGTGAGGTGAGATGAGCTAGCAGTAAAAGGAGTGAGTTCCTTTACTACTTTTTTCTTATATGTCATTGGAGCAGGTTTCAGTTTTTGTGAATAAAGGGACATTAAAAACTGAACACAGTTTATACTAAAAACAGAAGACTTAAAACAATTTTTTTCCTTTATTAAAAATACAGCCTCTGAAATTTATACCCTAAACTATATCTAGATTTTTTTTAAAGCTCAACATTCTGTCATTTCTACCTGTAAGATTAACTGGTCTTTCTAGTACTCTTTGTATTTGAATATATAAAAGAGTTTAAGAATGGCACTATACGAGCTGAGTATTTTCTAAGAGTTGATGCATAAGGAAACATTTGTAATTTAGTTTTCACCTTTAATTCAGCAGAACGTCTAGGTTACTTTACATAATCTTTACAAAAAGAGATAAAACTCCATTTTGCTCCTATTATTTCAATCAATTTTTCTTTATGTTTGGCTGGATATGTTTTTTTCCCCTTTTCTAAATTATCCACGTGCTTGGATCATGAATATTATCTCTGACCTTTAACATTTCAGTTCACAAAATGCCAGCTTCCAAATGATACAACGCAGTAAAAAAATCACTTGAAAATTTTTTGGGGGAAATCCATGGTCATGCAATAGCTTCCTCAGTGTGGAAGCTGAATGTATGTTTTATTAACCTGATAACAGACAAATATAGCTGGTGTGTCTCTGAGACAAATGAATATCTGCTAATCAGATGCTAAAAAAGCATTAATTCTCCCAGAAAACCACCTAGCAAATGTTACATCACTCTCCTTTAGTTGAGATCTACACCCTGAAGAAGATGCACAGATGATACTTACTATAAATAATAATAGACAATATACCTTAGATTAATCCTAATCTCCTTGAGGCTCCTGTTTTCCAGTTAATGAACAGTTTGCTGCTGTGATAGTTGACAAATCAGTCGGCATAAACTACTTTTAGAAGATTACTGCTTAAATAGATTCCAGAGAAGTAGTACTGTGCCCCCTTTATTATTGTCTATCCCCTTTTTCCCTTTGTGGAATTAATATAATTTTCCAGGAAAGTTTCAATTTGTCACAGCATGTCTAAGAGGCATTATTTCTCATCTTTAGACAGTGACTGAAAGGGGTACACTTTTTTTTTCATTTCTCAGTACTGTTCAGTGTATCTACATGGCACCAGTTCTGTAAATGGAAAGCCAATGCACTTGTGTTGACTTTTCAATTAAGAGAAGAGTGTGAGATGACTTAGGCCTGATCTACAGTAGGAGTTTAGGTTGAATTTAGCACCATATGGTCAATTTTCTAAACAGTGAGATTACACTACTAAGCCTATTCTGTTGACTTTAGGGGCCGCAGACGTCAGTTTCAGTACTCTTACTTTTCACAAGAAGTAACACAAATTTTGACCTTGAATGTTCAAATTCATGGCAGTGTAGACCCAGCATTGGAAATAGATGAGTATTAAAATTAAGAAGTGTGCCAAAACTGCGTGGGAATGGGTATCCTTACGTCAGGACTAGAGATTTTTATTAATACTGGACGTGGGCAAACACTATAGCAGTGGTCCCCAATGTGGTGCCCGCAGGCTCCATGGCACCCGCTGAGGCATTTATGTGAGCCCACCGAAACATCTGGGCTGCTCCCCCCACCGTCGCACGGCACAGGCATGGTGCCAGCCCCAGGCGCATGGCGCATGGACAGCCCCTGCCCCGGGTGCGTGGCACATGCGTGGTGCTGGCCCTGGGCTCAGGGTGCATGGGCGGTCCCTGCCCCGGGCGCGCGGCGCATGTGTGCCCTCACCTCCGGCAGCGCGGCGTGTAAGCGGCCCCGCCCCTGGACACCTGGCACGTGAGTGGCCCTGCCACCGGACGCCTGGCAGCCACGAAAGGCTGGGGACCACTGCCCTGTAGAATATTCAGCAAAAGCAATTTTTGAAAAATCAAATTTATGTAATGAATATTTTTCTTCAGATTTAATTAATTCAATAACAGGCTCATGTACTATGAGTACTTCACAATTTGGAATTCTCTTGAGAGAATGAACGGGCTTTTTCCATACTTTGAGTTACAAAATTCCTCAAACAAGGAAACATTAAGAACTCTTGAAAAACATAATATATTATAGACTTATTTAGCAATAAACTATGGCATGACATACCTTGAGATTAAGGGCCAATATCCTCAATTGGAGTAAATTGTCATATCTGCTAAAGTTTAAGGGAAAATCTTGCCCTTCCATGGTCCATCTGTGGAACCAAAACCACATGAAGGGATTTTAAGTCTATACTAAAAAAAACAGATGAAAATTTCTCTGATAGAGCAGAGTGAAGGCTCTCCTTATTTATGCCAAATGAGACTGAAAGTAGCTGATATAGAGCTAGTTACATCTGCCTATGTGGCCCATCCATCTGTGTGATCATGGTAGATGGAAGGGTAGTTTTAAAATGCATTGGCTTCCCTCAGGTTGGTACAGTTAATGACTGAGCTCTTAGTCATGATCTGAATATGCAAATTAAATGCACAAAGTCAGTTGCTTAAGGAAATTTCAAACAGAGATATTTCCATTTTTATTACCATGATGTCTGTTTTTTAGGTTGTTAATTAATATTACCTCGGTTGATTACTTCCTCAAAAGAGATTAATCTTTACTGTAAATATACATTTGCAACTCAGAGCTGGGTCAAGATTGGAATGTGTTTTATTCGCTTTTAAGCATATCTGCTCTTGCAGATATAATTAAGGATTTTTCATGAGGACAGCAGAGTATAATGGAGCATACTGCTTGTTGTTCTGACTGTTTACTATTTGGATCTTTCCTTTGGGGGCCAAGTGTCAGAGCTTAAAACTGGAAGTGGTATTGAATTAACTTTAGTCATAATGTGTCTAATACAGATACATTTATTCTTCTTTATGGTTTTACAAAACAGCTAGTTTCTCTTGTTTTCCAGTCTGCCTTCTGTTACTTCATATCAGCTGTGGATCTCACTTGTTCTGATGACCCGTCACTGTTTTCCTATTGTACAGGTTTGATGGTAGGTGAATGTACTTTGCTGAAACCAAATATCTCCTGTAATAATAGAATTATCTTCATTTTGTGAGAATATATTGAAAGCAGTAAGTCCTGAATAAATAGCTATTGTTCTTGCAAATGTTACAGAACCCAGATTGAGTAAAGAATATAAAGCAAAACCCTCAAATAGTAGACAGATTTCTCTGTAATCTCAGTTGTCCTTCTGCTGCTTTAATAACTCAGTCATCTTTAAACTATGATTCATCAGTGTAGTTAGAAGTCCAGTGTAATAATAACATAATGTTAGTATTCAAGGAAGTCTGAAACAAGTATAAAGGATATTCTCATGTGATATTAATCTCAGAGGGCAGATCTACACTTCCCTGTTGTGACTCAGGTTTCAGTCAGTACATATTCAAGAAGGATTCCTTCTGACGGCATAAATTGTTTGTAGATACCTGAATACACCAAGCTCTTGTGAACATACACAGAGCCAAAGGTAGCTGTTTGAGGTCCCATATCCATCCCAGTTTTCAGAAGAATTTCCCTCTCCTTTTTCTCACAGAAAAGAAAACTACAGAAAATCAGAATTATAACTCATAGGCCTTTAGAGCTTATCCTTGAACATTCAGAGGCTGATCAACATTTTCTTTGGACTAATAGTGAGATGAGTTAGACAAGCACAGTCTCAGGTGTCCTAAAAATTAATCAATTAGAGACCTAGTTAATTTGCAATTTTTCAAGCTGGTTTTTTTTAAAGATTAGAGAAGTAAATGGGATGTCATCTAGATTTAGTTAGGATGTTAAAAACATATGTTTGCATTGGGGTCATTGTAAATGTAGGTGAGAACATTAAGGATGTCCAGAATAATTAAGAAAATTGTTCCGTAGAAGAGATATATGCAATAATAGTTGTGGGAGAATGCATAGTGTTATTATAGGAACATGAAAATACTTCAGCAAAGATGGGCTATTCAGTGCACATATATCTAGGATGCAATCACCTCAAATGCCATTATAAATACAAAGATCCTGAACTGTACAGAACTATATATGACCACTGTACAGAACTATATATGATCCTGATGCCTCTTGTTAATTAATAGAAACTGAAAATAATTAAAATTTAAATAAAAATTTAAATTAAAAAAAACTATATCATACTGTATACACATGTTATGTGCACAATTATATGTTTACAAACCTAAATTATCATGTAAAATATAAAGACCTTGTATTACTCATGGTTTTAAAATAATTAGTATTTTTTTAAGGGAAATGCAGCAAAATATAGGGCTGGAAATCTGAAATATTTTTCAGCACTGAACTATTTAAAATAATCATAAATAAAGCACATTTTTTAAAAAATACATTCCTTCAATTCAAGCACTCGTATAGTTCTATAATCTTGGCAGGATAAGGGCTCACATCTTTCTTTATCAAACAATTAATTGCAATATGCTTGAATGTTATTTGTAAACATTTTTAAGTATTTATTTTTTTTGCCTAGCAAAGTAGGCATTGTAAAGTTAATAACTTATCAGTGAATTATCTGATAACATGCTTTCATTCTTAGCATGATTTTAATTCAATAATTATCATAAATATATCCAAAAGTTATCATTAATATATCCAAAGCTCATGTTCATCAGCTTTCTGCTTCAAAACAAAAACCAGTGTGAATTGATGATGACAAATTAAAATTCTAATGATTTTGCTTTAATTAAACTTGTTGCTAAGCCGGGAACAAGTAAAAATAGTTCAAAATTGGAGATAACCAATTTGTTATATATTTACATTTGACACAAATATTCCTAGAATGAAAGAAAAATTAATAAATAAAAACAAAAAAATGTGTATGATAGTGTTGTGTGGTTCAATTTATTTTAGATCTGAGGGAAACCAGGACACTCCAGACAGACTTACTCACTTATTTATTGCAAGCTTTAAGCAGCTAATATAGTTTTTTCAGTTTTACAAGCCTTAAAAACAATTACTACACAATTTAAACCTTAAATATTGTAAATTTTTAAAACAATTAGTACAACTCAAAACAACACAAAAACAATTAATAGAAGACTTACTATATTACAATAATTAAGCCTAGTTCACTTACATGTCACCCATATGCCACCTACAGTACCAGGCAGGACGTTCATGATTCCTTTGACTCCCATACTTCGGGACACCTTGCTGTTCCCAAGCCGGTCTGAAGGGTTTTTTACTTCTAGTTACAATGAGCAGGACCTGTAGGTTAATCCTGCTCACTACCTCCCATTAGTTCTTCTTACTAAGTGCATTTCATAGCAAAGTGAGACTTGGTCACACTAATAATATCTGCTAATTAATTATATATTGTGTATGATACTTTTATACTTTTATTTTAGATACATCTTGCTACTTGGGATGTTGTGAAACTATGCTTAGTGAACAGTTCTATGGCTGTCTCTTGCTTTTTGCTTATCAGAAATGAAATATACCAGTTCCACTCTACTCCCAGTTTTCTCAGCAAGATCACACTGTACTATGCTGGACATGCATGATTGTACAAAAACATTCCTGCCACTCAAAGCCCCAGTCTTGCCTGCATGTTACGTGCATGAGACTTGAGACAGGCCTGAGTTTAGCTTTGTTAGACGTTAATACTTTAGGTAAAGCAGACATAGTGTGGTTTAGTCAACAAAGGGCTGTCTAGGTTCCCCTATAGATAGTTACCTCAGAATCTTGGTTTTGTTCCATAAGACCAGCCAGGCCCACCAACAGTGGGGGCGGGAGGAGTAGGGGGTGGAAGAGGGCAACTGGCTCAAGATTTGGTGATTCAAAAAGGCCTGGGTCTCCAGGTCGCTGCTACTTTAGCAGCAGCAGCAGACAGAGCCCTGGGCCTTTTAAATTGTTGCTGGACCTCTAGGCAACATGCTCCAGGTGGTCTTTCCCCTTCTGCCTAAGACCTCAGCAGAATAGATCCCTTTCTGCCTTGCCCAAGGGCCCAGCAAGGCTTCTGGCCCTGCTGCTACTAGCTCTCAAAACCATATCTGTTTTCATATTTAATATTTGAATTGTCCAATGAAGAATCAACTCCCATTGTGCTAGATGCAGCTCACATCTATACCAAGAAATATGACCCCGACCAAAAAGGCTTACAATAGAGCTGAGAAAAAGGGAGGAACTATCCACAATGACTGGTAAAAAATGTGTGCCTGTATTTTTGTAAAATAGTTTGACCAGCTCTATTTTAATTCAGAGTATATACTGCATTAACTGGGTTTAGAAACTGTGAAGAAAATTAATTAAGATTAAAATAATAACAAGTCTATAAAAAGGATGCAGTCATACTTGCACACTGGTGTACCATGTTCTAGAAAGCAGTGACTAGAAAAAAACTTTGGAATTGTGGTGGAGAACCAAAAGAACATTAGCTCCCAATCAGTGCCATGGCTAAGAATCTCAGATGCATAATCAGGGAACCATCAAGAAAGAATATAGAGGTGGTATTATCTCTCTACACAATATTAGTAACATTACTACTGGTTGAATCTCTCTAATCTGGCATTCTCTGCTCCAACAACATCTGCCTTCCAGCATGATTTTAGTTAGCCAGATATCTACTTATCATGGGTATGGCCAAGTTTCCTGCAGTCCCATGTTTGTTTTCAACCATCAGTCCTGTTTCTAAGGGTATGTCTACACTACCACCCTAATTCGAACTAGGGTGGTTAATGTAGGCAACCGGAGTTGCAAATGAAGCCCGGGATTTGAATTTCCCGGGCTTCATTTGCATATTGCCGGGCACCGCCATTTTTAAATGTCCGCTAGTTCGGACTCTGTGCCCGCGGCTACATGTGGCACGAACTAGGTAGTTTGGATTAGGCTTCCTATTCTGAACTACCGTTACTCCTTGTGGAACGAGGTGTACCGGTAGTTCGGAATAGGAAGCCTAATCCAAACTACCTAGTTCATACCGCGTGTAGCCGCGGGCACGGAGTCCGAACTAGCGGACATTTAAAATTGGCGGCGCCCAGCAATATGCAAATGAAGCCCGGGAAATTCAAATCCCAGGCTTCATTTGCAACTCCAGTTGCCTACATTAACCACCCTAGTTCGAACTAGGGTGGCTAGTGTAGACATACCCTAAGTCTCCTGTGCTGTTATTTTGCTCTAATTTACCCATAAATGTCTTCTCAGAGCCCAGTAAACAGTGGAAGTGTTGGTAATATTGCTAGAGAATATTGACCTCCCGTGGTTTGGCAAATTTTCTGGTTCGGTACAGGGTCAGACCCCTAAGAGCTTCAACCTGTGTTAAAACACTAGGTCCATTTTGTGAAAACATGGTTCCACTGAAGTCAGTGACACTACTCCTCTTGACTTCACTGAGATAAGGATTTTATCCTTTGCATCCGCACTTCAAAAATATGTTGAAACATGGGAAATTTAAGGCTGATTTATCAGATCTGGAATAATTTTTGTAGCTTTTTTTTAAGTGACAGACTTAAGGAGCAGAGTCGATGTAGCATATTAAACAAAAATTAAGATGTACCTTGATCATAGTCTACACATATGTAGATAAAATATGTAGCCTAATTTTGAGACAAGCTGAGCCCTGCAGCATGCGCACTAACTGAAGTAGTGGACCTATAATTATTGGCAGCAAACGGCCCAAAACTAATATACGTATAGATGTGATGGTGTGAGTAACTGTAAAAATACCTCCCTATGCTCAAGCAGAGCCAATTTTTATTTACCTGAATCTGCAAACTTCATATCACATTGTCAGCCATTCTTCTGTACAGGGTTATATGGCTCTGGTCTTTTGGATCTAGTCACCATACAGAGATTAAAGTAAGCAGCCTAGAAAATGGTTCTGACACCACAATTGTCTTTCTTGGTGCTGTATATCTCCTTATATCATGAGAAGTAATATATGTAACTTTGCTTTTATAGCTATTTTGCACAGAGATTTTCCTCATGTTGGCCAAAGTTTTCTGTTTCATGGGATTCCGCACAGCTTGGATGTCAGCATTCCACATGCTAATGAGTCTCTAGGCAGATTGTTCAGCTGGGCTGCCTTCAATGATGGCAAAAAGACAGTAGAAATTAGTTTTAATCCTGGCTGCAGTTATCTGTCAGTTCATGTTGTATCAGTATTCACAATGTTAAGTGCACAATATAATACTAGTGTATATGAAGATCTTTCATAATCATACTTGGTTTGCCAAAGATAAAACAAGAATCTTTTATTATGTAATACAAAATATTACAATCTATCTGAAATAATAACTGGCCAAATCTTCATCCAAAATTCTTGCAGAAAATGAATGTCAACCTTTATGTGCTTAGTTCACACACACACACACACACACACACACACACACACACACACACACACACACACACTGGTATGCATTTGACACACATCCTCATTTAGTTAAAGTAAAATGCAGGACAATGTAGCACTTTAAAGACTAACAAGATGATTTATTAGATGATGAGCTTTCATGGGCCAGACCCACTTCCTCAGATCAAAAGCATTTTTTGTACTGGTTAGGTCTGGAAGTGGGGATATGTCTACACTAGCTCGTTAATTCGAGCTAAGTAGTCAAATCAGGCAACCGGAATTGCAAATGAAGCCTGGGATTTAAATATCCTGGGCTTTATTTGCATGTTCCCGTCTGGCCGCCATTTTTAAATCCCCCTTAGTTCGAACGAATTGCCCGCGGCTACACGCGGCAGTTTAAAGTTAATCCAAACTAAGGGGGATTTTAAAATGGTGGCCAGAGGGAACATGCAAATAAAGCTCGGGATATTTAAATCCCAGGCTTCATTTGCAATTCCGGTTGCCTGATTTGCCTACCTAGCTCGAATTAATGAGCTAGTGTAGACGTACCCTGGGAGTACTAAAGCACCATGAAAAGAGACTATATATCTACATGCGATTTTTGGCCTGACTCTAAGAAATATATTCCAGAAATCATGCAAAAACTTCCTTTCACGGTGTCTCCAGCTTTGTTTTTCAGATGCTGTCGACTAAATACATACATGCTGGAACTGGCAAATTGCATCTCCCTGTGCAAGCTAAATCCTCTGTACTCAGAGGATTCCTCCTAAGCCAGGCCAGAGACTTTAGATTTTCTGCTCATGTTATACTGAGCCTCCATAGGGTGCTGAAGGCAAAGGTGCCTGGGCACACCCTCTTCCCTGATCAGCAATGGCTATTTTCTGAGTTATGGCGGGCTTTAAGGCTAGTGCTACACTGCCGGGGGTTTTTTCCAGAAGAAGATATGCAAATCACGCTTGCATTTGCATATCTTCTTCCGATTCTTTTTGCCAAAGAGGTTTTGCTGCTATTTGGCCCCATGTAGATGGGGTCAAATGTTGGGAAAACCCCTTTTCCACAAGACCCTGTAAACCTCGATTTACAAGGAATATTTTTTTAAAAGTGGCTTTTAATTTTGTGTGTTCAACTTTGACATTGCTACCTGTCTCAAGTTTGTTAACCAAAAGTTTGATACACCTAAAATCGGAGGTCAGTTTTGAAATGTTGTCTATCTCTCCTCTCTGTGCCTCAGTTGCCTCATGTATAAAATAGATATAATACTGCTTACTTACCTCACAAGGGCTGTGTCTAGACTACATCCTTTTTTCGGTTAAGGGATGTAAATAAGGCATGTCGATATTGCAAATGAAGCCAGGATTTGAATTTCTGGTGCTTCCTTTGCATAATGGTGGCCACGGCTTTTTTACGAAACAGGGCTTTTTCAAAAAAAAAAAAACCCAGCATTTTAGAGAGGACATTTTCAACAGAAATGCCCCATTTCGAAAGATCCTGTACTCCTCAAAAAATGCCCCATCGAAAAAAGCAGCAGCTGCCATTATGCAAATGAAGCACGGGAAATTCAAATCCTAGCTTCATTTGCAATATTGACATGCCTAATTTACATCCCTTTACCGAAAAAGGAATGTAGTCTAGATGTAGCCAAGGTGTGTTAGAAGTATTAACGAATTAATGCATTTACAGTGTTTCGAGACATTAAGATATGAGACAGAAAATGAAAAATATTATCTGTAGTAAATCTTTAAATTAGCCAGACCTGTGTAAAAAGCCTTAGCATGAATAAGAATTAGGTCCTATATACATTAATGTATGAATAAGGCCCTCTTATTTTATATGAAGAATAGTGATAGAAATGTAGCCGTGTTAGTCTGGCGTAGCAGAAACAAAATACAGGACTATGTAGCACTACATATGGTACTACTATGCAGTGCTACCTAGTCCTGTAATTTATTTTATATGAGAGCAGCAAAAGATTTTTCAAAAAATATTTTAAAATCTACCAATGTTAGTAAAATAAATGGTGCTTGAAATTATTGCGATCTGAAGCTTCAGGGAAGTTAAGGAAAAGTTATCAAATCTGGGAAGGCTCATAGCAAGATACAAACAATTATAATCTTCAAGTCACAGGATTGTTTGATTATGCACAGAGATATGACAACAAGACTTTAACAGCAGATTTCACCCATGCCCCGTATTGCCTCTGAAAAGATTATTCAATATAAAATGAGTATTCAACTCACAACAAGACTGCATAAAAAATCCAATAAATATTCCAGTCTCACTGGACTAGTAATCTGTAATAAAGAAGTTTTGAGTGGCAGAATGCATGAGTGACATGTTGGTACCATGCCATATCCATGGTCATAGGATATGCATAAATTCTTAATCTTTCTAATAATAACTGCCTGTCTTTGTTCTTTGGTTGGAAGTCCTCAGTTGGTGGTATCACTAGCTAGTTCTGAAAAACATATATACTAGATAATGAGAATAACTTCTTCAAAATGTATGCTGTTGAGCTAATTAGGTATGACAACATGATCAAAAGTCTTTAGGGATAATAACGTCAGCTATCTTGGCTCACCTGACATGTTTATTTTAAGTTATAAAACATTATGATTATACATAAAGTGATTCCATTTGTTTTTTCTAGTTTTTGTAAAATTACAGGCTATATAAATACCAGTTATCTAAAAACAACGTTTAAATGTCATGCTTATTATTTCACATGAAGATACTTGTATTTATCTGACATCTGAAACATTCATAATATGGAATAATTGCATATTCTGCATAAACATATCAGTGTTAAATGTCCTGGATTTGGAATAACTATGAGAATATACAGTATTCCTCAGTAACTAACTGGAAAAAATATGGTGATGTATTATATCAGTCTGAATAACTACTATGGCACGATCATGAAAATACGATATTATTTTATATTAATAATTTAAATATAAAGTATTCCTTTTTGCAGCTAGACATTAGTTATCGAATTTTAAAAAAATAATTGCAGAGAGTGACCCAGAGTGTAGGCATTGTTAAATAGAACGGAAATGTTATATAATTCCAAATTCTAGTCTGTGTGGTATACCATCTGCAACTGTTTATTTCAATATAATCTTACTTGGCATTTATTCAGACAAAATGCATGTGTACTTCATGCAGCTTGTCGAGTTAACTTTTTTTATGGATTTTCAATGGGATTTTCAATGTGAGCTTGGATTCTTTTCCATGCAGGTTAGCAGTTAAGCTAAGACTGCTCTTAATAAGATGACATCAATGAGTGGGGGATGGGTGATAGAGATCATGTGCATAGAATTTTTTAAGGCAACTGCTTAAAAGTATAAATACTTCTAGAAATATAGTACAATATGAATAAACTAAACACGTGTTCCTTGCTGGTCTTTATTTTCATTGTAAAGGGCTTACGAAATTGCCATGGCCCTAAAGCTACAAAGAAGGCACTGTTTTTGTTTCACAGCATTTTGCGTGAACATTTTGGTGCTTTTAAGCAATTTTACACATTAATCCAAATTCCCTTTTATGCCAGATGTCTACAAAATAGCTACTTTCTCATGAAAAATATTGATTTTGTGTGTTATTCTGATGAAAAAGGTATTTATTTCTACTTAAAATGCATTTGTTTCTACTTTAAAAAATATGCATTTTTTAGTTAGTAAGAAGACGCACACACAAAACCTCTTAAATACATGAGAGAAAACCTTTATTCTTGGGTGCTTTTGCATCTTTCACACTCATCTCACCCACACTTTCTCTAAATGACAGATTTATATATTTATTAAATTAAAAAATATCTTACTACCATTATGGAGCAGCTGATTTTAGTAAGATTTGACGAATGAAAAGCAGCAATGAAGTAATTAAAACTTTATTCTTTCTAATTAGTTTATGGGTCTGCTCATCCTATTGTATATGAAAGTAGGACACAAAGAAGAGCCACTAAAGAGTTAAAATACCCTGGCAGGGTTTTGTAATTATAGATATTGATTACTTTTAAGACATCATTGAGCTGACAGGGTAAGAAAAGCCCACTTGTCTCTCCGTTTGGTCCCTTTATTTCTCACAAGATGGATGAGTTAATAAACAGGGAGCAAGCATTCCCATAAATTCAGCATCTGTAATATTTGTCACCTTTGGAATTACTTGGATGAGAGGAACATCCTTTATGTGAATTCACGGGAGAGGAGCCAGCAGACTTGATGTGGAATCTGTACTCTTTGCTGTGATTAATACATTGTTGATGTTTAAAAAAGCAGCATCATTAGGCAAAAGCTCACTGAAAGGGAACTGTGTTCCTTCAACAGGGCCCCATGCCACTTTCTGTGTGTTTTTCCTTCATTCTGAAAAGGCGTCTTATCCTTACACTATGGTTTAATGTGTCACTTTTTATATCCACTGTGCTCTACTGTCCAATCTGCATCTGTTTATAATGTAACATTGTGCATATCTAATATATTTTTTTCTATATTTTTCCAGTCAGGTATCAGATCAACAAAAACTTTTAAATTAAAAATGAATATATTTAACATTCACACAGTGTGTAGGCTGAGTATAAAATTAAATGTGAATAAAGTTCTTCAGAAATTGGTAGTGACTACTAAAGTAGCTGTGCATATATGTTATACTTACATACACACACACATTCCCAAACAAAAATTATGAATTTAGGTTAGACTGGAGTTAGCTTGAGCACACATCGGTAATTTAGGGTAGAATTACATTAAAAGGAAGTTGTAACTGTCCCAAATCTTATAAACTTAAAAATTGCAAAGTTAAGGTCAAACTAAAAAAAAAATCCAACTCTTTTAAGGAGTGGAAATACACATTTAAGGAGTAAAAACAATCTTAATGCTGGTATGTAGTAACAATCAGAATGTGATTAAGATATTTTAATTTTTGTGGATCGAGATTAAATTGAACTAATTTTTTAAAACTCTTTTTTATTTTTTCTTCTGACAGTGTTCTCAGATTTTTCATCCCATCTGAATTCCCTAAACATCACTGTGCATGTACAAGCAACGAGGAGTTCTGTGGCACCTTATAGACGAATAGATTTATTGGAGCATAAGCTTTTGTGGGCAAAGACCCACTTCCTCACATGCATGTAGTAGACATTCCAGAGGCAGGTATAAATATACAGGCATAAGAAAAGAGAACCAATCAAGAGTAAGGCTAGCGATAACGAGGTCAACTCAGTCAGGGAGGATGAGGCCCACTTCTGGCAGCTGATGTGGAGGTATGAACACCAAGAGAGGAGAAACTGCTTTTGTAGTTGGCTAGTCATTCACAGTCTTTGTTTAATTCTAAACTGATGGTGTCAAATTTGCAGATGAACTGTAGCTTAGCAGTTTCTCTTTGAAGTCTGTTCTTGAAGATTTTTTTGTTGCAGGATGTCTACCTTCAAATCTGCTACTGTATGTCCAGGGAGATTGAAGTGTTTTCCGACAGGTTTTTGTATATTACCACTCCTGATATCTGATTTGTGTCCATTTATTCTTTTACGTAGAGACTGTCCAATTTGGCCGATGTATATAGCAGAGGGGGCATTGCTGGCACATAATGGTGTATATTACATTGGTAAATGTACAGGTGAATGAACCCGTGATAGTGTGGCTGATCTAGTTAGGTCCTGTGATGATGTCGCTGGTGTAGATATGTGGGCAGCATTGGCACCGAGGTTTGTTGCAAGGATTGGTTCCTGAGTTAGAGTTACTGTGGTGTGGTGTATAGTTGCTGGTGAGAATTTGCTTCAGGTTGGTGGGTTGTCTGTGGGCGAGGACTGGCCTGCCTCACAAGGCCTGTGAAAGTGAGGGATCATTGTCCAGGATGGGTTGTAGATCACTGATGATTTGTTGGAGAGGTTTTAGCTGAGGACTGTAGGAGATGACCAGTGGTGTTCTGTTAGTTTCTTTGTTGGCCTTGTCTTGTAGTAGGAGGTTTCTGGGTACACGTCTGACTCTGTTAATCTGTTTTCTCACTTCCTCAGGCAGGTATTGTTATTTCAAGAATGCTTGGTGAAGATCTTGTAGGTGTTGGTCTCTGTCTGAGGGATTGGAGCAAATGTGGTTGTACCTTCATGCTTGGCTGTGGACAATGGATTGTGTGGTGTGTCTGGGATGGAAGCTGGAGGCATGAAGGTAAGCACAGTAGGTTTTCGGTATAGGGTGGTGTTTATGTGACCATCACTTATTTGCACTGTAGTGTCCAGGAAGTGGATCTGTTGAGTAGACTAGCTTAGGCTGAGGTTGATGGTGGGTCTTTGCCCACGAAAGCCTATGCTCCAATAAATCTGTTAATCTATAAGGTGCCACAGGACTCATCGCTTTTGCAGTTTCAGACTAACATGGCTACCTCTCTGATACTGTGCACGTAGAGACTCACAAACATGCTTGTGTCTCTCTTCCTTCCTGGGTTCTTTTATTTTCCTGAACACCCCCGCCCTCTCCAGAGCTGTTCCACACTCCTCCTGCTCTTTCAATTGAGTAGATATTGTACACGTAGTTTTCAAAAGGAATGTTTAAGAATAAAGGTCAGTTGGTGCATTATTTTTCACAACTGAAAACCAATCCATCAGCAGAATTAAAAATGTTCTTCACAGAGAGTCACTGAAAAATTTTCCTTCAAAATGACCACTGTCTCTCTGCTCACAAGGTGACTGAGTACAAAGTGGTCTTCTGTTAACATGCTCTGTTTCTAAATGTCTATTGCTTCCTATATGGCACAATGAGAGTGAATCCAAGGTGTGTTTTGTGAAGATGGTGGCCACTATAATGTCACGAGGCAGAGAAGAACAGAGTGAAGAGGTACTCCCAATCAAAAGAATAAAAACTAACCAATTTGAGAAGGGTATAAATTGACTAATAGCTGCCTGTGGCCTACTCCTAACTGTCCTCAGTGAGAAATGGTAGCCATGCTGAAAGCTCTTTATTGACTTCTCTACTGTTAAATATTATTCTTTTGCCTCTACTGAAAGACAGACTTTCAGTTACGAAAAATAATGTCCCCAAACCCCTTTATTATACATTTATTACGTGTATAAATGTCACTAGAATTGCTGTATTTTCAGTGATTTTTTTGGTTGGAAATAAAAAAATTGATAGTTCATCAAAAATGAAATTGTTCATGCGGTAGGGTTGCTTTCAACGAATTTCTCATTTTGAAAAAAATAAGAATAAAAGGTCTTGAAATTGTCCAAAACTGCTATTTCAATATTTTCCAAAATAACTTCTTGCCTCAAATTTAAGCTAATTTAAGGTAAAAATAAGGTATGTAGTAAAATAAAAGAGTTTGAAATTATCAAAATAAAATATTTCAATCAATCCAAGCTGATTTTTTTTTTCAAAATTTTCAATTAATGAATATTTTTTACATTTGAACTTTTCATCCCTGCATGGCACAGGTGAAACCTTTGAAATCTCAAACATTTCAAGGGATAGGAAAACCATTTCTTCCTCAGCTCTAAATGTAACCTATGCATGAAATTTAAGTATGTATAATACTTTAGGAATCTGTGTTATCTCAAATAAAATTACTGATGATCATGAAAGAAATCTCAAAATAGACACTTTTTAAGAATTAACTATAATTCCTGGATTTAGCAGTGGAATTATTTGTAAAATATCAGAAACTTCATTCTAAATTCAAAGAGTACATGCCATTTTTGGACCATAAACTGTTTTTTTTTAACATAAGAGAAGTTGTATCTCTGCTATAAGTACAAAGCTCAACTTATCACACAATCACTGGTGTCTCCATAATAACATTGTGCATGAAATTTGATATTGATTAATAAAACTGTAAGCCTTTTGCCTCTGGAGATTGGGTTCAAATTTCAGGGTAGGTCATGAGTATAAATTGATTTATATTTCTGAAACCTAATCTTGTTCTGTTTCCTAGAAAAGATTTTTTGGCACAATGTTAGCTTGTAATAAAAGTGCAAATTGAAGCGGGTCCATTTATTAACAGTATATATCTTTATAAAGGACAAAGGTTTGATACTTAGATTGGTCCAGGTGACTCTGCAAATCAGTGGAGCTCAAGCCTGCAAATCCTGTGCGAAGAGAATGTAGTGCTAACTACAATCTTAACTTCCTTTACTCTTCATGTTACAGTAAGTGACAAAGTTAGAAGGCCTAGAGAAGGCCCATCCTAAAAAGTTAGTATGTGATCATTCATGTAAGTAGGAATCAGAACATCCTGTCTTGAAGAAGGGAACAGTTGATAAAATAAAAACAGAAAAGCCTACCAGTGGAGCAGTAAGCAAGTCAAGAATTAAGTGTTTTCACAGCTGTTTCATTTGAAGATTTTTAGGATGATTTGTTAAGACGAGACTGAGTGCCCTGTACACTTGGCATTAGCCCTCAACTCAAATAAGACTTCATGTATCACTTCCCACTGAGTGCCAATTTGTGCTCTAGAACCTAAGCTTTCTTTTTTAATTAAGATCCCAATCTTTATGTGAGGAAAACTCTTAAAACCTGACCCTTGCAGTGAACTGGCATCTGAAATATAAATGACATAAACTAAAATTAAATCATATGGAGTATAGTGGCTATCAGAAGTAAGTAAATAGCCTGAATATTACTAAACAGTCACTGACAAAGATTGAAAAGAATAGTACATGGGTTGCAAGTTTGTTCAGTATGGGTGTGTCTAAACTACACCTCTCTGTCGACAGAGAGATGTAGATTAGGCACATCAAAATTGCTAATGAAGCAGGCATTTAAATATCCTGCTCCTCATTAGCATAAACATGGTCACTGCTTTTTTTCAAAACGGAGTTTAAAAAACCCCCAGCAGTCTAGACATGTATCTGTTGAAAATAAACCCTTTTTTGACGGATCCTGTAAACATCATTTTTTGAGGAATACAGGATCTGTTGAAAAAGGGTTTATTATCAACAGATCTGCATTTAGATTGCTGTTTTTTAAGAAAAAACTCTGTTTAGAAAAAAGTGGAGGCCATGTTTATTCTAATGAGGCGTGGGATATTTAAATTCCTGCTTCATTAGCAATTTTGATGTGCTTGATTTGCATCCCTCTGTCGAAAGAGGGATGCAGTCTAGACGCAGCCTATGAGAATAGTGATCTACATGATGAAAAATAAGGATAATTCGTGCAGCAACAGATGCTACTGATGGAATCTCCAATGTTCTTCTGGCCAGTCCATTAATTGACTTGATCACATAGCCTATCAAAGCCTGACATGCTGCCTTAGATCATTATAGAAACATCATCAGAGGACTAGAGTAGCCACAGACTACGAATGATTTTTATGGTGGTTTTCCTAGTGTTACATATTCAGATCCTTAATCTCTCATTTTATATTTGGTTAGATGAAGATAACTTATCCCCTATGCCAACATGTTGGCTCTGAGGACAGTTGCCAAACACCCAAACTTTCCCCAGGCAAATTCATGTACTGAAACAGTACTGAAAAGTGACGAGGAGTCCTGTGGCACCTTATAGACTAACTGAAGTGTAGGAGCATAAGCTTTCGTGGGCAAAGACCCACTTCGTCAGATGCATGTAGTGGAAATTTCCAGAGGCAGGAATAAATATGCAGGCCAGGATCAGGCTGGAGATGACCAGGTGGATCCAATCAAGGAGGATGAGGCCCACTTCTAGCAGCTGATCTGGAGGTGTGAATTCCAAGAGAACAGAAGCTGCTTTTGTAGTTAGCGAGCCATTCACAGTCTTTGTTTAATCCAGAGTTGATTGTGTCAAACTTAAAGATGAACTGTAGCTCAGCAGTTTCTCTTTGAAGTCTGGTCCTGAAGTTTTTTTGCTGCAGGATGGCTACTTTTAGATCTGCAGTTGTGTGTCCACAATTGTACTGAAAATAGTACTGAAAAGGGATCCACAACTGGCCTGTACCTTAAAAATAAGTTTCAGAACTCACATGACTTCAGTTTGTATTAACTTTCCAAGATTCCTTCTGTGTGTCATCTAAAGTAAGAACACAATATACACCCTAATGGTATTGCTTCTTGCCCTTCTCCTGTCACTGGTTAATCCTTTGACCAACAGTAGAACATCATTTTCATGAAGAGCTCCCTGTGAAATCTTGTCCAAGAAGTACCGTGGTAAAGTTTTGTTGATACTCACCCTGCACCTTCCATCCTCCCTTGATTGATAGTCCTAATCCACAATTTGAGAACTGGCATTAAATCTTGTGCATTTTGTTGTGTTGTGCCATAAAGTTTTGTCATAAAAATGGCATAACTCAGAGTGTTCTTTATTGATATACCACCTTTGCACAAACAAGTATCAATTTTATTAATTAATCCTTAACCCCAATAAAACTATTCAAGGACTAACAATAGGGGAGAAGTCCTATGGGTTTTATAATGTTTAAATCAGGTTACAGGAAAAGAAAGAAAGTAAATCCTACTATTCTTATTTCTGTACTACCGGTATCAACAAAAATGTAGATATTTGAAGATGCTACAAATACATTTCAGATGCAATATGAGTAGGTGGTTTGTTTGTTTGTTTAATGCATCTTGTATCTCTATCAGACTCTGAGAAAAAAATAATAATCTTGTTCTTCAAAAAAAACTATGACTAAAATAAGATTATGTTTCATTATTTCAGATCAGTGGAGATATATCTTTTAATTTTCTTCATGAGACTATTTATTCCTTTGTCTTGTCTTATGAAATGCTGAAAATTCCATGTTGACTCAATTGCTTTTCTGGACATGAGGTTGCTAAAGGGGGATACATCTATTAATAGGAGCCTGCCAAAGTCATCATTCATCAGTTTGTGTTATCAGCAAAATGTCAAAGTTAGAGCCGCAATCCTGAAAAATGTTTGTTTGCAACTATGAAAGTTTCAACTATTTAACTTTGGGCTTTTTCACCACACCAAGCATGCCATATGTGATTTGAGTGTGGGTGGTCTTTTCTGATCTTAGCTTCAAATGATTTCTTTTTTGAAAGAATATATTTGAAAAAATAATACTCAAGACCTATTAAGAAGTACAAGCTCAATCTATTTAGTTTATACAAGAGAAAGTTAAGATGTTACTTGATCATCATCTCTAAGTACCTACAAAAGGAGATGATTGTGAAGAGTGTTCTTTAATCCAGAAGAAAAAAGCATACTAAATTCCAATTGCAGTAAGATGAAACAAGATAGATTCAGACTAGAAATAAGGCACACATTTATAACAGAGTAATTAACTTAGGGATGTGGTAATTTTTCCCCCTTCAAAAGCTTTAAATTAAGTTGAAATGTCTTTCTAAAAGATGTGTTCTTTCTTAGTCAGAAATTCTGGACTTGATCCAAGAATCATTGGATGTGTTCTATGGCCAGTGTGATTCAGGAGGTCAGACTATGATCACAATGATCCTTTCCATCTTTAAAATCTATGAATATATTTAACATTCAACTCACCAGAAAAGTGCAGCCACTTTTGGACTGAAACATGCCCCCACCCTCTACACATATGGCTGAACATACTGCACACTAATACTGCACAATTCTGTACAGAAAGTGAGGAATACCACATACAATTGAAAACATGGGAAGAATTTGGGGCAGGGGGGCGGGGGGAGACAAAGAATGCAATTATACAATGGAATTAGCTTCCAGAACAGTAGGACTAAAATATCACTTGAAAAAAAATACTAGGATTTTGGTTTTCCATTTGATCTAAAAGATAGATATCCAGAAGCAAATCTAGTGTCCCTAACATAATGTTAGAACGTGGTTCCATACTGACTCATCTATATTTAGTCTCTTTCATGAATGTAGAGAGACTGAATCTTCTGTATTCATTTCCGTCATCAATTAGGGAGGATGAGGCTAGGGAGTGCTTAGTCTCATTTCTTAAAGATTAAGGCCAGTTAACCCTGCACTGGACCCAATTAATACCTGGCAGATTTTTTTTTTGGCTCGTAGGGGTGGGAGAGGATTTTTTTACCACCTGTTTAGCGTGTTTAATAAGGTGGCAGCTTGACATTTTCATTATATCTCTGTATCGATGTCTTAATTCTCCAGCATGTTCTGATCAAACTTGTTCATTATTCTAATTATTTGAGAAAAGTTTCATGTAAAGATATTAGAGTTTAAAGACTCTTCATTAATTGAGTTTGTTGCCTTTATTCTCTAGTTCTTATTATAAGCTGAACCTCCCTGGTCCAGTACCCTCAAGACCTGGCTGGTCCCGGACAAAGGAATTTGCTGGGCCAGGGGAGATCAATGCACCAGGCTCCATTTTTCCTCCTGGATGCCCTGCTGCCACCTGGGACTCTGATCTCCCCATGGGTGGGCTCTGCTTCTTCCCCATCCCTGCTGCTCTACTGCCACCAGAGCGGGGGAACTTCATACTCTGCCTGGTGGCTCCGCTGCCACCAGGGGCTTTCCCCAGTGGCCCCACTGCAGCCTGAGAATCCATATTTCATCTCTCCTAGTCTGGCAATGCTTCTGGCCCCAGGGAGTTACCATAATGACATAGGACCAGGAGTGTTGCTGGACTTGGGTTGCATAGGTTATGGAGTATCAATCTGTACCACTACATAACTGGTCTCCTTCACAATAACACAAACATGGGAATACAGTGTCCAATTTTTGCCTCCTCCCCCCAAAAAACATAAAAAAGAATATTATGTGAAGCAAAGGGAGTTTTATAAATTCATGGTAAGAAAATATCTGGAATACTGGGCAAACTACTCAGCTGTTGTAAATCAAAGTCATTGCATTGAATTCAGTGTGGCTATGTTGACTGACATCAACTGAGAATCTAACCCAATATGTCATGTTTTGCATGACTTACCTCAATGTATAAATTCAGAAGAATCAGAGAAGAACAAGCTATTAGACTGGAGGGAATCAACTACAAGGGCAGATTGAAAAGATTAAGCTATAGCTAAGAGGGAGAAATTTCTTGTAGGAGAAAGATATCTTAATAGGCAATCACAGAAATTAGGATTTAAATGAATAAAGCAGTAGCAAAAGATACTCCTAAAAGGTGAGTAAGTATATTTAAAATATATATAGGTGCCTCTTTTTATGCAAAATTGCTGCATTCTCTGTTTCGAATTCTGACCCAAGAAGTATTAACAAGCTCCATTTTACAAGAAGTCAGTATAAATAAAAGGAGTAGATGGTTAATTGCAGTGAATTAGTTTAGTTGCAGTGAATTTTTATGTAGCTGGGGTTGGTCCTGCTTTGAGCAGAAGTCGGGGGGTAGGACTAGATGACCTTCTGAGGTCCCTTCCAAACCTAATCTTCTATGATTTTTTTATATGTACTCTTATGCAATGCATTCAGGAGCATGCTTTATGGTGCTCAAAATCTGGGATTTTCTTAGGGCCACTTGGAGAATTTTTTTTTCCCAAATGGCCAAATTCTTGCAATGCTGGCTATTAATCTGAGTTTCTACATTTCTTACTGAGGCTGACTAGATTTGAATATATGGTGTATATTTCTTATTATGTAAAGGTACATTTCCAATTCCTGATAACAGGCAGAATGAGATAGATCAACTATAATTATGTCCATTTATGCCAGTTGATGTTCTGGCCCTCAACATAGGATTTTTTTCATAATTGTCAACAACTTTCCCTCTTTTACCAAACAGGAATAGTCTCATTTGACTTTTTTTATATTCAGGTATTAGATGTGGTACTTTATATTTTCTAGTCCACCTTCTATCTGTTGAGGATTGTATAATGGAAATAATGCTGTGGTTATGAATGCAAATATGTGAAGAAATACTGTTGAATACATTATTTTTGGTATATTTTACTGATGAAAAAAGGGAAATATAATTCATTGTCTGGTTTGAGCTTGTAGAGAGCTAGTTTTTAGGGTTGTTCCACTCATGCTGATTCACAGGTGAATGTTTGTTTTTCATTAAATAAAAAGAGGAAAATATTGCCAACTATAAATTAGAAAGTATTCAGGTTGTTTGTGTCATTTTATGAACTCCAGGAAAATCTAATTCAACTCAGGGGAACAGAAAGTCATCCATAAAGGGAGAAAAATGGCTAAAGCTCATTCTCTCTAAATATTGACTTGGCCAGTATTTCCAGGGGAATTAAAAGTCTTAAATTAGAAGAAGAACAACTTCCCCAGATAATTATTGCTTTAAATTTCTGTGAGATGAAATGTGTTTTTCCGTTTCTGTTGACACAAGCTGACTACCAAGAATGAGGGCTTACTTCTTTTTGTCTTCCTTCAATCTCTGTCCCTTGCTTTGGACTTCAGTAGGACTCAGGTATACTGCTTGCATATCCGAGCCAGGCCTTTTGTTTTTTAAATAAGGTATTTTATGACACACTGTTTTAAATCTGTGGCAATTGCTGTAGGATTAACCCCTTCATCACTGGGCTCCTCTGTAACTTCATTGTGTCAGTGGATTGTGATGGTATTCTTTTCAGGGTTGATTTTCCATTTTAATATTGGTATTTCAAAGGTGATATACCCAGTAGGTGGGATACAACATGCAATACTTTATCATTTATTTGCTTATGTATTTTAAGCAGCAACAAAGTGATTAACTAAGCTTTATTTTTATGATGCTTTGTGTGTCTAAACAGTTTTTTTCTGTTAATTTCAATTATTATGGAGAATATTGAAGGAATTACTTAGTATAGAATACAAAGGCTGCCTTTCCCTTGACTTCTTGGACAATGAATAAATCCCATAATCCCTGATGAGGCAAAAAGAACCAAGTAGGACACAGAACTCCACTAACTTCATTGAGGCTCTGCCCAGCCTGCCTGCTTCTCTTCACAGAACTGGAGCTTATACAAGAAGGCTACCAAGAAAGAGATGAAAGAGAAGCTTAGAATAATTGGGTTGGTAAACAGCACTGTTACCATTTCTGGATTAACAAAGGCAACTGGAACAAAATAATAACAATTGGGCCTTCATGCGACGAACATTTTTTTAAACAGAAAGCATTTTTGTTTAAAATGAAATTAGAATATGAGTATTTGGGATATTGTAGAGAGATAGCTTATCTTTAAGTCACCTAGCTACATAACTAATAATTAGTTATGCATAATATAAGGATTAGGGGTTTCCAGCAGCTGAACACTGAATCCTTTTTTAAATTATTATTAGGGATTCAAATTAACTGGTACTTATTACTGTTCAAATTGTAAGCTTTACATGTTTGCAAATGGTATTATTTGATGTCCAGGATATTTTAGAGGATCAGAATAGAGCTGCTTAATGTATGTTCATTCACTATTAAAATAGCTTAGATACTATGGATCTGATCCTTTCCCCACACTAGTTATACTGCAGTACAGTACTTTTGTCTTCACAGGAGTCTTTTTTTAATTTTCCTTACCCCAAGTGAAGGAAGAATCAAGCCTCATAAGGTGAGACTATAATTGAAAGTAAGCCACCAATGTGGCTAAGATGTTATGATATAGCTCATTTATTATCATTAGCTTGTAAACAAGATCATAACAATTTCTCTCATAATTCAGCTGTTGAAGTGCTATGGGTCAATGGAGTAATTCTGGATTTACACAGCTGAAAATGGAATTGAATTTGGCTGATACATTTGTTTATTGCAAAGGTATGTCTTTTTCTATTTGAAAGTGGCCCTGTAAAATGATGTTTTAGGAGGGTTCTTCATGAATTGCCTCTCAATTTGCAAGTAAAGATACTGTTTTACTGGCAGCCTAATACGGTCATCCTGTTTTTCTGGTTTGTATCACCTGTAATAAATATTTCGTGGGACACATTCTTTTCTCCAATATAGCTGTGCAACTGCTTTGTCTTCCCGTTATTTCTCAGTCATACTTGCAGTGGGTAGAAATGCCCAGGGGAGTCCATGATGAGGTGGTTTCAATGGCAGCCAAGCACTGGGACCAGAGCTGCAGGGATATAGATGCACATATCTTCATCCCAATGTCCCTGTGCCTCTGCTGCTGATACTTGAGAGGCTGATCCTTGTATCTTCCCCTGAACCCACAGAAGTATGTAAAGGAAATGGAAGGGTTCAGACATTGAGACTGTATCTCAGGAGTGGGAAACAGTTTTGGTCAGTCTGATGCCACACACAAGTGAGAAGCAAAAATAACAAAATAAAACAAACAAACAAAAGAGAGACTGTCACTGAACCTGAGGTTCCCAAAGCAGTGAAGTGACCCTGACTGTGGAGGGAGGTTTTCCAAGGTTCACGGCTTTCCCCTGCAGCAGAGTGTGTGTTCCAGCCCTGCAGGGGGCAGAATAGCTCAGAGACTTGCCACAAGAATAGAGTGTGAGTGCCAGCTGGATCCATTGTGGGGTGAAGCCCCGGGTTTCACTGCAGGCTAGATCAAAGTAAGCCAGAGGCCATATCCAGCCTGTGTGTTTTAAGTTCCCTATCCCTGCTGTAAAATAATACTGTGGTAAAATGAATGGAGTAATGAATGATCTTAGAGGGTCATGGAACTACTTTTACCAGCTAAGGCGATATTAAAGAATTAGCACTATACATCTTTGTTGAGTTAAATCAAAATAAATGATCAGCCTTGAAATAATCATTATATCATTAGGTGAACATTTGAAAAGTAAGATATTAAAATGAGGAGTATTAAATATTAACAGGTTTTCAGACCAGAAGGCACTCACTCAACAGTTTTGAATTGTCTGCCAGACAATGAAAATTGGAGCTAATTAAGCAGAAAATTGGTTCAAAAGGTAGTGAAGTAGGTAGCTATAATTATATATAAAAACCACCAAAATTGGCATGGATCATAAAGCTAAACAGGGTAGTGGGTGGCAAACACTGATTGCCCCTTAATATGATACTGCAATTTTCTCATGGGGCAAATGCACTCTACCTATGCCTCCTATGCTTGTAACTTTTTGTGTAACTTTGTTGGATGGTTATAACAGAATCTTATTGCTACTCTTCCCTCCCTAGACTTCCATCCATCAATATCAGTAGTACTTAGGACTCTATGTCTTATTATTTGTCACAATCTGTTGGAGTACAGTAAAATATTTTTATTTTTAAAGTCTCAGAGCTATATTACTTTACACATCTATTATCCTTGTTTCCTAAACTTATGTGTGTCAAATCCAAATTACAGGTGTCGACACCATCCTATCTTCATAGAAGTTTCTCTTCCCACTCTTATAGGACTTCCAACAAAAACCATTGAATTCACTGAAAAAGAAAACCTCCTGTCTTCAATAATCTTTGTATCAGATTCATGGAATACAGCTATCACAAAATTTTACTGTTCAGAGTAATACAATTTACATCATGACAGGATACAGATAAAAACTAGTAGAAATTATGTTTCCATTTTGCTGCATGGTAATTTTGCTGGATGGCTGGTGTTATAAGAATTTTAAGAGGTGTATGTTACATCGTAGATATGCTAGAGAAATTTAATGTTTGCAGGAAATGGTAACTGAATAGTGGCATTACATTTCTTCCTTTTGCTGTCATTTAGAATATTTCTCTCATGTTCTTTGCAAACATTTTTGCCCACTTCAAATAGTCATGTACATTTCATTTAGTAATCCTAAATACATGTACTTCAAAACCAAATAAAGAAACAAAGGATTAGTTATTCATCTGAATTTGCTTATATTATATTCTGGACTCTTACTCTTTAAAATTGAAAGTCAATAACCTGGAAAAAGAAGCCATCTTCATTTAAGAATGTATTAGAAACTGTAAAGCATGATTAACTACAAGATTTCCAATTTTGCCTTGATGTAATTTAAAACTGAATCTTTTCTTATATACATTTATTAAATACTATTTACGCCTTTACTGTGCATAACCTGCATTCAATACAGAATTATTTATTTCTTTACGGTGTTCGTCATCAATATAATATGTGAGGGTATGTCTACACTACAAGGTGTACCGGTAGTTCGGAATAGGAATCCTAGTCCGAACTACCTAGTTCGAGCCCCGTGTAGCCACGCTGCACGGGGTTCGAACCAGCGGGGTTTTAAAAATGGCGGCTCCCCGCTTATGCAAATGAAGCCCGGGAAATTCAAATCCCGGGCTTCATTTGCAAGTGCAGTATGCCTACATTACCCCGCTAGTTCGAACTAGCGGGGTAGTGTAGACATAGCCTGAGTACTTAACAAATAATTTATTTTCACATCCCACATTGGATATTTTATAGATGGGCAAAGTAAGAAAAGACAAAGCAAATTGATTTAAGTCACAGAGGCTACATTTACACTGCACAGTTATTTTGGAATAAGTTATTCCGGAATAGTTATTCTGGAATAGCTTATTTTGAAATAGCACTTCTACACTGCAGGGAATCCTCAAAATTAGTCTGAGGCATGCTTCCCTCATGTAGACATGCTATCTTGATTTAGAGCTCCAGGAGGAATAACTTAGAATGGCCCTGGCAAGGGACCATTTTAAATAGCAGCAGTGGAGAGTCTACACACACCTTACTTTAAAATAGCTATTTCAGAATAGGCATTATGCTTCATAGAAAGAGGTTTATAGAAGTCAGAATAAGCCATCCGTTATTTTGAAATAATGGAATTGCTGTTTAGATGCTCACATAGTTATTTTGGAATAACAGTTGTTATTCCAAAATAACTTTGCTGTATAGACACACCCAGAGTGACTAACAGAGCCAAAGTAAGAAATCAAGACCCATATGGCTTCTAAACCTAAACCTGTGCTCACTTGCCCAAACCACATGGCTTACTGATATACAGACCCAGAACTCACAGCTGTCAGTGACATCCGTTGCAGATGTGAATGTTGAGCTCTACTAAAAACTAAGATTTTTAAGGTGGGCATCAAAAATGAAAATCTGCCATCATTTTAGGGGACAATATTTTCATTTGCTCCATAACCTTATTCATTCTTTGAGTACTGAACATTTTGTGCATTCCTTCTAGCTGACCATGCCCATAGAAAGAGTCAACAATGTGTTGTTACTTGATGAATGATGTATGGTAATCTGCTAATTTCACTGTCAGGCAGAGTAGGCCTCTTCCAACAGGGTAAGAAACAAGAGGGTCCTTCAAGGCTTGTTTGTCTTGGTCATTTCAGCCTCTTTCATTACATATCGTTTCTTCTCATGTATAATAAAAGGAATGGGTATTTGGGATGCCCATTGTCCTACAAACAAAGCTTTCATGAGTAATTGAAGTTTTCTCAAAACTTTGACATTTGATGTTCTCACGCTCTTCTTATTCACATTCATATAGACAGTAGTAGTGCTGCTGGGACTGAGATGGGTAAAATTCAACATTCGTCTTAATTTGACAAGTCACACTAATCTGTCCATTATTGGGCTGTTGGTGAATGCCTGGTATGTGTTGTGCACAAGTGTTTTTATCAAGCAAGAAGTGTATCATCACTATTTTATGCATTTACAGTTTGGTTTGGTTTATTGACTTACAATATGGCTTATTCATTTTATATTTAATTTTCAAAAATACATTGAAAAGATCATTTTGAAAGGGCACTTATGCAATTCTACCTCCCTCTATGGAAAATAGTTCTCAGAAGAAGGTTAAGAAATTTTATCTTGCCATTTTTAATATTACATCTTAAAACCATATTTAAATGCTCCTGCACTTGGGGTTATAAATTCATGACACATAAGAGTGCTGGTAGGAAAAATGGTTTTTTATTTCTTGGCCCCAGGTACTTGCTACATGGCAGGAATGCAAATATTTTGTCCCTTAGCACATTGTAGGACCCATGCTTCGGTGACGGCTGCATCTTCCCTTACAAAATATCAGATGAATAGAAAACATAATATCAACTAAAACAGCGACTGCTAGCTAATGAATACAATTAGTGAATAACATACACAGAAATGTATAGCACGGTTGTCATGGTAGATAACCTGAATCCCCTTGACAGATGAAACAATTGTTCTGCCTCTTATTGGATCATCTGTCAGTAGCTACTGTTGTGCCGTGGTGTGTCTTTCTGATCAGATGGTAACTTCGTGTTCTCAACTTTGTTTCTTCTGTAGGGGTGTGATGGATCTGCACCAGCACCCTTTTTTCATTCTTCTCTTTTAAGAACTGAATGGGAACCTAAAGCAGGGGAAAGCTCAAGATGTGAGGGGACTCACTTATGGGAAGTAAATGGGAGCCACCCAAGTTGGGAAAGAGAAACAGGAGATTCTCTAGGTGTGGGCCCACAAACTCAAGTCAAGGAACAAAAAGGACAAGAGAGAAAGGAAGTTGGGAGAGAGACTAGACCAAGAGAACTCACACAGGGTTGAGGACTGGAAACGAGCTGAGTAATTTAATCTCTTCACCTCCTCACCTTACAGGTTATATGTCTCCTTATCTGTTTAACTTCCACCTCCACCTGGGATTCACCCCAGTCATTTTCTTCCTCTTCCACTATCACTCCATCCCTATGCCTCCTTCTCTCTAATGCTGAACGTATGCCTCCTTCTCTCTAATGCTGAACGTATGCCTCCTTTTTCTCCTTTCTCTCTTTCCCCATTTATTCTCTCTTTCTTTCCATCTTACAATTACCTTAGCTGGAAAATAGGACAATTGCACTATAATTATCTGTCTGTCTACACAGTTCAATATCTAAGTATAGCCATTAAAACTGTCTCATGCCCTTTATGCAAATTCCTCCATCAGCAGGACAATCTGTCAAAAGGATTTGATAATCTCAAAGTAGAGTCTTTTTTGTCCTATTCTTTTAATAAACTAACCTAGTTACATGTTAACAGCATAGCTCATAATCACATATTGCCTTATAAAAATTTCATTCTCATAGATTTCTGACAATGTTAATATGGGATTTTACTCATTAAGCAAAAGGCTGAGAGCATTAGATAAAAATGTACCCTTCTTTCCTGGGTAAATGACTAAAAAGGAGCAAGGGAATGATAGCCTAATACATGCCTTCAATGGGTTTCATTTAATAGAATTATCAAAGACGTCACGATAATAGTTTAGGAATGAAAATGTCTTTGTGGTGATGAATGTATATCTTCGTTAGGAAGCACAAGTTATTTTTATTATTAATTATTATTATTGCATTTAGCTATCCTGCCTCAATCTACAAACCACTGCAAGGGCAAGACTATCAACTGAGCTTCACATTTGTATTGGTTTTGATAGTCTTTAAAAGACATTTCTAATTTTGGATCTCAAAGCTAAGTCTGACCTTTTATTGCAAGAACTCTTGCACACAGTGAGTACCTTTATTAATATTAACCCCAGGTTAGCTCTTATGTGAAACTCTCCTGCTGGTATTTACAGCATCCAAACAACTCTGTACTTATTTTAAGAGAAAAAAAGATCAATTGCCTTATTACTGGAAAGTTTAAAATCCTAAAACATCAAAAAATGAATGTAATTTACAGTGACTTATTAATTTCTTAAATATCCAATGAACTAGTAAATGAAAACAATGATTATTAACAGGATGCTTTGATGTTCTTTTATAAAATGTTAGCTTCAGCAAGAACTAGGTCAAGTAACACAAAAAGTGATTCATGAATATTTTTATGCATAACATTGACAAGACTGGCTGACTGTTATTTGTGGGTCGCAATATTCATTGTTTGTGAGTGTTTGGGTGGCACCTGGGAATTGGTGAACATGTTCACAATTCCCAAGTGTTTTGCAAGTTTAAGGGGAATTATTATTTGCATGAGAATTCACACTAGAAATATGCCTTATTTATCATTTGCTATTTTTTTCTGGGAAAAGTGTTTCAGCCCATGCAGTCAAAGCACAGAAAACATACGCATCTAGTGCTGGGTCTCTCTGATGAGAACACAAAGAAAGTGTCAAATGTAGGGAATACTCTGATATGAGTAGTGAAGTTAGAAGCTGCTTCCATGGCTTCTTTATCCAGACCATGGCTTAAACAGATGCCGCCCGGTAACAGTAGGAAAGACACAAGTTCCCATTTTGATCCCCATTATGTTCAGGCCCTCTGACAGACACACTGCCTGCTTCTGAGGACTGTGGGGGAGGAGGAAGCATGGCTGAGTGGTGCTGAAGCTGGCTTCCCCTTTTACCTGAGGCTTCTGAGAGCACAGAGTGGCCACTCTCCCACCTTGCCCAGGGGCCCGGACGGGCTGTTGTTGGCTCCCCTATATGTTCATTATAGCTCAACTATAAGAATGCTACTCTGAGGGTAGTCTGTGAGGAACAGGACTGAAAGATCCACTGGAATAGTATTAGGAAGATAACAATAATGTTTGCTTACTACTTAATTGTGCTGCATTTAAACAAGAGGTGAACATTCTCCTGTCTTGTTAAAAAGTCCTCAAGCAATTCAGGCTTTCATTCCCTTACAAAAGGGGAAAAGCCACACTAGCTATTCAAATTTTAATTATTTTCAATATATCCATATTAGCTCTTAGTAATTTTGGTGCTGTAAGAAGAGAATCTAAGAAAATAAGATATATGTCCAGGTGGATCTTGGGAGAATGAACAAAAAGGCACTTGCCTAATTGGTGTGTTGAGGCTGAACTTCCAGTTGGAGGACAGCACAGCAGGGAACAAGGATGAATCAAAGATCACAATACTGACCTTGTGACTATTACCTTGCATACCTCAAAAGTGATGTAAGATTGTTGAGATCCCAAATTATGCTGTGCTCATATGATTCACAGAACCAAAAATTGGAGCAGATGCTGAAGAAATAAAAACTAAATCTGACCTGAAGATAGGTTTGGTATTGGTTCTGGGTTCCTAAGCCACTTATCTGCTCTGTCAGATATAGATAAGTAATGAAATTGTGTATTTTACCAGAGTTGTAGAATTATTTATCTATTGGTAAAACTTAAAAAACAACATATAATCTGAGAATGTCGCACTTTAAAGACTAACAAGATGGTTTATTAGATGATGAGCTTTCGTGGGCCAGACCCACTTCCTCAGATCAAATAGTGGAAGAAAGTAGTCACAACCATATATACCAAAGGATACAATTTAAAAAAATGAACAAATATGAAAAGGACAAATCACATTGCAGAACAGAATCCCCCTTCTGTTCTGCAATGTGATTTGTCCTTTTCATATTTGTTCATTTTTTTAAATTGTATCCTTTGGTATATATGGTTGTGACTACTTTCTTCCACTATTTGATCTGAGGAAGTGGGTCACGAAAGCTCATCATCTAATAAACTCTTGTTAGTCTTTAAAGTGCTACTTGTCCTGCATTTTGCTTCAACTACCCCAGACTAACACGGCTACATTTCTATCAACATATAATCTAGCAGCACTTTAAAGACTAACAAAACATGTAAATGGTATCATGAACTTTTGTGGGCACAACCATTTCTTCAGATGACTGGAGTATTAAAAGTCCAAATCCAAGAATAAATAAGGGAGGCAGGGACAGGGTAAAGGAAGGGAGAAAAAAATAGAAAAAAATAGTGAATTAGATTGTCCAAGTTACAAGAGGCTGATAAGAACAATTTGCACCTCTATAAGTGCCCAATGTTAGGATGGTTGGTTAAGTCATTAGGATGTGGAATGTAGAATGCGAGCCAGACAATATCTTTATTCCTCTCTGATAGGAATCAAACTTGTAAATGAAGTTAAGTTCCAACCCTTCCCTGAGTAATTGGTTTGTGGAATTAGCCTGAAACAACATGGTGACTTAGAGATCCATTAATGAGTGTTCAGGCAGATTAAAGTGTTCTCTAACAGGTTTCTGTGTGTTGCCTGGATGGGGCCACTAAGACAGTAGATATTACTGAAGAGAAAATCCTCAGACCAAAGTTGTGGTGGATTCATGCTGTGAAATGCTCTGAATAGACTGTTTTGGTCATATGACTTTGGGGGTGTGTCTAGATTACAGGGTTTTGTCGACAGAAGTGGACTTTTGTTGACAAAACTATACCTATACTATCGCCGAGTTCTGTTGACAGTAAGTTGACAGAATGCGGCAGTTTAGTCGATGGCGGTAAACCTCATTCTACAAAGAATAATGCCTTTTTTCTACAGAGATATGTAAAAAAAAGGAGCTATGGCATCCACGTTGTGCTTTTTCAAAAGAGAGCATCTAGACTGTCTGTCGAAAAAGCGGTTTGCTTTGTCAACAGAACTGGCTGTAGTCTAGATGCTCTTTTTTGACAGAGGCTTTGTCGACAGTATCTGTATACAAAAGCCTGTAGTCTAGATGTACCCAAAGTGACCAACCACTTAGCACCAAATAATCTAATAATTAATTGAAGCTGCACTCAAACCAAATAGTGGAAAATATCTTCACATATAGTGTTGGAAGAATATTCAATTCATTCAAAATCAATGTCTGTGCAAAATTCACTAACAGAAAAATAGGGTAAATTCATTGTAACACTGCTCTCTGTGACTACTTTGCTCATTTATAGTAAGTATATGTGAACAATGTACATTATTTCTGCATAAAAATTTTCCTTTTGGGGGCAATATTTTTCTGTAGTTACCCTTGTATCCAGTCATCTATACACATTATATATGTACTGGTGATAGATAGGCATGTAATAAACTGTACCAGTTCCACAAGGATTCAAATCTCATCAAATAGTCATCATTTTAAAACAGCAATTCCTAAACTAGCAAAGAAATGTTTTGTTTCCCAAATATGGAATGAAAATGTTCCTTCATTCCCACCAATAGAAAATTTCTCTCTAAAAATTTCAGTGGTGTGAGAAAAGGATCTGAAATATTCAAGACAAGATTGATAAGAAGATCAAAATTAGATTCTTTTAGACCCACAAAAGGCTGGAAACAAAAGTTGTATTTATTTGGAAAAAGAAAATCTTTAAATTTGTAATGGAACCCAGTATACACATCAAAGCTTTCAAAGTAAGATGAAAGAATAACATGAAATCGTGATAGTTTTATATACAATGTAGAAAAGCCATTGTGGATAGTTTAAAAAAAAGTGGCTATTTGGACTTAGGGGAATTAAGTCACCTGGTCTTTCAAGCGGAGGGATAAAAAAAAAATGGTAGACCCATGAAAAAGTTTTTAAAAATCCATTAAAGATAAATAACTTAATTTCTCTGTATACATAATGGTTTACTAGGAAGCTTTTATAGCTACTTACTGCTATTATTTATTTTGGTATGGAATCTAGAAGCCTCAGCCATGGACCAGAACCCCATTGTGCTAGGCACTACATAAACACAGAACAAACAGGAGATCTCTGTTTCAATGGCTTGTAGCCTATACAGATGAAAGTTTGTTTATGTTTCTATATAAACTTATTGAAATGTGAGTAGGCCCCAAAATCTATTCCCTAAAACCATAATGAGGCCTGGTAAAATATGAATACAGTGAAGTAAAACAATTCAGAGGCAATCAGGAGATAGGTCATAAATCTCAGGTCTGTAAATCTGTTTTGGCCCTAACTATTTTTTCTAAGTGTTTTAGATTAAACATTAAAATTTTGGAAAATGCTATTTATATTGATAGTAATTGGCATGACATTTACTCAGATGTTAATTAAAATGATACTTAATGAATAATAGCAAAAAAAAGTGGAAATTATTTAATTATAGAAAAAGGTGGATTTAATGTTAATTAATTAAGGGGTGTTATAATAGATTATAAATGGGTAGTATGATAATTTTAAATTAGTTGAACCCATCCACCATCAAGATACTGTTAAAGAAAGGATCCTAATTTAGTGAGTGATTATCCCTAAATGCATCATTTTGTGGTATTGCAAGGCCTGATTGCTTTTATTAGAAAAGTGTTTAATTTTATCTCTTTTTATGTAATTCAGAGTCCTTTCTAAATTAAATTATCTGTTAGAGCCCTGGAAACTTGAACCTTAAAGAATTTCGTTCAGTTTATACCTTATTTTTAAATTGTTAACTGGGAACACATAAATCAAAGGTTACAGGTTGCATGATTTATTTGTGACTTCACCATAGTAAACAATAATGTAACATTCCTAAACTAATTTATTGTACATCACACCACATGTTCTCTCTCACATATAAGGCTTATATTTGGGCTTTCTGGATTTGATCTAAAGTGCACGATTTTTAATACATGAATAAACTATTGACTTTCATGGCAATACTCACCTGCTTAAAGTTAATCATGAGTTTAAGTGCTTTGCTGGGACATTAAAATGTTCATCTCCTTGCAGGATCAAGTCCATATTGTATACATTACCCACTGAGAACATATATGTTTATTACAGTAGGTATGTAAATTATATTCCTTTCAGAGTTAAGTGACAATGTTAATCCACAAATGAATACATTTCTGTAAAGCTTATTTATTTTGCATTGGGAAAATGCAATGGAGAGTAGTATAATTATTTATTATGACAGGCCAATGATGAGGGCAGAAGTTCAGGACTAGTGAGATGAGGGTTCTATTTGTGCCCTGCCACAGATTCTAAGTATGATGAAGGGCAAGTCACTAAGTCTGTCTGTGCTTCAGTTCCCCATCTGTTAAATGAGGACAATACTATTTTCCTACCTCATAGGGGTGTTCTGAGATTAAACATGTCAAGGACCGTGAAGTACTTTGAAGTCTACTGAGGAAAAGTGGTGCATAGGGACTAGGTATCAAATAAATAAATACATAAATAAATAAAGTTAGCTCCTGAGCTCCATCTCTGGTGACAATGTTACCTTATTTGTTATAAAAGAAACCTTCGCCTTTTGTGGAATCGCTATTTGCGTATTTTGGGGTCTCCCGTCCTGTCCTGGAGAAGGGGTTGGGCAGGGCCTGGAGCCACAGTAAATTTCCCATAGCTCCTGGCAGTTGTGGTGAGTTCCCCACTTCTTCTGGCAGCTGCAGTGAGTTCCCTGAGGTTCCCGGCAGCTGTGGTGAGTTCCCCACAAACATATCTTGGAGTATGAAAATCCTAGTAAAGAATTTGACAGTTATACTGAAGAATTAAATGACTTTACACAAAAATACAAGATTCCAAATACATTAACATGCAACAGCCAAATTTACCACAGGTAAAATAGTATTGTGGGTTAGTCAGTAGGGATGAGCTGTTATGATGCAATGATTTAATCTTGTGTTTATCTCTGCAGGGATTATCAGTTTTTACTCTGTGACCAGAGCTGCAGAAAGTGTAATGTCTCACTGACTAGTTTGAACTACTTCGGCCTCTATAGAGACACTGTGGCATCCTGTGTCTGTAGTTTGAATTAATCATTCTAAGAAGGGGCTGATAGTTCTAGCTTTCTTCAGGTTTCTTGATTATTACTCCAAACAACACAGTAATAATTTCATACTCTACTGTTTCAAAGCCCTCAGCAACATTACACACCAAAATAATGACAGAAAGACTGAAAACACATACTTCATCCAGTTGAAAATACAGAGATGTAGACAGACTATAACCTTAAAGTCCTCCTTCTCTCTCTTGGGTATTGGAAGGCAATGGCAAGGCATCATAAGAGCAGATGGATGGGCTTGAGGCTCAGTTAAGGCATTGAATTTGAACCAGGGGAGTGTATATAATCTATATTCCTCCATTGTGGGCCTTCCCTCTCAGGTAGTTTCACAGTTTCATCCCACCCCCACCACTAGGATTAGCACAGAACTATTTTTTTTTGGCATGCTGTGGGCTTTTGGAGAGTGGGAAGGATTTTTTCTTGATTGTTAGATTGACCTGGGCAATGTGGCTTTTAGCGTTTCATGTAGCAGCTCAAGGACCCAGCAAAGTAGACCAGGAGATAAGGTTCACGTTGTCATAATTTAGGTTGCAGATTTCCAACACAGGCTGATCCTAGGCTGGATCTTGCTCTATCACTCGGAAGGCAGGATAAGGGGAACCTGGAAGGCAGGGAAGTGGGATGGGTTCCAGAGTGGCCTACGCAATAGAGGATTCACTTGGGGATCATAAGATGGTTGTTTAATATGGGGACTGTTCCGCCAAACTAGAATTGAAAGAAGGCCAAGGGGAAGGGGTTCCCTAAAGAAACTAAGTAATGAATTTGGGATTTCTAATTAATTGAACAATGAGAACACACACCACTTTTCTCAATTCCTTATTCCTCAAATCAGGGATGATGGTGAGCTTTCAGCAATAGGCTTGGCCCAGCTATGGAGGGATAGAAGTCTTGACAGCAGAACGCTGCCATGTTGAAGTGATTAAGGAAGAAGCGATGAACTGTGCTATTTGAGTTATTGTTAGTTAGTTCCCAGGCAAACTAATTAAATCATATCTCACCTTTGCACAAAATAACACTATAAGCCTGTATTTTGAAATAAAGTCAAGGTGGAAGACTTCTTACTCCAACTCATGGTAACCCTCATTTTATGAGGAGTAAGAGAATTAGAAGGTTGACTGTTCTTCCTTCAATTTCCTGCTGGGTGGACAGTGTCAAAAGCCGAAATAAGCTATTTTGACTTAAGCTATGCAATTGACATAGCTGAAGTTGCGTAGCTTATTCAGACTTTAGCCCTGCTGTGTAGACTTATACTATGTATATTGAAGAGTCCCAGAGGAAATATTTAATTGATGCAAGTAATTCAATATTTGACTTCTGCCATTCCCTCACATTCCATTCCTCTTCATCTCAGAATATTTTCCTAGATCTCTTCCAAAATCTAAAAATAAAAACCACATTTGGTCTGCTGAAAAACTTATGGGTGGCAGATACAGTGAAGGTAATCCAAAAAAGTACATTTATATCTATTGATGCTTTTTTGTGCTGAACTGAAGTATTCTGAATTAATAAATATGTGGCCAAAACACCATAACTGCTAAGAAAGCTTGCTGCCCATAACTCTTAGAAGCAATAATTTAAACATTAAATGAATGCAAGCTAGGATTCCATTTACCTCGGTGCTATTCTTGACTTGTTGATACTCAGCAGGACTGAGTATGCATTCTTTGTGGAGAATTTTAAACAAGTGAAAAACATTCTCTCACAGCAGGGTTACTGTAAGTTTGTACCAGCTGTCAGTCAGTGAGACTTCACAACACAGAGTTCTTGTCGATTGATATGAATTCCAGATCTCTCCCTGACTTGAAACATCAGAACACTTAACAAAGAACAGATAAATGAGCATGAAGAAGCTAATGTGACAAGTTTTCAAAAACATGTAGAATATAAAAAGAACCATTTCCACAAGGAAAGGTACATTAAAGCTGAACCATACCGATCAGATGCTTCTTTTTATCCTGCCTATTCTGTTACTAGTAAAAACAAAACAACGAAAATGACCTAACAAAACACCCAAAACATTGTGTGGAAGACTTTTTGTTGAGCTAATAATCTCTTAGCATATACTTTTACAGACCCATGCTCTGTTTTATTTTTCTCTCATCAAGAGTTATGGATGGATGGGAAAACATGCAGCTAATCAAATGATGAAAAGTATTTATTATAAGTCACTGTTTTAATTGATCATTCCTAGACTAATTCATTATCTGAGACATATGTAAATATTAGTATAATTTACGCTCACAAATGTATGCTGAGAAACAGTTCTTTCTTTGTTCACATATTTTGTATATTATACCAATTTGTTATTTGTGCAACTCATTCTTCTAATGAGACTATAGGGTCCCTACTTTTCAGTATCTATAGTCCTAATTCAGTAATGCTTTTATGCACGTGCTTAAATACTTTGCTGAATGGGAGTCTACATAACTCCATTTGCTTCTGTCCTGTATTTCTGTGTGTTGAGGACCAAACCTAAAGTTCTTGTTCTGTCTGAAATTCCAATGGGACTAATTTTGCAGACTTAATTAGCAGCTATGAGATGGGTATGTATACTCTGCTAGCTGATTCCATTCTTCTTACTCTTTGTGTAGTTCTGCAGGCTGTAAATTTCATTTCTTGCTAAAAGTAATGAGATAATCACTGTTATCTCTACATTAAAGACACTTATGGAATTTTTGGCCAACAAAATGAGTCAAATGTAACTCTGGTTCACTAATTGAACACTAAGGCTGTGTCTACATTGGCAAGATTTTGCTCAAAAGAGACTGCTTTTGCACAAAATCTTGCTGCCTGTCTACACTGGCCGTGAGTATTTGTGCAAGAACACTGATGTTGTAATGTACAAAATCTACAAAATCAGTGCTTCTTGTGCAAATACTCTGACGCTCCTGCTCAGGGATAAGTCCTTTTGCACAAGTGTTCTTGTGCAAGAGGCCAGTGTAGACAGGTAACATCAATTTCTTGCGCAAGAGAGCGTCTATACTGGCACGGATGCTTTTGCGCAAAAGCAAATCTTTTGTGCAAAGGCACATGCCAGTATAGACTCTCTCTTGTGCAAATACTTTTAACGGACAAACTTTTCTGTTAAAAGTATTTGCGCAAAATCATGCCAGTGTAGACGCAGCCTTACACTTGGGATGATTGTGCCTCGGTGAACACATACATGTGTGAGAAGTCTGGAGGTGTGCCTAACGTAGTGAATACAAGCAGAGAGAGGGTAAGTTTAGAAGATAGGATACACAAAGAACAAGTTAAAAATCACTTAGGAAAGTTAGATGTCAGCAAGTCACCAGGTCCTGATGAAATGCATCCCAGGATACTCAAGGAGCTGATAGAGGAGGTATCTGAGACTTTAGCTATGATCTTTGAAAAATCACGGAAGACAGGGGAGATTCCAGAAGACTGGAAAAGGGCAAATATTGTGCCCATCTATAAAAAGGGGAATAAGAACAACCCAGGAAACTACAGACCGGTCAGTTTAACGTCTGTCCCAGGGAAGATAATGGAGCAGGTAATTAAGGAAATCATATGCAAATACTTGGAAGGTAATAAAGTGATAGGGAATAGCCAGCATGGGTTTGTGAAGAACAAGTCATGCCAAACTAATCTGATAGCTTTCTTTGATAGGATAACGAGCCTTGTGGATAAGGGAGAAGCGGTGGATGTCATATACCTAGACTTTAGTAAGGCATTTGATACGGTCTCACATGATATTCTTATTGATAAACTAGGCAAATATAGCTTAGATAGAGCCACGATAAGGTGGGTGCATAATTGGCTGGATAACCGTAGTCGGAGAGTTGTTGTGAATGGTGCTAAATCCTGCTGGAAAGGGATAACAAGCGGAGTTCCGCAAGGGTCTGTTTTGGGACCCGTACTGTTCAATATCTTCATCAATGATGTAGATATTGGGATAGAGAGTACGCTTATTAAGTTTGCAGATGATACCAAACTGGGTGGGGTTGCAACTTCTGGAGGATAGGGATATAATTCAAAATGACCTTAGCAAGTTAGAGAAATGGTCAGAGGTAAACAGGATGAAGTTTAATAAAGAGAAATGCAAAGTGCTCCACTTAGGAAGGAACAATCAGTTCCATACATACAAGATGGGAAGCGACTGTCTAGGAAGGAGCATGGTGGAAATGGATCTTGGGGTCATAGTGGACCACAAGTTGAATATGAGTCGACAGTGTGATGCTGTTGCAAAAAAAGCAAATATGATTCTAGGTTGTAGCAACAGGTGTGTTGTAAGCAAAACTCGTGAAGTCATTCTGCCGCTCTACTCTGCACTAGTTAGGCCTCAGCTGGAGTACTGTGTCCAGTTCTGGGCGCCACATTTCAAGAAAGACGTGGAGAAATTGGAAAGGGTACAGAGAAGAGCTACAAGAAAAATTAAAGGTCTAGAGAACATGGCCTATGAAGCCAGGCTTCATGAACTGGGCTTGTTTAGTTTGGAAAAAAGAAGATTAAGGGGGGACATGATAGCGGTTTTCAAATGTCTAAAAGGGTGTCACAAGGAGGAAGGAGAAAATGTATTCCTCTTGGTTTCTGAGGACAGGACAAGGAGTAATGGGCTTAAAGTGCAACAAGGGAGGTTTAGATTGGACATTAGGAAAAAATTCCTAACTGTCCGGGTGGTCAAATATTGGAATAAATTGCCAAGGGAGGTGGTGGAATCTCCCTCTCTGGAGATATTTAAGAACAGGTTAGATAGACATCTGTCAGGGATGGTGTAGACAGAGCTTGGTTCTGCCTTGAGGGCGGGGGGCTGGACTCGATGACCTCTCGAGGTCCCTTCCAGTCCTATGATTCTATGTTAAAACATCTAAAAAGAGAATATCCAGGATATTTCATCTGTTGAATGGTTTGTTTGTTTGTTTCCCAACTGTTTGAACAGTTGAACTATACTAATTCAAATTATGGCCTAGTGATTTCTAAACTTCATAAGAACAGAATTAAATGATGAAAGTAGATAATTAAAAAGTTTCATCTCACTGCGATCCATTCTGTGTAAACTTTAATCAACATGCCAATGTTTGTTTTTTTAAAAATGAGTTAAAATCTCTGTTTGGCTATAGTCTGTGTTTGAGATCAAAGAAGTGTTTCTAACAGATTTGGATTCTAATCCTGTTTTGAGAGTACGAAATGGGATGCACCTATATGCAGGAGTCATGACTATTGATCCCAAGGCAGGAGCAAGGTTACTGTAACCGCTTGAAATAAGAGTTTTTAGTGGTGCCAACAAGAAAAAGATAGCTCTGCAAACAGATTGTTACAATAAATAGTGTTACGGGGAAGGGTATACTGTGGCAATGAATTTGTGCATTTGACCAAGCTCGAGCACTTCTCTCATCATATCATCACCCACTTATTAATCAATGTCTCTAGGTTTAACTACAAGGTTAAACTCCTTCACTTGCGACATATCACACAAACCATTCAGTTGGAAGAAAAATAAAACAAAGAAGGCATTTCCTTACACATGTTCAGTATTTCCTTCAGTGAGAATTTTAACTTCTATTTGAAGATCAAGGGCAATGTAAACATACCAACACTGCCATTAGTGCATTCATTTTTCATAAAACAGCTTTATCCTCCATGGCAAGCAGACTGTATTGAATTAATATCAGATTTACAGAGCTATTCTCTTTTTGTACATCAGAAGAAAATTTAAGGGAAAGGCTTAAAATAAAAGTAAAAGATAAAACAATAAATGAGTTAATACTTTGCCCCTCCTGAGTTTCACAGCTGTAAAAATATAGGTATGACTGATTATCATTTAAATGTCAGAATTCTTAATGTATATGGGCAGTTTTAAATATAGAAATAGGTCAGCTTTACATTTGAAACAGGAACCAGAACATGAGCTGCTAGAAAAGGTTTGCACTAGACAGATATAGTTTGGCTGGGCATAATATATTTCAAAAAATGTTTTCATAAAAAATATATCTGTATATGAGTTTGATGGTTTGCTAAAATTGCATGCCTTTTCTTTCAGAATCTGAAGATAGAGCAGTATTTTTGCAGCTAAACTCAATGGCTGAGTCTACATTGGCACCCTTTTCCGGAAAAGGGATGCTAATGAGACACTTCAGAATTGCAAATGCCGTGGGGGATTTAAATATCCCCCGCGGCATTTGCATGTACATGGCTGCCGCTTTTTTCTAGCTCGGGGCTTTGCCGGAGAAAACCGCCAGTCTAGACGGGATCTTTCGGAAAATAAAGCCTTTTCCGGAAGATCCTTTATTCCTGATTTTAAGAGGAATAAGGGATCTTCCGGAAAAGACTTTATTTTCCGAAAGATCCCATCTAGACTGGCGCTTTTCTCTGGCAAAGCCCCGAGCCGGAAAAAAGCGGCAGCCATGTTCATGCAAATGCCTCGGGGGATATTTAAATCTCCCGTGGCATTTGCAATTCCGAAGTGTCTCATTAGCATCCCTTTTCCGGAAAAGGGTGCCAATGTAGACACAGCCAATGAGAGTCTACTCATAGTCTGAGTTTTACGAATGGAATAGAATTTGAATCAAGCAGTGTCTCACCTTGACAGATGGAACAGCTCTTCAATGCTCAATTTGCAATTGCCTTTCACCTAGAAGTCTTTGTCCTCCAGGTGTGGAGCTGTGTTGGGCACAGAGGCCAAGTCATGACATCAGTCCCCCTTTTTTATATTTCCCCCCAGCTTTCTGGAAAGATCTATGTTTGTGAGGTGGAAGGGGGGTGGAGGACTGTCGCCACTGGTCAAGCAGTCTATTATCTACATGCTGTCCCTGAGAAACCTTCTGGGATAGTCATTAGGAGAGTGGAACCCTTTCAATGGGCCATCTAGCTTCTCCACTGTTGTACCTGAAGGGCTGAGCTTCTGAACCTTACAATATATTTCAGCAGCTCATACATAGCAAAACTCATACATAGCAAAACTTCATAAAGTCACATACAATGATAGCTCATACAATCCAACAGGATATTAATGTTCAACAGATCAAGGCTTTTGAAATATCTCATAAAGTATATTTTGTACAAAACATATAATTATAACACAGAGATAAATATGAGGATTCCCAGGTGCTGCTTTGAGATACATAATGCCACATCATAAAATATAATGTAAGACCACATGATTGCTTCTTCTATGACATCCAGGCACTGTGAAAGAGTCACAGGAGAAAGCTCTCTATCATTTGAAGAACTTTTATGTATAATTCAACTTTCTTTTAAGAGAATTCATCTCACTAACAAATAGTAATATGAGGATTATAAGTAAATGTGTCATTCTGAAGTAAAATTGATTTTTAAAAAATGGTTATGAAAAGCTTACCAAATAATTGTTTCTTTGAAATTACAATTTAGTTCTCTATCTATTCCTAACTAAGGACATAATATGATAAGGGATAATATCATAGAATGCATTGCTTGTTACATTTATCCGCAGGGTTCTAATTATCTACGTAGTGCATACAGTCAAGTCCTTTTTTTTTTTTATCAGCTCCATTCCATTGTTTCTCATTCTTCTTGGGAGAAGGCTGCACTGGTCAAAATACATTATAATGGGCAGATTTTCAGAATAACTTTTATTTGCTGAAGTTTACTCTCTTAATTTATTCAGGACTAACCTCGTATAATCATTACAAGAGAGCAATGTTTGAGTTTACCAGAACTTGAGTTTGCCAATAATTTTCAGGTCAAATGGTGATCAATGCAGGAAAAATTGTATTCTGGCTACATTCCTGTTTAACCTTTGCATATCACATCATAATTGCATGATAGTTCTCTGTTTAATTACTGACATTCTTATATAATAGTCTTCTTTTCACTTATGTACAAGGAATAATTGATTTGCAAAAGAGCATTTGTGATGATATAATGAGGAGACTACTATTATATACTTAAGGACCTGACAGCATGTCTAGTATTAAGCACTATTTTAAGGGGTATATACATCAACAATAAAACCCATTGCAAAATGCCACTCTCAGTTACACTGCTGTACATTTAGAATACCTGCACTTATTTCATTGTGATTACCATCCACTTATACTAGTGTAAATGAGGTCAGATTCAGCATAACATTTTTTTAAATACCACAGAAGTTGAATTGTATATCAGTTTGATGATGCCATAAATGTAAGTACTCCATTTGACCAAAAATGATTTTTTTCAAGATACATACATGAAACAATACAGGATGAGAGATAAAGAATTTTCTTCATGTGTTTCTCCATCCATCTGAAAACTGTGTGCAGATCCTGGCAGCCCTGCTAAATATAAGCAATATAACCCCTGCCCATATTTAAAGTTGTGACCAAATTTGAATATGTATTTTGGGAAGGGACAACATGATGACTGAGAACAGGGGTCAGAACTGATTGCCGAAAGGTCCAGAAGCTAGGTTGAAGATCACATCCCGGGAATGAAGTGAAGAGATGAGGGGGAGGGAAAGATAGTGGACTAATGGACACTACATGGGTTAAATACATATGCTTGAGGGCACTGTAATTTATCCCAAGACACTGGCATTTGTATCCTTCATATTGTGTGTAGGTAGTGGACAGCTTCAAAAAATGCTTCTGGTCAAACAAAGGTTTCATCACTTCCTCGTTTTTCACTCATAAGCATACTCAATTATACTAATGCACCCTCTGCTAGGTGGAGTATTTAAGAGAGTTTGAGACACTCTTATCTGACAGAAGCACTACAGAAAGTGTTGATGTTACTTTATACTATATAAACAAGACTGAATATTCAGAGTAGAGCAATGAAGATGATTAGCATTGTGGTGGGAGTAGTTTTGTGATAGATTGCATAAACTAGGCTAATCTAGATAGAGAGGAGGAGTCAGAGGGGAGTATCTAAAATTATGGAGGGATACAGTGAAATCTAATAAGGTCATTTTTTATGTTTTCCTGTAATACAAGGACAAAAGGTCACTTAGAACTTACAGCAGGTATATACAGAACAAATAAAAGGAAATACTTCGCACAGTAGGTAGTCAGCTTGCAAAATTCACTGATGCAAAAGATCAGAAAGTCAAATATTGTAGATGTATTTTTAAAGGGTTTGGTTAGTATTATGGTTTTTACTATTCTACTTCCATTGGTTTCACTGGGTATAGGATTTATGCTAAAAATAAAAGTATAAATCAATCTCTTGCAGTAGTGTGAACACAAATTTCCACATAGGCCAGGAGATAGTTTTCACTTCTTATACATCATTATATAACTGGCTGGGTGCATTATGGGTTTTGTTTTTGTTTTTGTTTTTGTTTGATTTGAACACCTAGCTCCCTTCCTTCTGAAGCATCTGTTTTTCCTCAATGTTTGATCTGATTTAGCAGATTATATATTCTTCAGTGATTATTCCACACTCAGAAATAATACCAATAATAACTACATCTCCTTATGAGCACCAGCCTGTCAAATACCCAAGCTGCTGAAATGAATATCTTTTTTCTTACAAAGCTGCTAATGATTTTCCATTCATGTCTGTTGAGTCATGATAGCCAGGGACCCTCTCTCTTTCCTGCAGAGTTATGGACTTGATGGTGTAAATAGATTGATTTACCTTTGCTTGAGGAATGTACAAATAAACTCTTCATGCTGATGACTCAATGGTATAACTTTGAAAGTTATTTACTCCATCTCCCAGAAAAGTGACAGACTCCTAATATCCACTCATCATCCTCTTCTGACTAGATTTAAACATTAGATATTCATTGTTACTATTGCTTTGTACATCTGGTTCCCTCCTTCTGAAGCAATTGGTGTCTGATCTGATTTAACAAATTGTATCTTCATAGATGATGCTGTAATACTCAGAAATAGTGCCAATAATAACTACATCTCCAAACACCAGCATTTTGAGTCTATAATTCATGCAGAGGTCTCTGCACCAACTTTTTATTATTGCTTCTCTACCACTCTTTCTCTGGATACTTCTGGCATGATCATTTTCATTGTCTACCATTGAAGGCCAACTCTAAAATATGTTGATAGTTGTCAGTTAGGGTATGTCTACACTACAGCGTTATTTTGAAATATCTTATTTTGAAATACTTAATTTTCATCTACACACAAAATGCATTTCGAAACAGCATTTTGCTATTTCAAAATAGCACATCCACACTGTGAAATAGTGCATGGACACTGAATCACATTTAAGGGCAGCTGGAACTGGTTCTAGCAGGGCAGCAGGTCAGTAGTTGCTTTGTTTGGCTGCTGCCTGAAGCTATCTGAGGCTTGTGCTTAAAGAAACGCCCCTGGACAGCCGGTTCTCAGCTTTCCGATTGCTTGCCTACCTCACTGAGGGACAGAAAAGCATTTTTCTCTCTGTGTGCTTTGGTATCCCAGACTCGGGACACCACAGCACTCGGCACCATGGAGCCAGAGCCGCTCCTGGGCACTCTGATGCTCATTTTGGATGCATTGCAAGCCTGGCTCCAATTTCTGGAGACTGCCTGACAGCATCTGCTGCAGCCCGACTCCCAGGCCCTCTTCCTGACCCCTCTGGGGGTCAGGGAGGAGCAGCAGCAGCGCCCGGATGCCAGCATGCCCCGCCGCATCTGGCGTCTGGACACCAGCAGTGAGTGGTGTGACCACATTGTCCTGGAGCTCTGGGGAGACCTACAATGGACCCAGAACTTCAAGATGAAGAAGGACACCTTCCTCGAGCTCTGTGAGTGGCTTGTCCTTGCACTGCAGCAACAAGACACTCACATGAAGCCCGCCATTCCCTTCCACAAGCCGGATAGCTACCGATCCATGGCAAACCAGTTTGGCATGGGGAGATTCACTGTTGGGGCAGTACTCATGCAGGTATGGCAATCTCTGGCCACTGTGCCAGGAAGGGGAGGGGCTGCGAGGAGGGAATGGGATGCCCTAGGGAAAAGGGGGGGAGGTGATGAAAGTCCTCTCCCTGGGAGTGTTTGGTCTGTCCCAGCTGCACTACAGAGTGCCCGCAGTGGCCAGGATTCCAGGGGGGGTTGCTCCTGGGAGTGAAAGGATGGGGCAGTGGAGAGAAAGGAGCATCCTCAGTCACCCCAGGGACTCTCAGTTTTGTGCGTCCCTCTGCAGGTGGTCAAGGCCATCAGTAGAGTGCTGCTCCACAGAGTCATCTGCCTTACCAATTTGGACGCAGTGATCGAGGGGTTTGGTATCCTGGGCTTCCCCAACTGTGTGTGTGTGTGGGGGGGGTAATCGATGGGACACGCATCCCCATCCATGCCCCGGACCACCAGGCCTCCCTCTACATCAACCAGAAGGGATACTTCTCAGTCATCCTGCAGGCCATGTCTGACAACCAGGGCCAGTTCGTGGACATAAACATGGGCTGGTCTGGCAAAGCACACGACGCACGGGTGTACCGCAACTCCTCCATGTGCCAGAGGCTGCACATCGGGACCTTCTTCCCTGACTGCTACATCAGGGTTGGGGATGTGGACGTGCCTGTGTGCCTGGTGGGGGATGCAGCCTACCCACTACAACCCTGGCTCATGAAGCCCTATATGGACACCTCAACCCCTTCTGGCAGGCCTTTCATGCCAAGCTCGGCAGGGCCCACATTGTGGTGGAGGATGCCTTTGGCCAGCTGAAGGCCCGATTTAGTTGCCTCCTCACTCGCCTGAACCTCTCCGAGCGGAATATTCCGCATGTGGTAGCAGTGTGTTGTGTGCTGCTTAATTTGTGTGAGCAGAAGAGGGAGGCTTTCCTGCCAGCTTGGATGGCAGAAGCCAACCACTTGGCTGGCCTCTACATGCAGCCCCACATGGCTGACAGCCAGGAGGCCCATCAGGTGTCTGTCCATATCCGGGAGGCCCTGTGGGAGAGCTTCCACCCGGAGGAGGACTAAAGTCTTCCTGGTGTGCCCCACTGTGGGTTTGTGCCTCATTTCACCCTCACATCCTTCCACTTTCCCCTCACTAACCCCCCTTCCTGATATACAATAAAAACATGTGTGTACCAAAAACAAACTCTCTTTATTGACCATAACTGGCGTGAGGGGGGAAGGAGGATGGGAGAGGGAAGGGGGAACCTGAGAGGAGGGAGCTAGTAGTGGGAGGCAAGGGGAGGCTGGAGGAGGAGAAGCTCAGAGTTGGGGGTCTTGCTGGTTCACCTGTTTCCCAGCACTGCAGGTGCGGGGGCCTCAGCACCCCTGGCGGGGAGCCGGTATGTAAGTTGGGGTGGGTAGGAGGGAGGAAGAAGAGGGAGGGGAATCAGGAGTGGGAGGAGGAGTGATAGCTGGGGCGATCACAGGTGCTGGAGCGGCAGCAGGCAGCAATCTCTGCACCAGGGATCTTGCAGCTCCCGCAAGCTCTCCCGCCACAGCTGCAGATCTTCCTGCACCCAGTGCTCCTGGCAGAGGTCCTGCCTTCACAGGAGCTCCAGGTGCTGCCACTGGTTCTCTTCCTGGTTCCAGGTCAGCCTGCTGAGGCCCTGGATGCAGGAGGATGTCCTGGGTAGGGTGGTGAGCCCTGCACCCACAGCTGCTGCAGCTGTGGAGAAACACGAGAAGTGGTCAGTTCTCCCTGGGGATACAGTGGGTGAAGCCCAGCCCCCTTCTTCAAGGCAAGGATGGCAGGTGTCCGCACCATTATGTCCTGCTATCCCTGGAGTTTGAGCTAGCCCCTGTGCTGTATATAGTGTGTGTGCATGCAGGGGCGGGGAAGGGAAGATGTGCCCTGTCTCTGTGTAGAGGGGGTTTGTGGAGGGAGGGCATCATGCAGTGTTCCTCCCTGGGGTCAGGAGCATGTCATGTGCCATCATATATATTTGCATGTGGGTAATAGGCCAAGGCCCCTGTGTGGCAGCCAGCCAGAGCCACATGCCCAGGGTGGCACAACACATGCACAGTTTGCTGCATGCTCCATGGTCAGCAAGGTCCATGGTCAGCAAGGCCCATGGGCTCCCCCTCCCCACCCAACCTTGCCCCGCATAAAGGGACAGTGATGGCACTCACATGTCGAGGCCTCCCTGGCCTCGGATGACACTGGCGACAGGCTTGCTGGAATGGCTCTGGGGTCCTGGGTGCAGGGCATGCTCCCTCCAGAGTCCTGCGGCTCCTGGCCGTCCTCCTCCTCCTCCTCCTCCTGGGTGTCATGGGCAGGGCCCTCTGCCCCAGGGTCGATGATCACCTGGGGGGCACGGACCGTCTGACTCCCCAGGATGCAGTCCAGGGCATCGTAATAGGGGCAGGGGTCCGGGTCAGCCCCTGGTTGGGAGCTCCCCCCTGTGGCCCTGGCACAGGCTTGCCACAGCTCTTTGATTTTCATGTGCACCTGTTCCTGGGTGTGCATGTGGCCTTTGGTGGCCAGGCTGCCCACCATCCGCCTGTAGATGGCCACATTCCTGTGTCTAGTGCGGATATCATGGACATTGAAGGCCTCCCCACAAGCCTCAATGAGGTCCACGATTTCCGCACTAGACCAGGAAGGCGCTCACCTTTTGCAGCCTCTCGCAGGCTCCTGGGACCTGCCAGCCTGCTTCTGGAGAGTGGTGGAGGGCTGGGTGCCACTGGATTGCTTATGCTGGGCCAGGTGCACAGACAGCTGGCTCTGTGCTGGCAGGCTTACGGCCGGCACAGGCCCTGTGGCCAGAGTCTATCTCTTTAAGGGCTCCGGGGCTGGTGGGGAGCAGGAGAGTTTTCCTGGTTGTGCCCAGAGTGGCCACCAGGGCTCCCTGGGAAGGGCTGGAGGCCCCGTATTTTGAAATAAGCGTCTACACAGCACTTATTTCGATTTAGCTATTTCAAATTTGGCGTTATTCCTCATAGAATGAGGTTTACCAAATTCGAAATAAGTGCTCCACTATTTCAAATTTATTTCAAAATAGTGGTTTGCCTGTGTAGACGCTATTAAAGTTAATTCAAAATAATGGCTGTTATTTCGAATTAACTTTGATGTGTAGACATACCCTTTCAGACCATTTATACTCCATTTAGTCTCTCTCAATTACATTATTTTCGGAACAGATTTAATGGTCTTCGCCACTCTGTGGGTGGGGGGGCATGTTATTCTACCACTGTCAGACTGGATTTTTGTGTAGCAATCCCTCTGACTGTGAACAATGTTATGGGAGAGAGATACAGCTTCTTCAAAATAAAGCATTATTTATTCCTTCCAACAAAAAAAGTAAAGAGCACATGGAAAAAAGGAATACAATCAAAAAAGCCTGTACACATATTTCTCCTCACCTAAAATTGAATCTTTTATTTTAAGCTTTAGTAAATTCCTTTAATCCCATTAATCTCATCCCTGGATTGGAAGAGAGCCTGCTTGCTTCACTTTCTCTGTTTATAAGCGTCTTCTGCTTTGGCCAATGCTGACAACCCATTCAGCTTTCCTTATTCTGTACGCCACGATTTTAACATTCAGTCCAGAAGAGAATAAACGTTGCGAATCCAGTTGAGTTGGCATCCCCCCAATTGATAAACTCAGGGGCAAACAACTGAGAAGCAAAAAATAAAACAAAAGAAAACAACACAAAAACCCAACCCACAATCCTATAACCACCAGAGCCCAGGGAGCCCACATTTTATGTGCTCCAATTCTCTCCAACCCGAACCTCAGAGGCCAAATTCACATAGTTGGGGACTTACGTTCCCCACCCCTGACTTAAGGAGCACTATGTTGTTTCATCCTGTCTCTTCCTCCCTCAACAGACTCCTTGAAGTCAGGCAGGATAATATCAAACAATTTTCCCCAGCTCAGGAGATGCTGGGGAACCAATAAGAGCGGAGATCCAGTTGATTTGATTCAAAGAGCTCTATAATTGAAAAGAGGTAAAAGTGCTTCATATTTCTCTTATCACATGGGAGTGTTGAATACATTGTATGTTAAACTCATTTAAAAAATACCTATGAAGGACACCTTTAATAAATCATTTATCTCATATTCTCTTTTTTGGTTTCTGACTATGAGCCTGATCCAAATCCCATGGAAGCAATAGAACAACTCCCATTCATTCCAGTAGTCTTTAGATTAAGCTTTTAAGGTAGCAGTCTGACTCTCTACTTTTTTGTATCTCTGGTATCCTTTTTAAAATTGTGCAATCTAGCGATCAGATTGGACTGTTAATAATTTACACCAACTGTGCAAAAATACCAACTGCAAGGCAGGGGAGAATCAGTCCCTTTTTTACAGTTACATCTAAAGAAGTTTGTTTTTCATGCTAGCTTATAAATAGATTAGATAGACAAATCGGAGTTACTGCTTTTACTGACGGCTGTAGTCAATATTTGTAAATCACAGACAGATGAAATTCTCTGAATACTTTATGCAGAGTTGTTGTAGATGTGTCAATCCCAGAGAAAATGGGTGAGTAAGGTATCTTCATTGGCCCAACTTCCGTTGGTGAGAGAGACAAGCTTTCAAGCCACACAGACCTGGAGAAAAGTGGTGTGTCTCAAAAGCTTGTCTCTTACCTCCAGAAATTGGTCCAATAAACATATTACCTCATTACCTTGATTCCCTGAATACTAAAATTTAGAACTCAGAGAAAGCTAATACAAAGAACTCATCCTTCTCATTACATTTCTGTTGACATGATTGATTTAGAGACGTACATTGTAGATACATTAGAAACTGCTTTTTCCTCCATAGTTAATTAAACACATGCCAATATTACTTAGTGACGACCTCCTGCCAATGGTGAAGATCTTGCTATTGCTTTCAGATCCTTGAATAACAGGAAAATGATTTGCAATGATTTGTTCAGATCTAATTTTTTTAATAGTGCACAAGGAATATTTGATTTCTAAAATTTGTGTTTTGAAATTAATTACCAAATAATTTTAAACATAATGTATAGGAAGTGGGTGAGCCATTTTATTTTATATCCAAAATTCAATTGAAAAAGGCTTGTTTTGATTGGACTCCAAAAAGCATACAGTATTCTTTCTGTCCTCTGAATGTAACAGTGTAACTTTAACACAGAGTCTTATGAGTTCAAAATTTTCACTGTGTGAATATAACCAACAGTTGATCAGAATTTATTGCCATAGATGTGAGTCTGTATCTTAGCTGCTCTTATTGCAACTGAAGAAGGGATGGTGCGAGTTCACTTTTATGCCCCCAGGGACAAAGGCACGCAGGACATCAGACCAGCCTGTGGCACACACTAATTTAGTCCCGGATGTCTGTGGTCACAAGGGATCATTTTGGCAACTAACAATTGGTAAGTGAGAGGAATACCCCCAACATATCCATTTTTTGGAACCATGTTTTCCATCTTAGAGGATGATATGATGGAGACAACCCTAGGAATCCTCAGTGAGGTTGATGTGACAGTGTTAAGACAGTTTTAAGATACTTTAGCATTGTTAACGTGGTGCATGTTTTCTTAAAGGAGAGGGAGGAGGGCTAGAGGCAGGAAGGATTTGCTCTGATATTTCTTCAATTGTTCTTCTCAGTAAACTCATTTGTTACACTATTTGAAGAAAAGAAGCACAAAAGATGTGTGAATAGAGCTGCAAAACACTCATTTTAATATGTGTCCAAAGACTCTCAGACATTTTGTAATGCTTCCTCAGTTTGGAAGCAAATTGATTAGACAGTTCAAGTTCTGATCCTTCCTCCTATTAGCTGGTCTGTTTCATTCTATCTTCTCCCATTTAGTTTCTTATATCATACTTATCTCCATGGCATCTTAATGCCTCATACAATTGAGAGGGCTATTAATATTTAAATATAAAATCAATTGAAATATTTGTGTACATCTAAATCATCACCACCATTTGGGAAGTGCATTTAGTTGCATTTTAATAAAATAATAAAGTGTCCGACTTAAAGAAACCATGGTCTGAAATATACTTATGAATTTTGTACCTTTATTTTTTTTCCAGAACAGCCATTATATTTCATGCTAGTCATACTAATTAAATAAACGTCCAGAATAAGTAAAACTAGAAATATTGTTAATATTTTTTTTCAAATTGCAATTAACAAGTCCATCCTGATATTTACATTTCTATTTGCTATTATGCATCACATATTTTTGATTTCTAGGCAGCATCTTGAATTGGACTTCTGTGGAGTGAATCTAACTAGCATGTTTGTTTTATCATTAATCTTGCTGGTCATTATATCATTTACTGTTCATTATAGCGAGAGATAAATTGCAGAAATGCTTAATATTGTTAGTTCAGCTTGGCTGCCTTCTTTAGTGACACTAATTCTACAGAGCAGTTGGGCAAAATCAATGTCTACTGCACCATTTGTATTAAATTATGCTTGTTATTTGATTGAATCAACACTACATAGATTTTTCTCAAGTTAATTGATCAACTCCTACAAAACAAATTAATATGATACATCAAACTGAAGCTGAATTGTAGAGCCGAACAGGACAAACATCAGCACTGGAAGAAAGCCAGAATGCAGCAGGCCACTCTGGACCAAGTAACCAGAATCCATAGCTCTGGTCAAAAGGGCAAAATATAGTACAAAGAACTTAAGTTTTCATGTATTTAATTATCAAGTTTTACAATAAAATGGACAATGAAACCCAACAATTTCACAGGGAGATTTGTCCAGTTCTCTCGCTACATCCACATTTCATTTAGGACCCAATTCAGCAAACCAGTTAAATCTGTGAATAATCTCATCCCTATTCAGCAAAGCACTTAATCACCTATTGCCTTTTAAGCATATGCTGAATTCTATTTTACTTCATTGGAACTACTGATAAGCATAATTGCTTTGCTGAATAGGGATGAGGTTTCTAAAGTGCATATGGTTTCTGTCACCTGGGAAGGCAAGAGGACACATCTTACATCTGCTAGCTCTGCCTGCTATGAAAAGTCCCCTCAGATTCACCCTACCAGCTGTTTTCTCACTACTAAGGATAGATTGTCGCCATAACAGGTGCCATCTGGAACCTACAGTCACATGAGTCCTTTCTGAACTCAGTCCTCCTAAGTTTTAAAGGTCTAATCCTTGGAAAAGAGCATAGGAATGGGTGCACTTGCTCCTTGGTATAGCCTGATATTACAAACAGTCCATTCCTACACCCTATGATCTCAGGATTATGCAAGTACACCACTCTTTTGGCATGCCCCACAAATGCCCCTACAGAAGGGCTCAGGTCATGGAGAGGAGACAGCTATGTTGGCTACCCATCACCTAGTTTATTTGCTTTCTCCCAGGAAAAGCTGGCTTTCTGTTTCCTTTGTACTGCTAGAATGGGTCAAATCAAGGCATCGGGATCTGACCCAAAGTTTTCACAAATGTTTATGATATAATAGAAAAAATTCTTGCTGAAAATAATAAATATTATCATGCTACAGTAAACAAAGACTCTATAGTAGACTATCCTGGGAACTAATTTTTGCCCCCTTTTTTGTGCCAGTTAACATTTAGATTTTAATGAATAAAATGGCTTGCAGACAAATTATTTGTGCCCACAATTAATTGTGCCAACAATTTCAAATACACAGTTGACTGTAGATGTACTTGACATTATGAGCAACACTATAAAATTTCAATTACTTTATTAGGTAATGAGAGATTAGGATGATGGGCACCCAAGAAATATATATAGGATTTAAGAAGTAGAAAATATTGAATAAAAGTAGAGATGATATATAAAATACGGCCCAATAGAAAGAAATCAAGCTAAATCTTCCTATTTAGCAACACTGTATGCCAGAAGACATACTTTATACATGCAATTTCAAACCATTAACAGAAGCATTTTTATACTATTGATTTTTCCTTGACATGCATCTATGATGCCCTTTCTGTTTGTCTTCCACAGCCACCATGATAGGAAGTTTAGATACCCGTAATAAATGTTGACATAATCACAGCAATATAAAGGCTAATGAATTCTATTTGGAATTGTTCCATACTTTCTGAAATCTGTCTATATAAATATCAGAGTATGATTCAGCAGTACAGCTAGACTGTATTGTCACCTAACTGGTAACGCAAAGCCTTCTCAAAGAAATGTGATTCTATTAGGCATATGTATTATATGCAAGTTGCACAGGGAGTCTCCTTAGCTCAGTGACGAAATATCTATTATAGTAGGAATGAAAGTTCTCATGAAAGCACCACTACAAATCAATGGGCATACATACTTTTAATTTTTTTTGAGAAGTCTTCCTAGTGAAGCCAACAATTGCAGAGCAGAATATATTCTAAGCCATTTTAATGCTTGATGCACCATATGTACACGTACATGGTCTTCACCTGGATTTCTGGAAGGTTCCCATGATAGCCAGTCTGTCCTGGCACATTGTACACATCATAACCAACTGACACTACTAGTCATGAGGTAGTCTCTAATGTGCATATTCAGCTGAAGTCTGCAGGCCAATCAGTGTTAAAATAGTGAGCAATACATACTAGAGACAGAGTAACTTTTAGTAATTATATATTCTTATTGGCCCTTTATTTTTCTTTGCTGTACTATCACTTGTATCATTTGATGCCCTATGAATCGCTATTGTAAAAAATTGCTGGAACTACTATTCTGCACATAGCTTTAGATTTGCTATCACTTTGAAATCTCCATAAATTCTGAATGTCTCATTCTTAAACAAACATGAAAAATAGAACTTGTTCGTTTACTCTGTGTGACAGATGGCAGAATACTTGATTTTACTAGACACTCTTTGACCTTTGCTCTGATAGCATATGACAGCACTCTCACTTTGCAACATTGGGATTGATGCAAAGCTTCAATTTTAGCTTTACAGTGATGTCTTTTGCACTCTACAAAAGAGCTGGGAAAATACTGTGCAATCTTTTCAGTGAAAATACAATCACATTTTTAAATGTTTACTGCTCTTTTTTGTTCACTTTCTCAAATATTTGAACAATCTAATTTGCTGGCAAAATTGCAAAAACATATTCTAAAGCTGCATTTGTGAATATTTGTGGAGATCAATTTTAATTGAAAACACAAAAGAAAAAGTATTTCCTGCTCATTCAAAAGTAAAAAAACCAATATCATGTAACTTACTTTACATTAACAATTCACCACCAGATCTTAATGACCAAGTATTGGATGCTTGAGGACATTGTTCGCAATGCATAGTTTAAAAATAAATTACAGAAGGTTGGATAATTATGAATAATAAATAAATGTAAGGACATTGCAATCTGCTCATGGACAGTCCATGACAGTCTCTAGGGGTACGTCTACACTACAATGTTAATTCGAACTAACTTAGTTCGAATTAGTTAATTCGAACTAAGCTAATTCGAACTAACGCGTCTAGAACTAAAAACTAGTTCGAATTAGCATTTTGCTAATTCGAACTAGCAAGTCCACATTGAGTGGACCCTGAACAGGGCTTAAGGATGGCCAGAAGCAGTGCCGGCAGGGCATCAGAGGAGGACTTAGAGCGTGGAGATGCTGTCTCAGGCTAGCCGAGGGCTGCGCTTAAAGGGTCCCGACCCCCACCCCGGACAGACAGTTATAAGGGGTGCCCCGCTTGCAAACCAGTCCTGGCTTGGATTGCCCAGAGTACCCACACTGGGCACATCACACCACTCGGCCATCAGCCCGGCTGCACTTGCCGCAGGCTGCGATCTGGGGAGAGGGGGCAATCGGGGGGCTGCAGGAGAGCTTCCACCCCCAGAAGCCCACAGAGCCAGCCCAGTCCTCCCCATCAGGGGCTCGTACCCCATTCCTCCCTCTCCTCCTTCCACTTACCCTTCCCTAGCCCCCCTTCTTATTGATGTACAAAATAAAGATAACGTTTCTTCCAACATTGACTCTGTCTTTATTGAACAAAACTGGGGGAGACTGGGAAAAGGAGGTGGGAGAAGGGAAGAGAAAGGCTGGGAGAGGGGAGGGCAAGTAACATGATCAGGGGTTGGGAACAGGTCCCAGATGAAGAGAGGCTACAGAGACTGGGACTGTTCAGCTTAGAAAAGAGGAGATGGAGCGGAGACAGGATAGAGGTCTCTAAAAGCAGGGGTTGGGTGGAGAAGGTGCATTCATAAAAGTTCTTCCTGAGTTCCCATAAAGAAGGACTAGAGGACACCAAAGGAAAAAAATGGGTAGCAGGCTTGAAACTAGTAAGAGAAAGTTGTTCTTCTTCCCAAAGCAAATAGTTAACCTGTGGAACTCCTTGCTGCAGGAGGCTGTGAAGGCTACAACTAGAACAGAGTTGAAAGGGAAGTGAGATCAAGTCATGGAGGTTGGGTCCATGGAGTAGTCTTAGCCAGGGGGTAGGAGTGGTGTCCCTGCCCAAAGTTTGTGGAAGGCTGGAGAGGGATGGCACGAGACAAATGGCTTGGTCACTGTCTTCGGTCCATCCCCTCCAGGGTCCCTAGGGTTGGCCGCTGTCGGCAGACAGGCTACTGGGCTAGATGGACCTTTGGTCTGACCCAGGACGGCCATTGTAAGCTCAGGGCTCAGGGTCGGGGGTCTCAGTGGACCCCCTTGATTTTCATGCACACCTGCTCCTGGGTGGCCAGGCTGGCAGCTCTCCTGCCCTAGCCGGCCACTTTCCTGTGCCTAGTGCGGAAATCGTGGACGAGGTCCACGATGTCCGCACTAGCCCAGGAAGGTGCCCGCCTCTTGCGGTCCAGGGCAAGCTCCCAGGAGCCGCCAGCCTGGTCCCGGGAAGAGGGGGTGGGCTAGGGGACATCGGGTGGGTGGCTCTGTGCCGTGCCAGGTGCAGGGTGTGCTGGCTGGGTGCTGGCAAGCTTGCACCTGGCACAGGCACCGTAGCCAACCCGTGCCCCTTTAAGGGGTCCGGGGCCAGGAGGGAGGCATAGAGTTTCCCTGGTGTTGGCCAGAGTGGCCACCAGGGAAACCTGGGGAGGGCTAGCCTCCCACTAGTTCGAATTAAGGGGCTACACACCCCTTAATTCGAACTAGTAAGTTCGAACTAGGCTTAATCCTCGTAAAATGAGGTTTTCCTAGTTCGAACTAAGCACTCCGCTAGTTCGATTCAAATTCGAACTAGCGGAGCGCTAGTGTAGCGGCTATGAATGTTAGTTCGAACTAATGTCTGTTAGTTCCAACTAACATTGTAGTGTAGACATACCCTAGTTTAGTCAGGTATACTTCATTATTGACTCAGGTCTGTTCTCCAATTATCCCTTGAAAACAAAAGCATAATTCTGCAACATTGCAAATGGACGCATTTACTGTGACTTTCTGGACAACTCATCAATTCAAATTTGATAATTGAGTTCTCCTGCCTTACTACAACCCTGGCAGTTTGCACAGGAAAAGGGCTCCTTTTCTGTGCTGTGCATTATCTCAAACAAGCATCTATGGTGTCTATCTGAAAGGGGAACCCTTAAAATAATGGATTGTGTTGATACAAGTGAATGTCTTTAAAAGTAGTAGTGAAGTTATGCCACACCATTTATTCTGAATTATTCTCTGTGGGTGTGTCTAGACTACATCCCTTTTTCAGTAAAGAGATGTAAATTAGGCACGTCAATAATGCAAATGAAACCTGAATTTGAATTTCCCACACTTCATTTGTATAATGGCGGCCACCGCTTTTTTTTAAACAGGGCTTTTTCGAAAAAAATGGCAGTTTGGATGGGGTTCTTTCAAAAATAAAACACTTTTTCCAAAGATCCTGTATTCCTCCAAAAAAGAGGTTTACAGGATCTTTCAAAAAAGGGTTTTATTTTCAATAGATCCCCATCTAAACTGCCATTTTTTTCCCAAAAAAGCCCAGTTTTGAAAAAAGGCGGTGGCCACTATTACGTAAATGAAGCACATGAAATTCAAATCCAGGCTTCATTTGCAATATCGATGTGCCTAATTTACATTCCTTTACTGAAAAAGGGATGTAATCTAGACACACCCTTTGTATTCCTCCTGGCCATGCTACAGGGAAAGCCATCTTATTCCCTTTTTCAACTTTTTCCTGCAATCATTTTCTTCTTCCTGTGTGCACTTTAAATATAACACCCAATATCATACTGCCAGCAAACTGGGATTTTACACCTATTTGTTAAGGTTGTACTCTGGATTTTTGACTGCAAATGCTAAGCCATATTTTGCTACCAATATTTAAATAGACTTTATGATGGAAAACAATGAAGATATACATTTTAAATATAAGGAAATAATATAGCTCACTATGAAGATGTTTCACAAACATTTATCTAATAGGATCTATGGTAATTACAAAGAAAGAAAAAGTAAAATACATGCATTAAATATTAAAGCTGATTAGACAGTTTTCATCAAAACAGTATTCCATGAGAAATGCCATCTTGACTAAACTGATTTTTGTGTGCATCATTTTATAGAGGTTTACAAATTTCCCATGAAATCAAAGTTTCCCAACAAGATTTTTTGTTTTAGAAAAATGTTGAAATTTTCATTTTAAAATTTATTTTAGGACTTTTTTAATTTGAAATGTTCAAGTTTCTAGCAAGAGAAGTTCTGGACTTCATCTAACTCAACTACATACTTTCTATATCTACTGGATTTGGAGAGTAATGTAATACTGCTTGTAAAATGGGCCTTGATGTTATGGACTACAGAATATTTAAAATATATTAATTAATTTTCATTATTTTTTTGCTCAAGTTGGTTAAAGCAGAAATGTACTAGAAAGAATTACTAGAAATGTAAAAGATGAAGTCTTTGAAATCCGTCCTTATTTTAGGATGTCACAATCTGTAGTTTAGTCTATTGTTCAGCCACACTGAAAGGACTGGATACACTTGATATGGATTTCATCAGGCTGTAACTTTAATATAGATGTCTGGGATTATCTGGCATATAACAGTGTACAGTGCACAGAACCCTCTGTTTATTTTGTAATTATCCAGGTGGCTTCCACTATCTCATCCTCTTTTTCTATTCATGTCCCTTCAGCAAATCCATTGCCAGGACTTTACTATCCACCTCCCTTTAGAAGAAAGGGAAGTTATACTAAACATGGACTGACTCATGCGGCACCAAACATGCTTCGTGCCCTGTTCCCCCACATCCCTCTCCCTAGAAAGCTCAAATCTATTCCATGAGGTTATGTGTTTTAAGGAATGGTGAGTTCAAATGCACCCAGGGATTTCACTCACCCCACTGTCCCTCCACCCTCAGGGTGGTCTGCCCCTGGAATCCAGGCCATTGATGTCTGAAGTTCTTGCAACAGGTGCAGATTTGCTTACAATTGCTATGCAACACAACTAGATGTCCCTACCAGGGACAGGCTCTCCAGATGGATTGGATGGATGCTGGGACTCCCATTCCTGACCTTGACCCTGAAAGGCTCACTCCTTGTCCCCTCATGTAAACTCTAAAAGGGACAATATAGGCTTAGATTCAACACTTTCCTGATACCTGTGTACTTTCCACATATTACTGCACTGCAGGGTACTATCTGTGCTACCTGTCCCCTCCACCTTGGTCTGCTGCAGAACACACTCCTGGAATCAGTCTCACCCACATCTTCTGGATTCGGTGTAGAAGAACATCCTGGTTAGGAAGCTGCATTGTGCTGTGGAAACAACCTCAGAAACTGCCTGCTGATCACCACAGTCATTTATGTACCAGTTTCTGACCTTATCCTCCCTCCAACTCCCGTCCCCCGCCCCACATGAAGTATCACTGCTTTCTGCCGGAAAGCCTGGACAACGGCTCCCCTATTTTCAGTGGAGAAAGGTCATTCTAATAACAATATTGGGATAGATCCTCTGATGGAGTAAACTGTTGAAGCTCTCTTGGCTGCACTTGATACTCAAGGAACTGATAGAGGAGGTATCTGAGCCTTTAGCTATCATCTTTGAAAAATCATGGAAGACAGGAGAGATTCCAGAATATTGGAAAGAGGCAAATATAGTGCCCATCTACAGAAAAGGGAAATAAGAACAACCCAGGAAACTACACACCAGTCAGTTTAACTTCTGTTCCAGGAAAGATAATGGAGCAAGTAATTAAGGAATTCATCTGCAAACACCTGGAAGATAACAAGGTGATAGGTAACAGCCAGTATGGATCCGTAAAGAACAAATCATGTCAAACCGATCTGACAGCTTTCTTAGATAGGATAACACGTCTTGTGGATAAGGGAGAAGTGGTGGACATGGTGTACCTAGACTTTAGTAAGGCATCTAATACTGTCTCACATGATCTTCTTATCAATAAACTAGGCAAAAACAACTTAGATGAGGCTACTGTAAGGTGTGTGCATAACCAGCTGGATAACCATTCTCAGAGAGTAGTTACTAATGGCTTACAATCCTGCTGGAAGGGCATAACAAAGAGGGTTCCACAAGGGTCTGTTTTGGGACTGGTTCTGTTCAATATCTTCATCAACAATTTTGATATTGGCATAGAAAGGATGTTTATTAAGTTTGCAGATGATACCAAGCTGCGAGTGGTTGCAACTGCTTTGGAGGATAGGGTCATCATTCAAAATCATCTGGACAAATTGGAGAAATGGTCTGAGGTAAATAGGATGAAGTTTAATAAGGGCAAATGCAAAGTACTTCACTGAGGAAGGAACAATCCATTTCACACATACAGAATGGGAAGTGACTGACTAGGAAGGAGTACGGCAGAAAGGGATCTAGGGGTCATAGTGGACCACAAGATAAGTATGAGTCGACAGTTGCAAAAAAAGCAAACATGATTCTGGGATGCATTAATAGGACTGTTGTGAGCAAGACATTAGAAGTCATTCTTCTGCTCTTCTCTGTGCTAATTAGGCCTCAATTGGAATATTGTGTCCAGATCTGGGTACCACATTTCAAGAAAGACGTGGAGAAATTGGAGAAGGTTGTAGCCAGACAGGAACCCCCCCTGCAACATCCATCTTTCTTGCCCCCTTTTAGGTGCCGCACAGCACCAGGGCATAGAAAGCAATAAGATCAGTATAGTCTTTGATTCCTTGACAGAGGCCCAGATATGCTGGCTGCCGTGACCCGGGATAACTGTAAAAACAGATACGAGAGGGTGATCAAGCCAATAAGCTGTTCTAGAGGCTGTGAGAACTGTCTTGGCTGTCACCTATATTGATACGATCACACAGCTGTCCCTGAAAGGGGAATCTCCCGCTGAGAAAAGAATGCCCAGTACTCCCAATTTAGTTATCTCTCTTACAAGTGTAAATTAAGTTCACAACTCCCTTGTAAGAACTGGTGTCACACAGATGGACCAGCACAATTTGTCATCTTAGATAAGAAAGAGGATACGTGCCCCTACGGGTATAAAGATGGGTCCAGCAGCACACTCACTCTGAGAGTCAATCTACCATCTACCTGCTGCAAGTACAATTGAGGGACCGATCCTGGCCTAACACGCTGGAATCGAGGGATGCAGAAGGGGGTAAAAATTGTACCTGTATGTGTCCTTTTGTTTTAGTGCATGCATAGAATAGAGCTCTTTAAAGATTAAGCTGTCACTTGGTACCATTATTTTCTATCTTCTTTTTCCTTTGTAACCATTTTAAGATCTGTATTTGCTAGCAGTTAAGAAGTAGAACAATAGCCATTGTAACCACATGCTTTCAAAACCTCTTTAATAAACCTGTAACTGTTTAAGCTTTAACCTGACTCCTCCTGTTGCTGTAACAGAACCAGACACAATTAAAAGAACTCCAGCCAGTCATAGGGGCAGGCACAGTGAGAGCTGGGTGTTTGAATCATGTCGCCTCCAGGGGACAGATCCATTGGGCACCTGTCAGCCTTCCCTAGGCTGCCCGCAGTGAAGGGACAGTGTGTCCTAGCAGTTAAAGTCTCAGGTGTAATAAGCTCTCCTTGCAAACTTCGGGGCACCCGTCAGCCTTCCATAGGCTGCCCACTGTGAAGGGACCCCGGTCCTAGCAGTTGAAGACTCGGGTGTATAACACACACACACCATTCACTGCCCTGACCATTGGCTGACAAAGGTCCAGAGAAGAGCAACAAGAATGATTAAAGATCTAGAGAACATGACGTTTGAAGGAAAACTTGGGCTTATTTAGTTTGGAAAGGAGAAGACTGAGAGGGGACATGATAGTGGTTTTCAGGTATCTAAAAGGGTGTCACAAGGAGGAGGAAGAAAAATTGTTCTCCTTGGCCTCTGAGGATAGGACAAAAAGCAATGGGCTTAAACTGCAGCAAGGGAGGTTTACGCTAGACAGTAGGAAAAGATTCCTAACTGTCTGGAGGTATGTCTACACTACAAAGTTAATTCGAACTAACAGATGATCTATGTCCATTTATACCAGCAGAGGATCTTCAATTTGCTGAATATGTGAACTATTCAGATTTTACTAATTCGTATTGTACAAATAATTTCCAAACTAACCAGTCTCAAAAATACATGTACTTAAAACTTGCATGTCTCAGATATCAATTTTTTGGGGGGTGGGGGGAGAGATGTAAAAAGCAGAGCTACATGGAGTTGTTTCCAAATATTTGAGAGAGACTTGCTAAAAAAAAATGTGCTTTGCAAATTCAGTAGCATTTGCTGTTTTGGCTCAAGAGAGAAAGCAAGTCTGAGAACTGCCAAGATTTACATATTTAATTCAGATGTTCTATATGAGAGTGATAAAACACGAGAGAAAGGTTTTAAGAGCAGACAGAAGGAGTGGGGAGGAATACATTAGATTTCACAAGGAAACATTTTTAAAAGCTGTAAACCTCTTCCCCTCAGCCTTGCTGAAAGACCTGAGATCTGTAGACCGCAAAGGCTTACACTGAGTTAAGAAAATTAACTCAGAAGACTTTGTACTTGCAGAGGTGATGATCTGTCACATTTGATTACTACAATACTTAATTTGAGTAAAGATTAGTGCTAGGTTAGAATTCTTTTTTCCCACTGTTCTGGTGGTCAGGGAGGCCAACAATTTGGCTAAAGCTGCATCTTCATTATAAATGTACTACAACTCCAGAAAGCCCACGTGTCAGTATGAATTAGGTTTTTTGTTTTCACACCTGGTTTTATAGCCAATATAAAACAACAAATAGATTCATATGCTTGAGCCCAGTACAAAAGATTATTTAAGTGTTTATATTGCTTCCACTGTGCATGTGAGCGTGGAGAGAAGATGTTAGGAGACCAATTGTTTAATGGCAAGGCAATAGACTTTCAGCTTTTAAGATCTGAGGTCAAGTCTTGATTAACTTTTAAATGGAAATTAGTTTAATGGTATTGGCTTAGTCCCTAGGTGGCCTTTGTCTGCATCAGAGAAGTTTAACCCAGTTACATAGTTTGTGGATGTTTGCTTATGAAATCTTAGCATTGGAATTGCAAGGATGCTGCAGAGTATTACTAAATCTCCTGTTATGTTGATGCCTTTTCTAACAGCCATCTTAGCTATTCCTTGAACCCCATTTTTATAAGGTTCAGCTAAACCTCCCTTTTGGACCATGGAAAATAGTTTTAGGGTAGATTTGTGATTTCTATTATATCATAATATATATTTTTAAAATAGCAATCAGATACATAAAAATGAATATTTTCAACCCAGTAGTTTTCTGTATCTTCTCTCACTCTATGTATAGGTTTTTGTTCCATGTTACATACATGCCAGAATAAATTGCTCAAGGCAGCAACTAAGAACAAAAATTTTACAGAAGTAATTTTATTTCCTATTTGTTGTTTACAACATATTCAAAGCCAGATTCATCACTTTTGTACATATATTGTCATAAATTGATTGGATATTTTACTAGGAACTGATACTTTTTTGTATTATTATGCTCTCTATTTCTAAAATTTCCTGTGATTTCTTTTCTACTGTAAAAAAGGGGTTCCAATAGCCATGGCTTGATTTTAATTATTAGATGCTTGATGTGCATGGAAGTGTTATTTCAGAGTTTGCCATTTGTCACCAGTATGAGGTATAGATGGTGAATATAGCAGTGGATTGCTGAATAATAAAATAGGATTACAGCTGCCTAAAATGTTCATTGATATAAAGATAAGCAAGTAAAAATGTTTCTTGGCTAATTTTGGTGTTAATTTGCAGAAATTTTGCAAAAATGAACATTGCACAAAATATACAGAACAAAAAAGGTATGGGGAATTGTATATCCTTTGCTGTTAATTCAGCATGTTAAAAGTCAAGATGAAGCACAGAATAAACCCTGCTTGATTTTTAGGCATCCATCAATTCTGATGAAGACTAAATTTAAATATATTTATGAAGTATTATTCAGTGAGCTCACTTGCCTGCTCATATTAGAAATCATTAGTGTATTTCAGCTATAAGTTATCCTTAATTACCTGAGGAATATTGTATTTACTTTTGTAATTTATGAGTTCATAACAAAAGCTAGTTATAGAAGAAGCACTTTCTTAATTTACATGTGTTAATTAGTGGAATATTATTCCAATTTTAAAATCAGTAATTTAATATTTTGGTAAATTAAGACAAGACAGTATTTCCTATTAGTTACATTACATTTTTTCCCAAGAGGTACAGGTTTAATAAAAGACTCTATTTTAAATCTACTAGGAACAGTGTAATTATAATGAAAATCTTTGTATATTTTGACCTCTGCTATAACAACATATACTCAGTTTGTTCTCCATTTCTCCTCCTCAGATATGAGATTATGTGATTAATAAATTTTGTTTTGTTACCTCTGTTGCTAATGAAAAACATTAGATGTTCCCTTTACTTCATAAAATGCAAACACAGACAAAAAAATTCATAGGTGAACTCTTCATGAACACTTCTAATTGCTTAGGAACAGTGTTTGAAAATCTCAAGTAATTTTCCATTATTATAATGAATAGCATAAACTGTAATTTTTCATAGTAATTAACTTGTGTCAGCTCCATTATTTTTCATTAATTATAAATGAAAAAGAATGAACGATCACCCGCAGGAACAGATGTGTAAAATTGTCTCTGAGATTCTGTTCCAGCTTTTATTTTTTTGTTTTTTCTCCGTTTTCCTTTTAAAAAATTGTATTGGGTATGGAAGCAAGCTATGCAAGAATATAAGAGGAGTTGTTGTCCAAGGCAGAATGGGACATGGGACATTTAATAAGGTTGTGGTCTATGAAGGCCAATATTTTAATAAAAAAATGCAATTGTTGCTGGCATAAGATATAATTACAGCAAAGAAAATATGGACCATGTACAGACTTACATCTGTAAGAATTGGGAGAAAACCAGCCTGACAGGAAAAAACTATTTTTAAAAGGAAAAAAAGTCTAATACATGTCAGGCTTGTAAATCTAAAGAGAACTTACAGTCAACAGAGGAAAAAAACACACTATAAAATATTTATTGGCTTCAAAGCATAAGTATTAATCCATTCATAATGCTCCTGTTCTTCTCTTCAAAGCTTTTAAATTGTTTTGGGGGAGAGGGGAGGAATCAATCAATGTGTGATTTTTAGGTATTTAACCCACAAGCCCCTTCTCTGTTCTTACTTCCTGTCTTCTGGGTTTGCCACAGCTGAAACAAAAGCAAAAATATAAATTGACCTTGTGGTAACTTCTAATCCTGAGATTCTATGAAATCTAGCCTAGTCTGATCTCTTTTAAGGCCCTATTCAGCTCCCATTAATGTATTTAAAAGTGCAAGTTCGGAGCACTTTTAACTTCTTCTAGTCGATAAACTTGTTCAGGTGAAAATACAAAAATCTTCATCTATTCTGTTTTGAATAATATGTGATGTAGAGATGGGCATTAACTGAATTTTCCATTTTGCAGGGTATTCTCTGAATTCGATTTTTTGTCCTGTTCTAAAATGCAATGAAAATAAAAATTCAAATTGTTCCCTTGAGACAAAATTCTGGGGAAAAGTGGGTTGATTGGAATATTGTGTTTTGAGAAAATAGAATAATTTTATTCTGATTCTGACTCTTTTTAATTTAAATATTTTATAACAAAGTTTAAAAGTGAAAAATCATTTCAAAATGAAAAAAATACAAGACATTCCTAATTAGAACTTTATCAAAATGTTCACCCATCCACGTGAAATGTCAAAGTTGAAATATTTTAGTTTTGATGAATTAGCATTTTATGGGAAAAAAATAACCATTCTGGTGTGATACCATTACCTTGTACCTACTTCAGTTTCAGCAGCCCAAGTAAGTCATTCACCTTCCCCCGACTCCTGCCACAAGTATTAATCTACTATTTACAGTAGTCTGCTGCAAAAGGAAAAAAAAACATTTCCTGCTTACTCTTTACCCACTGAATTTTGCAGCTTGTGCTTACCCCAGAATACCAGCATCAAAATGCAGAGTCCACACAGAACCACAATGTAAGTGGCTCCCCCGACCCTTAAGCTTTGATGTGACTGTACAGTTACCATAGTGACATTACAGGCAGTCCCCGGGTTACGTACAAGATAGGGACTGGAGGTTTGTTCTTAAGTTGAATTCGTATGTAAGTCAGAACTGGTACATAATGTAGGGGAAATTCTAGCCAAACATTTCTCCAGAGCTCAGTTTTATTCTCCCACACCTCACTTCCCTCAGTCCTTTATTCTCAAGCTGAGGTGTCTGCTGAGAAAAGCTGCTCTGCATCTCCTTGGTTTGCTGCGGGGGGGCGCTAGCTTCGCGTCTCCCTGGTCTACTGGGGGAAGCAGCTAGTGCGGGGTTGCCTCACCCCGTTTGTAAGTAGGGATCCGATGTAAGTCGGATCCATGTAACCTGGGGACTGCCTGTATGTGATTCTGAATGACACTGCACACAGTTCATATGATAATTTCTCTGTGAAGATAGAATCCATACTACAGAAGGTTTTCCAAACTTTGAATAAACCAAAGAATATTTATAGACATCTGCCAATAGGATATTGTATGTGACTATGTAAATATTGCTTTATATTTTGAAAACCACACAGCAGAAGGCTTTCAATAAAAGAGAACATTTGTGAAGACTTACTACTAAATAGTAGTTTCAGGGGGTAGCTGAGTTAGTCTGTACAGGATAAACTTGAAAAACAACAAATAGTCTGGTAGCACTTTATAGACTAAGAAAACATGTAGATGGTATCATGAGCTTTCGCGGGCACAGCCCACTTCCTCAGATGACTGGAATTTTGAGGTTAGGATGTCCAGACCCAAAATAAATAGGGAAGAAGGAAGAGGGGGGCAGGGAAAAAAATCAAAAGGGGCAGGAAACAGGAAGCAGAGGGTATGTAAATATTAAGAGAAAACCAAAAGGGCAAAACTGGTAATCTATAAGCACCTAAAAATTGGATAGTTAAAAGGAGCAGATAAGTAACATAGGATAGCAATTAGAGAGGAAGAGTACTAGCACAAGAATCTAAACAGACAAAGAGCTGTTGGCACCTTCATTGTTTGTTTATTTGTTTGATAATGTCCCTGCCATCCATTATCTTGATTGAGACCATAGGTGTGAGAGTTAAATTTGTGGATGAATTGTAATTCCAATCCTTCTCTGTGTATTTGGTTTGTAGAATTGGTCTGTAACAAGACAGCAACTTGGAGATCTTATAAAGTGTGACCAGGTAGATTAAAGTAGATTAAACCCAACAGGTTTCTGTATGTTCCTTTTGGGGATATCTGATTTGTGTCCATTGATTCTTTCCCATAGAGACTGATTACATAATAGTAATCAGCCACAGTATGCATAGATTTTTTATTTACTATCAACTATTCACCCAAGTTCTTATGGCACCAAGGGTTAATTGGAGTGAATGATTAAAAGTATGTATAAGGTAAATAACATAAAGGTGAACACAAACAGAACACTAGAAAAACCTAGATTTAAAATATATATGTTAATAAATCATCTATCATTACACAACATAAATCATTAGTTAAAATAGTACATGGATGGGAAAGGGTTTGTACTCTACTTTTAAGCATTTTATATGATTTTACACATAATACTATAATATCTTTATAGCACATTTATTTTTTATTTTTTGTTTCAACTGGTTTCGGATTAAGAAACTAAAAAGCATTGCAAAATGGAAAGTGCGTATTACCTGAAGCAAAAACAGAAGTTCTGAATTAATAAAAACAATTGTATCATAACATTTTTGTGGCAGGATTTTTAATAAAGCTAAGTGAAATATTCATCACAAAACTAAAAGCCCTAACAATTTGCCCTTTTCTCCTAGTCGTTGAACAGCTATGAAACACAGATAGTCCACTGAAGTTTTTTTCACATCAGCAAAAATTCTGAAGTGGGCATGAAACTTATTTTAAAGAATTTCCTAAGTAGAAAAAAATCCTGTTTATTTTTACCTTTTTATCTTGTACCTTTGGTTTTTAATACTTGAATTCTACTTGATGAGATAAAAGAGAACCCTGAGAAAGAACAATAACTCTCTACCTATAGATGATAATCTTTTCTATATGCCTCGTTTCTGTTCTTTAGTGTTTTTCTCTCTGTTGTCTCTGTAAACTGGCAATCAAACTAAGCTGTTTCCTCGCTAACATGGTTAGAAGAGATGTGTTTCTTATTTGTGTGCAAATAAAATAGGCACATAAACCTTGGCCAACGTCAATCTTTCTAATATTAGAAAACAGGGAAGTTAGGAAAACAATAGTATGGATCCAGTTTAGTTAACAAGAAAAGATGAAGTCAATTGATTACTCTGTATAACTGATAGTATAATTTGGCACAAGTCAGATTCTGACTTCAAATAAGGCTGCTTTGCACTATTGGAGAAGTGTAGAATAATCCTAGAACTGTCCAAGGTAAGCAGTTGGGGATGCCTTCCATTAGACAGTTTCAACACCACAGCTCTGAACTCTCTGTCATAGGAATAGTATCAAAAGCTTGTGGATTTGGTAAATACACAATGCTATGGCAATTTCCAGACAATGTGTCATCTTTTCAGGGGTGTTTACTAGCTAGGGTAACCCAGAACAACCCCAGACTAAGTTATGTTTCAGATGTCTCACAGAATTTGCATTTTTGCGTTGAAAAGCATTGATCCAGCAGACACAGCCAGTATCATTTGAAAATTGAAAAGATTGGGATATGACTGAAAATTGGCTGCAAACACCTTCCTCCTCCCAAAAAAGGGGGGCTAGAATGGCATTCTGGGTGTTCTAGTATGACTTGAATACTGTTTGTTACCAAATTTGTTTCTCTACAGGCTCCTTAGGGTACCTCTTCTAAATAAAGTGGCTGGTATCGTTAACCTTTCATTGTAAAAGGTTAGTGGCCCATGCTTCCACATGACAAGACATACAATGGTGAATACATGTTGTGTTTTCCATAATTAATTGTCTGCTATTGTCAATGTAGAATTTTAATGATGAAAGTCAAGAATTGTGTTAAGAATAAGGTATTTGATATGAGTATGGCACTCTTTGTCTGACTAGAAAGTTCTAGGTTTGTCCTCCTACCTAGTCACAGAGATTGAATGCTATTGCACTCTATTTCTGGAGGCAGATCTCTGATACCACAGCAGCAGTCACACTTACACTGGGGGAAGTACCAAATTAAAACAATTTTTTTAATGATTGGTATTAGGATTATAAACAACAAAAAACACACAGCAAAGTTTGCATAAATGGATTCAATCACCCTGGAGGGTAGCATAAATAAAACCTGAATATACAATTGCAATTTATCTAAGCATACAGTTACAATTACCTAGCATAGTACCAAACTCATATATACCCTCCCGGAAAACATGGGTGTTGAGGGACCAGCCCGCTTTGCAAGAGGAACTTGGATCTCGGTGAAAGGTGAAGTTTGATTTCAGAATATAATAGCGGAGAAACTTAAAAAGATTAAGTAAGGATAGGGCTTGAAGTAGATAAGCCTCAAACAGAAAGTTCTTTGTGAGAAAGTAAAATCCTCCTGGACAACTATTGCCATAGGTTTTTATGAGTTCCTTTTGCATCATCTTTTTGCTAACCTCTTAAGGCCAGAAACAGATTTCTGCAGCCTGAGATTTTGAGAATACACATATTTGAATGGATGATTAAATTGGGGCATCCTTTGAATATGCATGAATAAAATCACTTGATGCCCTTTTGGACCAGTTCCCTGAAGTGTGAAAAATGGGAACTAATTCCTTCTGTTTCCTTGACTAGGATGTCAGATTGGGTGGGTCTTGCATTTTTTAACCTTTTTAGATTCACAAAGCATCTCACACCAGTCTGGCCATTATTAGTGTTCTGACCCAATTGAAGATTTCACCACAAACCCTTTCGCAACTTCTGAAATCTATAAACTCTTAATTATACCACTACTACAAAAGCTAACTTCTTATAGGGCAAAATTCCTGCAGGCCCTTGCATTACTGCTTGTATAGAGCAAAAACATGATAGATAGATACATAGATAGATAGATAGAAAAGTATGTACAAAATATGTATGTTGGCAGGTTCACAGGCCACATTGAGGATATGCTAAGATGTCTACTTTACAGCAAAAATAACAGAAAATGAGAAATCCAGAAAGAAGTGAATATAAATGTACTTGTAAATGTAATTATATTAAATGTTTGCTTTCTGTGACAGATTGCTTGCAGAGAGGAACTGAAGCAGAATGGCTCACTACTGTTTTTAATATGATAAATGAGCTCCTATAACTAAGGAATGAGAAAACAATTCACTACAGAAGAAACACAACTCATCATTGTCAGGGTTTTGGGTCCTTCTTTGGGTTGCACAGTACTCTCCATGTCAATGGGAGTTCCCTGAGAATAGTTTATAAGGCCTTTAAGATTCAATAATAAAATCTGGCTACGTCTACACTGAAGGCTTTTTGTGCAAGAACGGCCTTTCTTGCGCAAAAACTGGCAGAGTCCACACTGCACACGCATTCTTGTGCAAGTAACTTTACAGTAAAGTGTCAGAAAAGAGGGCTTCTTGTGACAGAGATATTCCTCTCTCAACGAGGAATAAGCCCTCTTGCACAAGAGCTCTTGTGCAAGAAGGAAGTGTTGGCGTTCAGCAAGGGTTTCTTGCACAAGAAACCCCTATGGCTAAAATGGCCATCAGAGTTTTCTTGAGCAAGAGAGTGTCTACACTACCATAGATGTTCTTGCGCAAAAGCACATCTTTTTCACAAAAGCACATGGCAGTGCTGTGCACCTTGTGTGCAAGAATTCTTGTGCAAAACAGTTCTTGCGCAAAAGGCCGTGTAGCGTAGCCGTAGCCATTGAGTAAATGATTGTAGGATCTTCAGCTCTCTTTTGACTATACATACCGAAGTGTCAAAGGCTTTTTCTATTTTGCCCAAACTAAGCCTTCTCTGCCCAGCAGTCTGTTCTATCATCTTTTGAAATTCTCAGCTGACACAAACTAAAACTTTATTTCTTTGTATATTTTCCTCTTTATTATAAAATAGTAATGATGAAAACCTTTTATTTTTCACCATACTAAAAGAAGGTGTGATACAAATGGTCATTATATAATGACATCATCTTCTTCATTCTGGAAAATATCATGGGTTTAGACAGTATTGTGTGACTTCCTACTTATGAAAAAGAGCATTGGCATATCAATTTCTGTTTTAATGATATATTAGTGTGTTAGAGCAATTACCTATAATGGTGAGGCTGAAGGAAAAGGTCTCTCATGGTCAGGAGGACCTATAACATTATTTTTTAAAAAACCAAACAGACTAATGTAAACATTAAGCAGCCCACAGTAAATCCCACAGGTAAGCATTATATGGCTATGTTTGTTCAAATCAAGGAACAAACATACTGCTCCCATAACAGCTGTATGTGGTTCAGAAATTAATCAGGATTTGGAACATGAGAGAATTAGACTTATCACACTTTGGCTCACATGGGAATGTGTTAAGTCTTCATGTGATAAATAAGGGCGCAAGCAAGATGTTCAACAGCAAATGGTTCTTCAAACCATGCCCATAGAAAGGGTATGATTGAAAATGATGTCAAGATTCTTAACTGTACCCAGTAGCCCAGATCTTAAGGTAGTGTCACCAGAAAAGCTCAACTAAAGTCAATATATCTATGCTGTTTTTACACTTGCTGGGAATATGGGTTTCCTTTAAACAGAATAAGCAAAAATTCCAAGGATATTGTCTACCCAGTATCAAGTTTAATTTTTCCCTAAGGTTAAAGAGGAAGTAGCTTTAATATAAATTCCATATTCCATCACTGCATCATCTGAGCTAGCCAGCAAAAGATTTATAGCTTTTTTCTTCAGCATACTCAGAAAATAGAACTCAGTCACATGGGTGACATTTTTTAAATAAGAGACAGAATATTCTAAGTATAATTTCTAATACTGAGCAACAATGAAAAGTTGCAAATGTGTCTAGAATTGCCCTCCAATCAAATCATAGAAGATTAGGATGATAAGAAACCTCAAGAAGTCGTCTACTCCAACCCCCTGCTTGAAGCAGGACCACCCCCAATTTAATAACGTATGCCAGGGCTTTGTCAAGCCAGGCCTTAAAAAACACTTGAGTAGGGAGATTTCCCCACTGCCCTAGATAACTCATTCCAGTGCTTCACTACTCTCCTAGGCTTCGTCTACACTGGCCAGTCTTGTACAAGAAAATATGGAAATGAGGCGTGGTGACGAATATCGCCAAGCCTCATTTGCATACTTAATGAACCACCATTTTGCACAAGGGGCTTTTGCACAAGAAGGAGCAGTCTATACTTCTCCTTCTTGCACAAAAACCTTCTCTTGTGCAAGAGCCATTCTGAGCCTCATTTGCATATGTTCTTGTGTAAGACTGGCCAGTGTAGATATAGACCCTGTGAAATAGTTTTTTCCTAACATCCAACCTAGACCTCCCCCACTGCAACTTGAAATCACTGTTCCTTGATCTGTCATCTGTCACCACTGAGAATAGTCTAGCTCCATCGTCTTTGGAGTCCCCCTTCAGGTAGTTGAAGGCTGCTGTCAATTCCTCTCTCAGGGTATGTCTACACTTGCAGCCTAATTCAAACTAGGGCTGCAAATGTAGGCATTTGGGATTGCAAATCAAGCCCAGGATTTAAATATCCCATGCTTGATTTGCATGTTCCCGTCCGGGCACCATTTTTGAAATTTACAAGCACGGACTAACTGCTCGCGTCTACATGCAGCAGGGAAACTGGCGTTCGAAATAAAGCCCTATTTTGAACTCCCTGTTAAACCTCTTTGCAGGAGGAATAAATTCTTTGAGGAATTGATTTGCAATTCCGAATGCCTACATTTGCAGCCCTAGTTCAAATTAGGCTGAAAGTGTAGACATACCCTCACTCTTCCCTTCTGAAGACTAAATAAAACCAGTTCCCTCACCCTTTCCTCATAAGTCATGTGCCCCAGCCCCTGATCATTTTTATTACCCTTCTCTGGACACTTTCTAATGTGTCCATATCCTTTCTGTAGCGGGAGCCCAAAACTGGAGGCAGTAGTCCAGATGTGGTCTCGCCAGTGATCAATGGAGAGGAATAATCACTTCCCTAGATCCAGTAGTAATGCTTCTTTTAATGTAGGTCAATATGCTGCTAGCCATCTTGACAAGGGTATACTATTGACTCATATCCAGATTCCTGTCCACTGTAATCCCCAGGTCTTTTTTTGTTTTGCATAACTGCTGCTTTTCTAGTCAATCCCCAGCCTATGGCAGTGTGTGAGATCCTTCCAACCTAAGTATAGGACTCTGCACTTGTTTTTGTTTAATCTCACCAGATTTCTTTAGGCACAATCCTCCAATTTGTCTACATCACTCTGGATTGTATATTTACCCTTTTTAAAAGATGGGCACAACATTTGCCTTTTCCCAGTTATCTAGGACCAACCCTGATTGCCATTGTATGTCTGTCATATTAGAATTTCTTCAACATGATCAAAATAGCCATCTAATTCTGCTGAATTGTAGATAGTTATTCTCATGATCCTCACTTTTGCAGTTTCCTTTCCTTATGAAGCTGAGAACACAAACTGTAGCCCAAGATGTCACTGATATTGATAGAGCTAGAAGCCACTGTCTCTCGCCAATTTCAACAAACTATATATTGGAGACTGAGTAGTAATTAATTATCCTTCCAGTGACAAGGAATGTTTTCTTGAGGCAAGAATGGACATGTTTTAGAATAGTTAACACCTTCTCCTCACTTGTCCACAATGGCATCAGATCCACAATCTGACACTGAGAATCCAATATGGATGAGAATTAGAATGCCAAATGGTGGGCATAACAAAATATAGAAGATGGGGAGAATCATCAGAAATTAAATTGACTGGATGTACAGAGATGATGTTTTTCCATCGAGGGGCGGGGTCAGGGCGGGGGGAGAAGCTCTCCTCTGACACAGGAAAAAAAGTCATATTTTTTTGGGTGGCGACATAGAATACATAAACAGATTCCACAAAAAAAGACCTTTAATTGAAAGTGGATCCTAATTGACATAAGTGGATTATATTAAGAAAAGAGTTTTTTGGGGAAAATCAATCACACAGGATCAAATTCAGTGCTAGTTTAATTAACTTAATTGATTTAAATGTTGTTTCACCTTTTTATGCTAGTGGTGACTTTGGACAAAATGTACCAATAGAGAGAACAGAGAAGAGTATGCAAGAGAGATAACAATCAGCAGAAGATTGCTAAAAATTTCCTTCACTCAGGTTGGCTAGAACAACTGTATATTAGTCAGTTAAGTTGTTCCAGGTAAGAAAGGAATAATAGAATTATTCAAGAGTTGAAAATAATATATAGACTGTTCTACTATTACTAGCACACCATTACTGCTATTCATGTATAAGGACCATGATCTGATGCAAAAAAATTAACCCTATATATTTTATTTGCTTGTCTATAATAGACCCACAATCTTGATGGTTATAAAAAAGTAATAGCTGCAACAGCTAAAACCAGTGCCCTAGGGCATAGTGTGTCACAGATATCTTAATGAATATACACTACAGATAGATTGTTGACAAGATGTCCCATGAAAAAATATTTTCTACACTGTGATCATTTTTAAAGACTGGATTATTGGTACTTATTAATGGTTCTGACTAGCACAGAATTTTGTGACAATATTGTGATTCTAACACTGGAAATGGGGGAGAGGAAGAGTCCACAACTTTCTGATTGCATTTACAATGAGAAATTACAAAACACCATTTCATTTGATATTATGGAGGCATTTACAGAGATTATCACAAAACTAGACAACTTTCAATCTAAATGTTAAAGTGCCTTTCATTACACTTTCAAAGGAGATTATATAAAAAAACTGAACACAATGAATATGTTTCCAGATATTTTTTAAAAATAACAATGACTCAAAAGATCCAGGCCAGTCTTGATGGCTTTTAGCAACTTCCCTTCCCTCCACCCCCCGAATCATTAGGGGTGTGTGCCTAATTTTGTAGTATACTCTAAAAAGAGCAATGGTTCTTTTGACAGGTAGTGTGATTGTGGATGATTTTTACTTAATATCACTTAGCCTTTCCTCTCACTTTCCCCTCCCTGGAAGTATAAGAAATAGAGGGTAAGATCAAGGCATCTTGGCTTTTGAAAATTATCCTCAAATGAATGAAATGGCTCAGTACTAGCTGCCGTTTGCACAGGTGTAAAGCAGCAACAAATCTCCTCAAATTAATGGGATTACACTGTTGTAAAAATACCCCTGAGAAATCAGAATCAGATGGGAAACAATAATTAGTAAAATATTTGTATTTTTACTTGCCTTGACTGGGCAAGTAATAAACCTTTGTTATTCTTAAATGTTAAGGCCAGAAGGAACCATTAAGATCATATTGTATGATCATAACACTGGTCATAGAACCTCACTCTACAAATTCTGCATCCAATACATAACTATTATTTGAGTGGTAACATGTCTTTAAGAAAGACATCCAGACTTGATTTAAAGATGTCAAGTGACAGAAAATCCACCACATGCCTAGGTACGTTGTTCCAATGGTTAAATTCTTAATACAAGTAGAGCACAATTTTTTTAACAGCAAGGTTAATTGTCTAACCTCAGCTTCCAACCACTAGGTCTTGTTATGCCTTTTTACAGCTAGAACTATCTACTATTAGGAATGTCCTCCCCATATGGGTACTCGTAGACTATGCATAACTAATTTCTTAAATTTTTCTCTTTAGATTAAACAAAATACAGGACTATGTAGCACTTTAAAGACTAACAAGATGGTTTATTAGATGATGAGCTTTCGTGGGCCAGACCCACTTCCTCAGATCAAATAGTGGAAGAAAATAGTCACAACCATATAAACCAAAGGATATAATTAAAAAAAAGTGAACACATATGAAAATGTCTGTGAGTTAACAATATTAGAGGTGGGGAAATGTAGACATCTACCTTTCCCCACCTCTAATATCATTAACTCACAGACATTTACCTTCCTTCCCCCCCCCCCCCCATATCCCTCTTCTGTTCTGAAATGTGATTTGTCCTTTTCATATGTGTTCACTTTTTTTAATTGTATCCTTTGGTATATATGGTTGTGACTATTTTCTTCCACTATTTGATCTGAGGAAGTGGGTCTGGCCCACGAAAGCTCATCATCTAATAAACCATCTTTTTAGTCTTTAAAGTGCTACATAGTCCTGTATTTTGTTTCAGCTACACCAGACTAATACGGCTACATTTCTGTCACGCTTTTTAGATTAAGCTTTTTCATCATATTCGGAGCTCATATTCTATTGGCAGTAGTAACAATAGCATTAATACAGTAGTATACTCTACAACAAAGGTTAACACACTTCAGCACATTACCTCAGGGTAATCCACACATTTTGTTTACATTGACTGACCAAGGGCACAGACCTCTGAGATTCCCAGTGGCTGTTGCTTGCCATTCCCAGCCAATGACATGGGACACAGGCATATGCTAACCACTTGTTTCCTGCAACTCACACTGGCCAGGAACTGAGAACTTCAGTCTTTGTTTCCAAATACATGACATTGCATTTGGCTGCATTAAAATGTATGTTGTACAAATAAGCACAATTTATTATCTGATATAGGTTGGTTTATGTTACTGGCCTGTTCTTATAATTATTTATCATTTTTGTCTCTAAAAACATTAGAGCAATTTTATATATTTTTTCATAGGTCATTGATGAAGATATTGAATAGTCCTGGACCAAGTTCAATTCCCTGTAGTAGTCCATTAGGATTAACCCCATTGGATGATGATTGCCCTATTAATATCCAGTGAAGTGATAGATCTCAATAAGTAATTGTAGTTTATTTAATTTGGGCAACATTGATTTTGCGTAGCATTATTTTTATTAATCATCATGTCATGAGGGATTAATCCTAAATTATATAGATGTCTAAAATATATTATGACAAAAACTTTATCAAACATGTAATCTCAGTAAAAAATTCATATCAAGTTTGCTTGACAGGACTGATTTTCTATAATACTATATTGATTGAGATTCATTATGCTACTATATTTTAATTCCTTACTTATTTGATCCCATATCCATCTTTCTATGATTTTGCCCAGGATTTACCAGATAATCCAAGTTACTCTTTAAAATATTATCAGAGCATTAGCTTTTCCCCTGTTCTCTGGAACTGCCCCAATGTTCCAGGATTTATGAAAAATCAACATTAGTAGTTCAAAGCACTCTTCAGCAAATTGCTAATATTCTAATGTGCAAATTATCAATGTTTACCAAAATAAAATGTTTAATTATTGCTGTTTACAAATCCTACTTAGCTACCAATGGAATAGAACATTTTCCCTTACTGCTGTAAGATATTAATACATCATCCTGCTTCTTTCCAAATCCAGAACAGAAATATTTATTAAACCCCTCTGCCTTTTCTGCATCTTGTATGATACATTTACAATCCTTATCTTATATTGTTGTAACATTACTAGGATTTTGTTAGTTCAAGATATATTGAAAGAATTCCTTTCAATTGCCCTTAATCTTACTGGCCAGAGGTTGACATGGATACATGTAGTTTCCCCTGTCAATTGTCTGTATTTCTTAATTGCCAATTAGTACTCATTGTGGTTCACCTGCCCATTTATCTGCTGATTATACTTTTTTTAAATAATTAATTGCTACTTTGAGTTATGCGTGTTAGCAAGTCCTTCTATGAGAAGTTTCCATACCACTGTTCACATCACTTCAAAAACTAATATTTAAAGCAGCTCTCCCCTTGGGGTTATTTCACATTTCTTAATTTTGGTGAAAACTTTCAGAGGGAGTTTGGGAAAGGAAAATGTTTAAAGTGAAGGTTTGGCTGATAATTTTCAATTACAAAAACATTACTTTTCTCCACACCCATCAATTTGACTTGCATGATTTTGTCCATGTAAATAATTTAATTATCTGCCATGTGTAAAAACAGAGAAATAATAAAATAAAAGTTAGCAGCCATATCTAGAAGAAAGATCATTTTAGAAAGATTTTAAAGACAATTAGTGGAATAAAATTCAGTTTGAAAAAGAAAAATATTTTTATACTATCTATGTGAAAATCTTAAATGAGAGTTCTAGGTTTTTCTTAGATAATTATCAGCTTTATCATTAAAGTTGCCATTTTACCCTCTGGTGAACTGGGCTTTCAGTGATTAGAGATATCAAAATTTGCACTGAACTCTTTGGCACATCTCTAAATAATATGCAATTTATTTCACAGTTACTGTATAATTAGGGTATCTTAATTTGAGCTATTGAGTTCCACACATAGGATTTATAATTGCAAGATCAACTTGCAGCTAGCGGATTTTCCTAGTATGATTTGAGCATCGGTAATATTTAAATTCTATTTTAAAAAGACAATGGTTAAGAGTACTAATTAGGATCCATTTCCGTTAAAATATGCAAAACACATTGTGTCAACCTGCAAAAAATAAATCATATTTTGTGGTCATAGATTTCAAGGCTCAAAGGGAGCACTGTGATTATCAATCCCAGAAATGAGCAATAACCAGCCAATGGGACAGACATGGTTCACTAGGAGTAGCCACTGATGGGCTGCCTGACCATTTGTTCACTTGAGCAACCACAGGAATCCTCACAGCTTCCAGTGGCCATGGTCTGCTGTTTTGGACCAGTGGAAGCTGTGAACCAGATCTGGCCCATGGGCAGATTATTACCCACCTCTGATTTAGTCTGACTTTTTGTATAAGGGCAAGCAATAGAATTTCCTCAAAATAATTCCTAGAACTGATCTTTTAGAGAAGAAAAATTACCTTGATTTAAAAATTGTCAGTGATTGATAATTCCACCATGAGTTTCTTTCAATGGTTATTTAATCTCACTGTTAAAAATGCACATCTTATTTCTCACCTGAATTTGTCTAGCTTCAGCTTCCAGCCATTAAGAACATAAGAATGGCCATACTGGGTCAGATCAAAGGTCCATCCAGGCCAGTATCCTGTCTGCCAACAATGGCCAATACCAAATGCCTCAAAGGAAGGGAACACAACAGGTAATCCTCTCATGATCTGTCTCTGTCACCCATTTCCAGACAAACAGATGCTAGGGACATCATTCCTACCTATCCTGGCTAATAGCTATTGATGGACCTAACCTCCATGAATCTATCTAGCTCTTTGTTGAGCCCTGTTAAAGTCCTAGTCTTCACCAAATCCTCTGGCAAGCAGTTCCATGGGTTGACTGTGCTCTGAGTGAAGAAAAACTTCCTTTTATTTGTTTTAAACCTGCTGCCTATTAATTTCATTTGGTGACCCCTAATTCTTATATTGTGGGAATAAGTATATAACATTTCCTTATTCACGTTTCCCACACTAGTCATGATTTTATAGACCTCTATCATATCTCCTCTTAGTCTCCTTTTTTTCTAAGCTGAAAAGTCCAAGTCCTTTTAATCTCTCTTCATATGGGACCCATTCCAAACCCTTAATCATTTTGTTGTCCTTTTCTGAACCTTTTCCAATGCCAATATTTCCTTTTTGAGATGAGGAGACCACATCTGTATGCAGTATTCAAGATGTGGGTGTACCATGGTTTTATACAGCGGCAATAAGATATTTTCTGTCTTATTCTTTATCCCTTTTAAAATGAATCCTAACATTCTATTTGCCCTTATTTGACTGCTATTGGACGCTGAGTGGATGTTTTCAGAGAACTATCCACAATGACTCCAAAACATCTCTCTTGAGTAGTTGTAGCCAAATTAGTCTCCATCGTTTTGTATGTATACTAAATTGAAGAGCTCATGAGTAAATATTTGGTCTCCTGGTAGACACTTAGATTGAAGGAGCTCAGTCTATGTAGCTTATTAAAGAGAAGGCTAAGGGCTGAATATATCACTATAAGGCATGGTTTCTTAGGCCACATCTCTACTTATGACACTAGAGATCGATCTTCTGGAATTCCATTTAGTGGTCTAGTAAGGACCTCCTAAATTGAACACTGAGGATGGTGCAGATACTCCTTGATTCACAAAGAATAAAGGTATTTGATGGGATCATTTGCTTCTGTTGACCTCCTGCTGTGGAAACGGTGTCAAGCTTGGCTTAAGGTAGCTATGTTATTTACATAGCTGAAGTTGCGTACTTTAAGCCAACCTTCCAGGTCCAGTATACACCTTTCCTTATACTTTAATCATTGTCTTGCTATACCAGAATGAGAAGAGGATACAGTGGATGTGATATAATTAGGCTGCAACTTTATTCCTAAATGTCTGAGAATAGCTGGCAGATAAAAGTCTATAGAATAACTAATTTTATAATCATTTATATAGACCAGAAGTGAAGGCTGCTGAGAACACTCTTTCTTTATGCAAATAAAGGTTGAGAGAGGTAATAAAGGAGGTAGATGGCTCCATAACATACTAGTCACAGGAGCCTGAAACCGCCATTTCTACTCTGTGAAAGAATACCTCCTTTAAATCTTTTACTAACCTATTTCATCACTGTAGCCCTTCCCTATGGAGTATCTGCACTAAATAACCACACCAATTATACATAATGAATGCAACATCATAGCCTCACCCATGTTCCATGTCTGACTCAATTAACCTCTAACCCAGTATCAGAAAGGAGAAAAACCCCATATCCCTTTGGCTACTCTTGCAATGAAAAGTCTTTTTTTCCCAGCTCCCCAAGAAAGGAGTGACTAATATAATCCCCAAAATCAATCATGACAAAACTTTGTATTTAACTACCTCTATGGGAGGGAGAGTAGGTGCTGTTATGCCTGGTCCAGGCAAAAGAAGGATTTTCCTGCACCAGTTAGACATTAATAATTTTCCCACTTCCACTGGGATGGGATGGGTCAGGTTCCTCATGTTAACTCAGTACAAAGCTGCTGCAATAAGTCACTCTGACTCTCTAGTCCTTCAGAAGGTCATTCCCTTTTCCTACAACTCAGATAGTGATTCCCACCATTTAATATGCAGTGAGGTCATTCTGATGGCTTTTAGACAGAGTATTCAAGCAGTGGTCACTCAAGCATCAAATATAGAGGTAAAATATCCTCTCTGCTCCTATTTGAGATTCCCCTGTTTATGCATTCCAGATTTGCATTTCCTCTTTTGGCAATAGAATCACACTTGGAGACATGGTTACAATGATGCCTGAATATTTTTAGAGTCATTTTTCCTAGGATAGAGAACCTCATTCTGTAAGTATGATCTATACTTTTTATTCCTAATGATATATATTTACATTTAGCCATATTAAAACAGGCTGTGTCTAGATTGGCAATTTTTTCTGCAAAAGCACCTGCTTTTGCGGAAAAACTTGCCAGCTGTCTACACTGGCCGCTTGAATTTCCACAAGAACACTGACGATCTCATGTAAGAAATCAGTGCTTCTTGCGGAAATACTATGCTGCTCCTGTTCGGGCAAAAGTCCTTTTGCGCAAAAGCTCTTGTGGAAACAAGATTTTTTTTTAAAGTACTGAACTTCGAAGAAACAATGAACTTGAAAGAACACCTGTCAATCTATGTAGCTTGAGTGCACTCAAAGACAATGAAGGCTCTGCCACTAGAACACCATCCCATTCAGAAAAATACGAATATAAAGTAACAGTATTCCACACAACTGAATTCATTACCCAAGTCTCTGTAGATTTCTCTTCTACACAGAAACCAACTACATTGCTCTTTGGGATCTCTGTATCTCCTTCTAAAGCAGAGAACAATATGTTGTATTAATGTAGGCCCTGAATTCTGGCATCTTCATGAACAAACCAGTCAAAAGAAGCAGTTACAGGGAAAATGTAGGTGCTACCGTAAACTAAAGATTAGAGAGAGGAAGATAGTGCCTGGAGAGAGAATAAATGAGGAGAATGACAGAGGAGAACAATAACTAGATATTAGCCTGGCTTCATAGGTCATGTTCTCTAGACCTTTAATCATTCTTGTCGCTCTTCTCTGTACCCTTTCCAATTTCTCCACATCTTTCTTGAAATGTGGCGCCCAGAACTGGACACAGTACTCCAGCTGAGACCTAACTAGTGCAGAGTAGAGCGGCAGAATGACTTCACGAGTTTTGCTTACAACACACCTGTTGATATAACCTAGAATCATATTTGCTTTTTTTGCAACAGCATCACACTGTTGACTCATATTCAACTTGTGGTCCACTATGACCCCAAGATCCATTTCCGCCATGCTCCTTCCTAGACAGTCGCTTCCCATCTTATATGTATGGAACTGATTGTTCCTTCCTAAGTGGAGCACTTTGCATTTCTCTTTATTAAACTTCATCCTGTTTACCTCTGACCATTTCTCTAACTTGCTAAGGTCATTTTGAATTATGTCCCTATCTTCCAAAGAAGTTGCAACCCCACCCAGTTTGGTATCATCTGCAAACTTAATAAGCGTACTCTCTATCCCAATATCTACATCATTGATGAAGATATTGAACAGTACAGGTCCCAAAACAGACCCTTGCGGAACTCCACTTGTTATCCCTTTCCAGCAGGATTTAGCACCGTTAACAACAACTCTCTGACTACGGTTATCCAGCCAATTATGCACCCACCTTATCGTGGCCCTATCTAAGTTATATTTGCCTAGTTTATCAATAAGAATATCATGCAAGACCATATCAAATGCCTTACTAAAGTCTAGGTATATGACATCCACCGCTTCTCCCTTATCCACAAGGCTCGTTATCCTATCAAAGAAAGCTATCCGATTAGTTTGGCATGACTTGTTCTTCACAAACCCATGCTGGCTATTCCCTATCACTTTATTACCTTCCAAGTGTTTGCATATGATTTCCTTAATTACCTGCTCCATTATCTTCCCTGAGACAGACGTTAAACTGACCGGTCTGTAGTTTCCTGGGTTGTTCTTATTCCCCTTTTTATAGAAGGGCACAATATTTGCCCTTTTCCAGTCTTCTGGAATCTCCCCTGTCTTCCATGATTTTTCAAAGATCATAGCTAAAGGCTCAGATACCTCCTCTATCAGCTCCTTGAGTATCCTGGGATGCATTTCATCAGGACCTGGTGACTTGCTGACATCTAACTTTCCTAAGTGATTTTAAACTTGTTCTTTGTGTATCCTATCTTCTAAACTTACCCTCTCTCTGCTTGTATTCACTACGTTAGGCACACTTCCAGACTTCTCAGTGAAGAGCTCTTGTTGCAGATGACTTATACAGTAGCATCTCAACATATTTTTTGCAGAGGAGCCCCAAATCAGCAAACTTCCAACTTGCAGATCCCCTCTGCTAATAGTTAAGTGAATATGGCATCCCCAGTTTTGTTTGGTTCCCCAAATATAATTTAGTATTATTTATATTAACATCTGTAATTTCTCAACAGTTTCCACATAATAAAGAGAAACTACTTTATTGATAATTTATCCCTGTGGTATTTCAGGCTAAGTACTTTACTTTGATTAATGGCCTCATGTGCAGTTTTCCTGCTACTCAGGTGAAGTGAAACAAATGCAATCGGTTTGGTCCTGTTTGCAAAAGCACAGAAAAACATGTCAGTTTTAACCAGCGCAGAATCAAAAAGTGAATGGAAATTCAATTCAATTTTTGAAGATGAACATAACATTCAGCTGCAATTTTTCTATGGCACATAGAAATCAAAAATGGACAAAACATAACAGTGGAAAAAACTATGAAGTACAGAGAACTCTGAAGACATGATATTTTGTGGAACTATTACCTGGATGAGACTAGAATTTTTAGTAGAATGATTTATGGGGAACCTTTCTTTTATTTCCTCAAGCTTCCTAACTGAGTAGGGAAACTATAAAACACCACTGGCATTCTAATCCTTAAGAAGAGACTTAACATTCCAAAAACTAGAAAGTGTGTGAAGAGAAACAAAAGGAAAAAAGGCATAAAGAAACAGCATCATTTATTAAACTCATCCTCAATACCTCATTAATAATTTCAATTTTTATTCACTGTGGGAGGCAAAGGACAAATAGGAGACGAAACCCGTTCTCAGAAACAACTCCCAGCGTCCAGCCAAATAAGTGTCTGAAACAATTAATTTTCTGTATTAGTTTTAAAATAGAACAGCTGCATATCAGGTTAATCACCTATTTCTAATCCCTCAGGTTAATCATCTATTTCTAATCCCTTTACTCCTTGTACAATGAGGGTTACAGGAGTTGGAATAAGAAGTCAGCCAGCTTTCCATTATTTCAGCATTATGTCAAAATAACTGCTTGCGTGTAGAGGCGGACTATGTTATTTTGGAATAACTGCTGTTTTTCCAAAATAACTCTGTTTAGACATAGCTTAACTGAATCAAATAACACAAGCTCTACTAAACTGTTTGTATCTATTATGTTCCACACTCAACTCAGTAAACAAATTCCTCAGTTTTTAAAAAAATGTTTGTTGTTTTATTGCACTCCATCAAGCTACATGGAGAGCAACAAATGCAGGTTTTTGATGCAGAATTCAGGTCAAGCTTGCTGCAAAGTACATTGGGCCTTGATTGCAGCAAACATTGACTACCATACAGATGTATTTCTTATGCTAATGACTAGCTTTTTGTGCTGAAAAAAAATGTTAAGTGGTGTTTGCACCCTTGACACGATATGAAGTGAGGTTAGGATAAGCTTCTCTGTGCAAGTGAGTATAACAAGAACATTAAAATTAAAAAGCATTGCTTCCAACCGGAGTTGCAATAGGCTACCTGAATGTTAAAGTCTGCTATCAGTTTAATTTAAAAGAGGGGAAGAGGCATTCATTCCACAGTTCTATAACATTAAACCTATTTTTAAATCACTTCCTTCTCTTTTCCACAGGTGTGTCTAAAGCACCTGTCATGCTGGAATCTAATCCCCTAATTTAGGTAAATGGAACCTAAGTAAAGGAACTCATGTTCACCCAGTTTTGTGACATTTAAATCCTAGTTACCAGATATACTACTGCCCTCTTCCTGTTAGCATAACAAAGAAACATAAAAAGAGTACTTGCTGCTCTAATTCACAACATTTTAAGTACTATATGTTACAAAGAAGTAGTCTGTGCATTCAGAATACGATAATTAGGAAAAATAGAATTTGCAATAGAATTCATGGTGAACTTCTGGCTTCACTGAAGTCAATGAGAGTTTTGCCTCTCATTTCAGTGGATATAGGATTTTTTAATATATAAATAAATAGGAGGTAATCTATATAGCAATTTAAACATAGAAGATGAAACCTTGGCTCCAATTTAGACTACTTTATGTTCCTTAAAAGGGCTGAAAGCTATAAAGGGGACTTTCATAGGGCAAAGGTCAGAAGGGACCATTGTGATCATCTAGTCTGATCTCCTGAATTACAGAGACCATAGAACTTCCCCAAAATAATTCCTAGAGCATATCTTTTAAACTCAAAAATATATTTTGAGTTTAAAATTTTCAGTGAGGGAGGATTCACCACAAGCCTTAGTAATTATTTCCACTGTTAAAAAATTAACACTTATTTCTAGTCTGAATTTGTCTAACAAACTTTCAGACAATGCATCATATTATACCACTCTCTCTGATAGACTGAACAACTCATTATTAAATATTTCTTCCCCAAGAAGGTACTTATGGACTGAGATCAAGTCATCCTTTACTTTCTCTTTATTAAGCTTCTCAAATCTTTCACTATACAGCAGATTTTGTGATCCTTTAATCATACTTGCATCTCTTCTCCATAACCTCCAATATTTCAACATTCTTTTTGAATTGTGGATGCTGAAATTGAACACAGGATTCCAGCAGTGGTCACGCTGGTGCTAAAGTCAGAGGTACAATAAACTTTCTATTCCTACTTGAGAGTTCCTGTTTATGAATCCAAGGATTGTGTTGTGAGAATATAGATATTCAGGCCTGGCTGCAAAGGCCTATACTTTAAGGAATTAGGTGTATTCTCATCACTTAGCTAGGTTTGGAGGTATAAAACAAAGAATCAAAATCAAAAGTCCACCTGTGTATGTGCCTTCACTCACTGTGACAGTCTGAGACCTTGTTCTAAGCAGCAGCGACAGCCATTAGCTGGGAAGCAACGGTCACAATCTCACATTCCAAACCAGCCACACTGAAACAGGGTAAAATTAGTCTGTTAAGAAGGTGATCTAATCTAACATCTCCAGATAAAGAACAGATCCCACAATGTTTAAAGAAAATGTAGTTTAATAACTTTGTCTGTCAAGAACTCACTTACGAATAGTTGTGGTTGTAAAATACTCATTTCTTTATTGTTTTGTCTTTACTGTTCCCACTTTTCTATTGTTAATCTGTATGATCTCTGACTGTCTCTTTGTTTCTGTCTGTTGTATAATTAATTTTGCTGGGTAGTTCACAATTGCTCAGGGAATTATGTTATGTTTATAAGAAGTACTCGGGATCTCTTTCAGGGGGATAAGGCAACATGCTGCATTTATTGGCAATATAACAAAATAGCATATGCATTTACACACACACACACATCCTGCTGATGAAATAGTTACCAGTCTGTTGCTTGGCCCAACCTATCGGCCAGATAGGTCAGGTGCGAGGTAGGAGCCGGGTTCATGTTATCCAGACTCATGCCCCTCCTGGTCTTGATCTTAGCAGGACAGAACCCAAAGAATCATATAAGACACCCCATCCTTCATAGGACTTTTCTTCCATGCAAGTCTATGCATTTTGCCTTGCTAAGCAGTAATTAGTCATTCAGCATCACATTCAGTCTTCCTACGACATATGCTTATTGGAAAGAAGTTCTCACAGTCCTCTGATATCAGTATGCTGAGGACCCCTCCTGGATGTTGTCTTTCTGGCAAAAGTTGTGATTGGTTCCCTATCAAGGGTAGCTTGCCTTTAGCTTCAGGGTTCGTCAGTCTGACCAGGTAGTCTGCATCTTCTGAGTTCTTTCATTTAGTTTATAATTATTTGGTGTTTCTGAGTCTTCAGGGCCTTCACACTTATCTCTCCTAAAACATTCTTTCTCTCATTCACACAAACAATACATTTACACAATTGCAGCATGGAACAAAGGCTACTTCTAAGTCACTGTAACACAGTTACAAAATCTTTCAACATTAAACTTTTTTTTCTATCTATTACAAGGCTTTATCTAACACTAACATCACTATGCATTACAATTTTCCATCCCCTCACTTTAATATGTTGACATCAAACAGAGCTGGAGCTAAAATAGAAAAGCTGCTTGGCCTTGTGTGAGGCCTACATCTTGTATTTAAGTTTAATCAAATCCTTTTGCTATAACATACATTTATTACAACTGACTTATTAGTTACAAAATTCCATTCCAGCTCTACAATTATATATTACACAATATGTTAGGACAGATTAATACAATTTCAGTAAAATGGTTGGACAAGGTATAGTTGGCTTATCACTATTGGGGGCAAACACAAAGTAAATCATGGGAAAGGGAATATATGAATCATGCTTGAGGAAGTTAACCCCAATAAACATTAAATTATCTGCACTTTGGACTTCTGATATTGTGGCTTTCTGTCTGCATGAAAAGAACTCAGGGAAGTGGTAAGGTGTAGGGAAAAGCCCTCTAACATACGTTAGCTTTTTTGGTCACAGCATGACACTAGAAGCTCATAGTTAGCTGATTATCCACTTCAATGCCTAAGTCGAGGCTTCACAGTACAGAGTCCCCCAGCCTATAGGTAATTGCTTGCATTTTTAATTCCTGAATATATTCTATTCACATTTACTCGTATTAAAACACATAGGCTGAGTCTAGACTGGCATGATTTTGTGCAAATATTTTTAACGGAAAAGTTTTTCTGTTAAAAGTATTTCCGCAAAAGACTGTCTAGACTGGCATGGATGCATTTGCGCAAAAGACATATTTTGCGCAAATGCATCCGTGCCAGTCTAGATGCGCTTTTGCGCAAGAGAGCTCCGATGGCCATTTTAGCCATGGGGCTTTCTTGCGCAAGAAATTAAGGTGCCTGTCTACACTGGCCCTCTTGCGCAAGTATTCTTGTGCAAGAGGGCTTATGTCTGAATGGGAGCATCAAAGTATTTGTGCAAGAAGCACTGATTTTGTACATTACAAAGTCAGTGTTCTTGCGCAAATTCTAGCGGCCAGTGTAGACAAGCGGCAAGGTTTTGTGCAAAAGCAAATGCTTTTGCGCGAAATCTTGCCAGTCTAGATGCACCCATATTATTTGCTTCTTCCCAGTTTATCAGGTAATCCAGATTACTCTCTACCAGTGACCTATTCTCTCCATTATTCTCATCATTATTTACTATTCTATTCATTATTTACTAACACCCAATTTGTGTACTGTCTGCTACTGTATTGATGAGGATTTTATGTCCAGGCTACTAATAAAAATGCTAAACAGCATAGAATGAAGAATTGGTCCAATCAGGACGCCATTTGAAATACACCTATTCAATAATTTAACAAGGAGGGAGGAATTGGTTGAGAATTTGAAAGTGGAAGGCAGCTTCGGTGAAAGTGATCATGAAATCATAGAGTTCATGATTTTAAGGAATGGTAAAAGGGAAAACAGTAAAATAGAGGCAATGGATTTCAGAAAGACAGATTTTGGTAAGCTCAGAGAGCTGGTAGGTAAGCTCCCATGGAAAACAAAACTAGAGGGCTACGTCTACATTGGCCCCTTCTCCGGAAGAGGCATGTTAATTTCCAACTTCAGAATAGGGAAATCCGCGGGGGATTTAAATATCCCCCGCGGGATTTAAATAAACATGGCCGCCGCTTTTTTTCCGGCTTGGGGAAAAGCTGGGAAAAAAGCGTCTAGACTGGCGCGATCCTCCGGAATAATGCCCTTTTCCAGAGGAGCTCTTATTCCTACTTTAAAGTAGGAATAAGAGATCCTCTGGAAAAGGGCATTATTCCGGAGGATCGCGCCAGTCTAGACGCTTTTTTCCCGGCTTTTCCCCAAGCCGGAAAAAAAGCGGCGGCCATGTTTATTTAAATCCCGCGGGGGATATTTAAATCCCCCGCGGATTTCCCTATTCTGAAGTTGGAAATTAACATGCCTCTTCCGGAGAAGGGGCCAATGTAGATGTAGCCGAGGTGTGTCTAGACTACATTTTATGAGGAATACCACCTTTTTTCAAAAGTGCTCTTTCGAAAAAAAGCGTTATTGAATGAAAACAGGGCTTTTTCAAAAGAGACCATCCAGACTGCATGCATGCTCTTTCGAGAAAGTGGCTTGCTTTTTCAAAAGAAGTGGTTGCAGTCTACATGTTCTCTTTCAAAAGAGGTTTTTCAAAAGCTTCTTTCAAAAAAGCTTCTTTCAAAAAAGGCTTGCAGTCTACATATAGCCTAAGAGAAAAACAACTGAAGAGAGTTGGAAGTTTTTCAAAGGAACATTATTAAGGGCCTAAAAGCAAGCTACTCCCCTGTATAGGAAAGATTGAAAGTATGACAAAAGATTGCCTTGGCTTAATCAGAAGATTTTGCAGGAGCTAAAAATCAAAAGCAAACAATTCAGGTATGCAGGGGCAAGATTAGAAAGTCAAAGGCACAAAATGAGCTCAAACTAGCTACAGACATAAACGGAAAGAAGACAACTTTCTATAAATATATTAGAAGCAAGAGGAAGACCAAGGACAGAGTCTTTGCTCAGTGAGGAAGGAGAAACAGTAACAGGAAACTTGGAAACAGCTGAGGTACTTAATGACTTCTTAGTTTAGGACTTCCTCAAGAAGTCTGATGATGAAGAAATGCCTAATATAGTGAATACTAGTGGGAATGGGGTAGGTTTAGAAGGTAAGTTAAAAATCACTTAGAAAATTGAGAGGTCTGCAAGACTCCAGGGCCTGATGAAATGCATACTAGAATCCTCACAGAGCTGATAGAGGAGGTACCTGAGCCTTTAGCTATCATCTTTGAAAAATCATGGAAGATAGTAGAGATTCCAGAAGACTAGAAAAGGGCAAATATAGTGCCCATCTATGAAAAGGGAAATAAGAACAATCAAGAAAACAACAGACCAGTTAGTTTATCTTCTGTGCCAGAAAAGATAATGGAGCAAGTAATTAAGGAATTCATCTGTTCATCTGCAAACACCTGGAAGATAACAAGGCGATAGGTAACAGCCAGTATGGATTTGTAAAGAACAAATCATGTGAAACCAGTCTGACAGCTTTCTTTGATAAGATAACGATTCTTGTGAATAAGGGAGAAGCCATGACCGTGGTATACCTAGACTTTAGTAAGGCATTTAATATGGTCTCACATGATCTTTTTATCAATAAACTAGGAAAATACAACTTAGATGGGGCTACTGTAAGATGGGTGCATAACTGGCACGATAACCATTCTCAGAGAGTAGTTAGAAGTTCACAATCCTGCTAGAAAGGCATAACAAGTGGGGGTCCACAGGGATCTGTTTTGTGACTGATTCTGTTCAATATCTTCATCAATTTAGATAGAGAGTACGCTTATTAAGTTTGTAGATGGTACCAAGCTCGGAAGGGTTGCAACTGCTTTGGAGGATAGGGTCATCATTCAAAATGATCTGGACAAACTGGAGAAATGGTCTGAGGTAAATAGGATGAAGTTTAGTAAGGACAAATGCAAAGTATCCCACTTAGGAAGGAATAATCCATTTCACACATACAGCATAGGAAGTGACTAACTAGGAAGAAATATTGCAAAAAGGGATCTAGGGGTCATGGTGAACCACAAGTTAAATATGAGTCAACAGTTGCAAGAAAAGCAAACATGATTCTGGGATGCATTAACAGGAGTGTTGTGGGCAAGACATGAGAAATCATTCTTCCACTCTATTCTGTGCTGATTAGGCCTCAACTGGAGTATTGTGTCCAGTTCTGGACACTAACATTCAAGAAAGATGTGGAGAAATTGAAGAAGGTCCAAGAAGAGCAACAAGAATGATTAAAACTTTAGAGAAAATGTCTTATGAGGGAAGACTGAAAGAATTGAGCTTATTTAGTTTGGAAAGGAGAGGGGACATGATAGTGGTTTTCAGGTATCAAAAAGGGTGTCACAAGGAGGAGGAAGAAAAATTGTTCTCCTTAGCCTCTGAGGATAGGACAAGAAGCAATGGGCTTAAACTGCTGCAAGGAAGGTTTAGGTTGGACATTAGGAAAAACTTTCTAACTGTCAGGGTAGTTAAACACTGCAATAAGTTACGTAGGGAGGTTGTGGAATCTCCATCTCTGGAGATATTTAAGACAAGGTTAGATAGACATCTATCAGGGATGGCCTGGATAGTACTGGGTCCTGCCGTGAGGACAGGGGACTGGCGTCAATGACCGCTCAAGTTCCCTTCCAGTTCTAGTGTTCTATGATTCTACATGATTCTATGAATAATGATTCCCCATTTACAGTTAATTTTTTAAGCCTATCAGTTAGCCACTTTTTAAATGTCATGGGACTGACTAATAAGGAAAGCATTCCCTGGTGCAGGCATTGTGGAAGATAGCGAAATATTCTTTCTGAGGCCCCTCTAATAAATATTGACTTTGGTGTCATGCTGGAAATGGAAAGAGTATCTTTAAGGTGAAGCTACAGAGATTCTAGGCAGTCCTGATTCTAGGCATTCCCTAGTGGGAATCTGCCATAACATAGAACCCAGGAAGTATAAATTATAGCAGGGGATGTTCCCCTGCCTTGAGCATCAGGAGGTCAGAAAGGCACAGAGATGGCTTAAAGATACTATAGAATCCACTCCCATCCTCCCCATCCCCAGACCTCGAGCTGTGAATTCTGTGCAGCTTCTGTTAAACTTTCATCCAAAATATTTCTATATGTTTGAACCACTGGTTTGCTTATCTGAGCATGAAACAGGATTTTATTGTGAGAATATATAAAATGGCATGTGGAAGAAAGATGATATGTAATCCTGTTGGCTCACTGTCAAAATTGCAACATTTCAGACTAATTTAAACAGGGATATTAAAATATCACCACACTTTGTCGCCCTGGCACAGAATTTAAACAATATTCCTCTTCCCACCGGTGTTATCAGAACTGATTCAACCATGGAAATTAAAATCCTGAAGAAAATATAGAATTTTTAAGCAAATATGTTTACTCTTTCTTCTAACAAAAGGAAGATCTCTGACGCTTGCAGTTATGGTCCTCCCTCTTTCCTTTGTGCACATAAGAGAAAAATATTTCTGAAAAAGTAAGGTATATTTTTCTATCAGGCACCTTGCCAGGTACCATGAGGCATGCAACCCAGATACCTTTCTCCTCTAATGCTTTAAAAAAGCAGGCCTAGCCATGCAGCTCAGCTTTCTAATGCTGCTTTTAAATCTTCCAGCACTCTAGGGCTTCCCTTGTCTTTGAATTACTAAATGATTATGTATAATTGCTCTAGGACAGAAGTCTGAGATAAGAACATATTAAAATGAGTTGGTCTCATAGACCACTGCACAATCATACATGATCACAAAGAACACCTCTACTCCAGTTGTGACTAAAAAGCATTATGAGGTAACTACAGGAATTGCTTACATGGAAAAATGGGTTATATATCTTTTAAATGAAATTTAGCAATTGAAAACAAGGAAAATCCAGGCCCATGTGACCAAACAAATTCTTCTTGGGCTACTGGTAGTCCACAGACTAGTTTGGGAATGTCTGTTCTAAGACCTCTAAGCCACACTGGGCACCCTAGTGCTGCAACAAAGCTCTAGAATAGCACTAAATATGAAATAATCAGCTGTTGTCCCCAACATGCCTGTATGTTGCAGTTGCAGATTTTGGACAGTGATGAAACTCCCTTCCATCACAGCAAAAATGCCAACCATTTTGATGTATTAATTGAGAAATAGATTGAGCTCTAATGAGTATGGGAAGTAGATGTGGTTGGCAACCTGGAAAGCAGTAATCATTTCAGGATTCTGACCAAAGGAAGAAAGGAGAGGAACAAAATAGAGACCCTAGACTTCAGAAAAAGTAGACTTTGCCTTCAATAAGGCTTCTTTAAAATACTGCCAGCTCTCCTGGATTCCTTTCCCTACGGGAGTCAGAGTAACAAACGATCCCAATGTTCAGTAAGAAAAGCAAATATGGTAGGCAACTAGCTTGGCTTGGCAAGCTTAAGCACAAAAAGAAAGCTTACAAGAAGTGGAAACTTGGACAGGTTTACTAGGGAGGAGTATAAATATATTGCTCAAGCCTGTAGGGGTGTGTCTAGACTACATGCCTCCTTCGACGGAGGCATGTAGATTAGCCAGATCGGAAGAGGGAAATGAAGCCGCGATTAAAATAATCGCGGCTTCATTTAAATTTAAATGGCTGCCCCGATCTGCCGATCAGCTGTTTGTCGGCAGATCGGGGGAGTCTGGACGCGATGCCCCGACAAAGAAGCCTTTCTTCATCGACACAGGTAAGCCTCGTGAAACCAGGCTTACCTGTGTCGATGAAGAAAGGCTTCTTTGTCAGGGCATCGCGTCCAGACTCCCCCGATCTGCCGACAAACAGCTGATCGGCAGATCGGGGCAGCCATTTAAATTTAAATGAAGCCGCGATTATTTTAATCGCGGCTTCATTTCCCTCTTCCGATCTGGCTAATCTACATGCCTCCGTCGAAGGAGGCATGTAGTCTAGACACACCCTAGGGGTGTAATAAGGGAGGACAAACTGCATCTGGAATAGCAGCTAGCAAGGGATGCGAAGGGTGACAAGAAAGGTTTCTGCAGGCATGTCCACCCTTAGTGGATGAGGGAGGTAACCTAGTGACAGATGATGTTGGAAAAGATGAAGTATTCAATGCTTTTTTTGCCTCTGCTTCCAGAAACAAGGTCAGCTCCCAGACTTCAGCACTAGGCAACACAGTATGGGAAGGAGGTGAGCAGCCTTCAGTGGAGAAAGAACAGGTTAAGAAGTGTTTAGAAAAATTGGACATACACAGATCCATGGGGCCAGATCTAAAGCTTCCGAGGGTGCTGAGGGAGTTGGCTGATGTGGATTGCAGAGCAAATTTCCCTCTAAGCTGCATAATTTTGATGCCGTGGACTGCATCCTTGTCCGTGCCCCCCAGGTGATCATCAAACCTGGGGCAGAGCTTTCTGCCTCCTGCTGCTCCAGCCCCTGCTGCCTCCCCAGCTACCACTCCTCCTCCCAGTCCTTCTCCCCCTCCCGCTTCTTCCTCCCCACCCCACTAGGGATGCCGAGGCCCCTGCACCCATGGCACTGGAAGACAATTGGGCTGGCAAGACCCCCAACCCTGACCCCTGAGCTTCTCCTCCCCCTTCCTTCCCTTGCCTCTTCCTGCCAGCTTCCTCCTTCCCTCTCCCACCATCCCTCCTCCCCTTTCCCACCTTCATTCCCCAGTCTCATCTCAGTTTCATTCCTCCCCACCCCAGTTTTGTTCAATAAAGAGGCTTTGTTGTAATGAACACGTGTCTTTTATTGTGCAGCAGGAAGGGGGGTTAGGGAGTGGTAAGTGGAAGGACATGAGGGAGGAATGAGTCACAAGCCCCCAGTGGGGCACACCACGGAGACTGTTACTGATTGCAGAATGTGCTGCCAGGCTCGCAGCAACATGTTGAGGAGAAGCACCAGAATGCCCAGGAGCAGCTCCAATTCCATGCTGCAGAGTGCTGTGGTGTCCTGAGTGACTGCAACCAGAGCACGCAGAGAAAAAAATGCTTTGCTGTCCCTCATCAAGGCAGGCAAGCAAACAGGGAAACCTTAGAACTGACTGTCCGGGGCGGGGAGGGGCAGGAGGGCGTCCCTTTAAGCACAGTCTCAGCAGCCCATACAAGGTAACTCCTGACCTGATGCCCTGCCAGAACCGGTTCCGGATGGCCTTAAATGTGATTCAGCACCCTATCAGTGAGGATGCACTATTTCGAAATAACAAAACACTATTTTGAAATGCATTTTGTCTCTAGATGCGTTATTTCGAAATAAGCTATTTCGAAATAACTATTTCGAAATAAGATATTTTGAAATAACACTGTATTGTAGATATACCCTTAGTGCCTAAATGTAGCTTGCTTGTTTAATCTGTGCGTTGATAAATGAGGAGCACAATCTCAAATTAGAGTGTCTTATTTCCTTTGTTGCTTAACATTTGTTTTACTTACTGCATCTTCCGTATTTCAGATGCCATGGTGATGAGTAACTGATAATTGTTTTCAATGACATATGATATAAGATATGAGATATTTCATGTAGGATAGAATTAAAGATTAGGCTATAAAATATACTAGCCAAGATTTAATTGGAATTGATATTAAATCATGTACAGAAAGGAAGTAGGATATTACAGAAAAACTTTGACAGGAGAGGAAGACAAGTAATTTAATATTTCACATCTCATTTTAAATGCATTTTGTTAAGTGCTGCAAATTCACCAGGTACTTGATGTCCTCAGCATAAATACTCAATGTAAGACAGAAATAAGTTTCAGACATAAAACTTTGCTCTTCCAAAATATAATTTGCAAAACTTCTAAAAATATTATATGATTTCCAAAGAAAACCACAGAAAAGGTATTGCATGTAATATCTGTAATAGTCCAGAGGTATACAGTGTCTTTTGGGTGTCTCCAGGACCAGATATAATTTTTATCAAAGGGCACATGGATAAATAAGAGTGTTTGCCAAAGCTTAACAGCACAAACATTAACTACATCTGTGGCAGAATCAAAGAAATTCTTAAAATAGGGAGCCCATAATTTGGTATGGAAAATAAACTTATATTGTATATAGGAGACTTGTGAAGTACGTATTTATGGTTAATGGATTTTTAAATTCAATGCCATTCCATTTGGATAAACTTACCAGAAGATTTCGATTAGTGGAAAATCCATTACTCATATGACAAAGGAACAACTAACTTTTTCAACGCAGCTGCTGCAACCACACTACATCTATTTGTATCCTGTAAGTATATCGGCAACATGATAAATCTTCTTAATAATAATACGCTCTTCCAAACTTTCCACTGTGGAGTTATCAGAGAAGCATTAAACAGCACAAGATTTACAGCTTTGGTTAGCTAGTTTCTATAAACCAATCATTGGTTGCTGTTAATAAGGAACATCTGAAAAATTTTTGCTAAAGGAAAGGATCCCCAGATATGGTCAGTGTCACATGTTGATGTCAAGCTACATTTTATAAAAAAATCTAGGAAGTTAAATTTTTAAGATTAAAAAAAGACAAAACCAATTAATATCTAAAATTCAGCTCAGTCTTACATGAAAAATTGTTGAAGTTATTAAAAGGAGGAGTAGTGTAAGGGATAATCATCAGGGTTAATTTATACTGTATGGCTGCGTCTAGACTGGCAAGTTTTTCCGCAAAAGCAACCACTTTTGCGGAAAAACTTGTCAGCTGTCTACACTGGCCACTTGAATTTGCGCAAGAACACTGACGATCTGATGTAAGATTGTCAGTGTTCTCTGCAAATACTATGATGCTCCCGTCTGGGAAAAAGCCCTCTTGCGCAAATGTATTTGCGCAATAGGGCCAGTGTAGACAACTCAGGACTGTTTTGCTCAAAAAAGCCCCGATGGCGAAAATGGCGATCGGGGCTTTCTTGCGCAAAACCACGTCTAGATTGACATGGACGCTTTTCCGCAAAAAGTGCTTCCGCGCAAAAGTGTCCGTGCCAATCTAGACGCTCTTTTCTGCAAATGCTTTTAACAGAAAAACTTTTCCGTTAAAAGCATTTGTGGAAAATCATGCCAGTCTAGACGTAGCCTATGAGAGAGTGATGGAATAATATTAATTGCAAGAGAACAATGCTGCAGTAGTATCATAGTAAGGAGGAATAAATCAGTATGGTTAAAATAGGATCATTCCATGTGCACACTGCATGGCAAGGGTTATATAACAGCACACCATACTGCTGCCAAATGAAAAAAAGAAAATAATCTGGTATCTACGATCAGCTTCTATTTAAGCACTGATTATATGTACATTCTGAAACAACTTTGATCACTATACATGGACATCCAGTGCCAGTTAAAGTCAATGGTCAAATTCAAATGTGATGTATCATTTTTACTTTAGTGGGAGAATTTCAATGGGAAAGGCAGAAATGTATCTGAGAGCAGAATTAAGTTCTAATAGGTAATGTCATTATTGTGATCTCTGTCAACTTGATTCAATTCAGTTATTATACTTTAAACCTTCACACACCAATCATCCAAACATACACACAAAATGGTCTATTTTGCTCTTGTGCAAAGCCAACATATTAATCAAGGTTACTATCCAGAAAATATTACAGCAAAGATGTATTTTAGAAAAGATTAGAAGAAAGAGGCCTGTTAGTATTTGTACCATAGAGGTAGATACATTTTTGAACAGTTTTGGATTTAAATTATATTTATCTAGGTAAGGTTGTATTGCAAACAACAACAACAAAACACTCTACTTTTTTTCCCAAAGCCCATTTGGTTCCATTGACTCCAAAGAACTTTGTACCCAGATTTAAATAAATTTATACTTACTGTCCTCAGACACTATTTGCGTCAATTTTCCATAGAGAAACAGTGAATGTGTTCACTGGTAGGAATTTTAAGCTGCTATAGAATATTAACAAAAGACAAACTTTGAATTGCAAATATTTGCACAGAAATCTGATTCTAAGAGTACTGCTCTTCCAATCAAAGATTAGGAACATAAATTGGGATCCACATATATAAACCAAATAGTTGAAATTTGTGCTATTGCATATCCAGAAGGAACTTTTGTGGGGAACCCCTCCTTCGCCCCCCCCACCCCCCAAAGACAAGGTATTAATCATGGAAATTATCTGTCAAATAATTCTAAATATTTCTAAAAAAACTGCAATTTGTTCCATAATAATTTGTAAGTGAAAACAAAAAAGCATTTGTTGAATAAAATACTTGATTAGCAATAGCTCTAATGAAGATATAGAAGGAGCATTGGGGTCAGGTCTTATTTTATCCCAAACTGATATATTCATCTCTGCTAAGAGATTAAAAATGCTCTCCTTTTCTCAATAGTAAAATGAAATTTTTAACTATTCAAATGGCTAATAGGCCACATATATCCAGCTACTAGTAATACTTAGCTGAGAAAATACCACTGCTTTGACTGACATTTAGTTATATTTTGTCCCAAGAAACAGGGTTTTTTTTCTTAGAAACTCTTCCTGCCACATAACTTTGACATTTTCTGTACAGTACTTCTTGCATTAGTAGGAGCAATATAGGCATTTGTAGCTTACAGTTGACAGAATACTTAGACAGGTATCTGCTAATCAAAATGCAAATGAACAGTTTGATTTGTGATTCATTTGTAATATTCCCAAGTGAAAGTTATTTGGTGAGTCACAGTCACAACACGCTGGTATAAATGATTTTTCTATAAAGTCACTATAAAATAACAAAACGGCAAGAAAAAAACACCACAGGAAGGAAATGTAGATATTATGAATAAACCTGTGATTCCTAGACACCAAAAAAAAAAAAAAAAAAAAAAAAAAAAAGGGTAATCCATATATTAGAATCTTAGGGCTCTATTTCTACTCTTCATGGCTTTGTAACACAGCATTAAAAAGATATGGTTAAATAATGTGAAACCATGTATAAAAAAAGTTTGCTATTTAACTTTGGAATTGTGGTGTGCTGTGTGCTCATTCCATTTATCTGAGTCTCATCAACTCAGAATAGCTTTCCTATAAGCCAAATAAAAGAACCCAAGTTATGACACTGAAGCCTATATGTGCTGTCTTCTATGAAAAAATTCTCAGGTGTCAGACCCAAAGAAACTTCAGAATTTGGAACTCACTGCTCTTCAATGTAGTCTTGATACCTCATCATAATTTATTTATTTCCTTCTTTCAGAATATTGCAAAAGAACTTATTTTCAGAATATTGCAAAAGAACTTATCATGAACAGAAAATTACTTCAGTTCACACATACCAAGTTTAAGATCCAACAATGCAACTTTTATATAGACATAACTAATAAAAACTACAAAACATTCAGACCTATATAAAATGAGTATTACATAATTCAGAAAACAGAAATAAGGAACAATTTAGAGGGCTAATTTCATGTAGACTGCAAATTCAAGTTTTCTCTTCTCATCAATTTGGCTGCATCTATACAGCAAGGCTTAACTCAAAATTAGCTACATAAGTTGAGCTATGTCAATTGCATAGCTTATTTTGAAATTGAGAGTGTCTACACAGCACTTATTTCAAAGTAGAGCACTCTTCCTCTAACTTCCCTTGTCCTTGTACAATGAGAGTTACAGGAGTCAGAGTAAGAAGTCCTTTAGCTTGACAGTATTTCGACATTACTTCAAAATAACTGCCTGCTGTATATATGCAGACTAAGTTATTTAAAAATAATGTTAGTTATTTCAAAATAATGTTGCTGTGTAGACACACCCTTTTAGTACATAAACCAATCTCGCATCTTCATCCAAAAAAGCTAGGAAATAAAACCATCTGAATGTAATTAAATTTGTCTTTATATTTACATCTCTGTGTCTTCTTTTTCCCTCTTGGCATCTACATTAATCTTCAGGCTATATTCAAACCTTAGGCAACTCTGTTGCTGTTAATATTTGTATCCACCTAAATCAGGGTACAACTATGGGGAACATGGGGAACATTCAGCACCTGGGTGATATTTGCTGCCCAGCAAAGGATAATTCAGAAGATAATTCAGAATGACTCAGTTAATGAGAACCTTGGGAAGACAGGATCTTATCTCCAGAGAAATGTGGGACATTGAGTTTGGATCGGATCGAACCTCAGATCAGAAAGAACATAACTCATCTTACACTGTGATAAGGGGAAATATCTTTGAAAAGAGTAGAATAAAACATAAAACTAAAAACTTCTGCATGGTGCCTAGTAATAGCAATAAGAAAACAAAAAAGGCATTGAGATGGTAACTAGAAGTACTGGATATAATTCAGAGGCCATTATTATTATACTACTGTGAATTTGGAACTATCTTACAAAATATGGGTAAATATGCTCTCAGAGTAATCAGTAATCCCTGATTTCATATGTTTAGTTCTGCTTGCTTTGATAGAAAATGAAAAATACAAATAGAGAAATTTGGATGGTACAAAAGTCATTGGTGACTTAAGCTATATATTTCATATACTTATATTTTAAATACGGGGAGATTTAGACAGAAAATTCTAAAAGAAATAGAAAGACTACATTAATCAACTGTAAATGGTGTCAGTCACAGGGAAAAATTCATCTGGATGCCTTCATTTATCATAAATAGGGCTTAATTTTTAATTCAAAGATAAACTAATATATGAATAAAGTGTTGATAGCAATGGCATAGTGACTAACAGTTTTAAAACAAAAATTAGATTTTAACTTAGAACAAAAGGGTTCATAGATTTAGATTTTCCTGCAACAGATTTTTTTTTCAGAATAAAAATCCATGGGTCTGAGTCTCCAGCTGGCAGTGATGTACTCAAGGAATTATCCTGGCAATATGGACAGACAACGTGAAACCAACCAGATCAGTTCTCTGCCCCCAGAATACATTATCCCTTTTAGTTCAGTAGGTATTAGATCATGTACCTTACTAAAATTTTACGTGTGCTTTGTAGGTTATAATGGCCACTTAGTACACAAATGAAAGTTCAGTCTTTTCAGATACATGAAAACATGAACCTGGCAGCTTCGTAGGTGTCAAGGTAGGCACAATTATTTCACTTATAGAAATAGTTTTGTAAATACTGTTGGTGATTAGAGTATTAATAAAAATGTGCAAGAAATAAAAAGCAGAATATAAAAAAGATTGATGGCCTCATTACAAACTGTTTTGCAGAGACTACGTGCACCAAAACCACATAAAGTAGCAACAATTAGTACTGTAAACTGGCAATGAGTCTTAATTCACATGTCAGTGAATAATTTGTGAGGTACAACATTACCTGTTATTAAAATGGCTTAAGGATGCAGTTAAGAACAATTTCTGTCAAGGCAGCCACTAATTTAAGAAAAAATTGGAATGACTTCTCTTGGCATTTTTTAGTCATTAAGATTCTCTGAGGAAACAAGATGTCTAATTCATTTTATAATCTTTACTTGCTATTTCTTTAAAGGTTTTTTTTTATTACAGAATGAGGAGATAAATTAAAAAATGTTATATATTAAGAGGAATACAAAACACCAAAATATATGGACATGACACAAAAACCATGCCAAGACTGTTTTGGTGGTCTTGAAAAATAGAAATATTTCACTTTAAAGAAAATAAATCACAAAAATGAATTCTGGCTTCTGAATAGAGGCCATGCCTAAACTATATCCCTCTGTCAGCAGAGAGATGTAAATAAAGCACATTGAAAGTGCAAATGAAGCAGGGATTTAAATATTCTGTGCTTCATTTGCATAATCACATTCTGGTGCCATTTCAAAACTGAAACCACGGTTTAGATGCGGTTTTTCCAATAACGGATGTTTTTTTGTAAGATCCTGTACTTATCATTTTTTGCTTCATTTGCACTTTTGATGTGCTTCATTTACATCCCTCTACTGACAGAGGGGCATAGTATAGACCTAGCCATAGGGCGTGTCTAGACTACAGGGTTTTGTTGACAAAAGTGGCCTTTTGTAGACAAAACTATACCTGCGTCTACACTACTGCCGAGTTCTGTCGACATAATGTCGACAGAACTTGACAGTTCTGTCGACGGTGGTAAACCTCATTCTATGAGGAATAGCACCTTTTATCAACAGAGTTCTGTCGACAGAAGGAGTTATTGTATCTACACTGTCCTTTGCGTCTACACTCTCATGTAGACAAAGCAGCTTGCTTTGGTGACAGAACTGGATGTAGTCTAGATGCTCTTTGTTGACAGAAACTTTGTCAACAGTATCTGTCGACAAAACCTCTGTCGACAAAAGCCTGTAGTCTAGACATACCCATAGTGTGCAATGCTGTTTCTTCTACCTTGTTGTCACTCACATTTTCCTGCTTATAGTGAAGGTTATGAGTTGGTTGATTCTGGAACATTATTTTGTACTAGTTATATAATACCTTTTCAAATGTCAAGGTAGTGTTTCAATATTTTGCTCTGGGGCATTCTGCCTGGTTTATGTTATTTATATCCAAGACTAGTGAGGGAGACCGTTAAAATAAACATATATGCTATGAGTTGCAGTTAACCTTAATTTCCTCTATTTTTCTTGCACAGACTGAATTGAAGTCAATAGAGCACTGCACAGGTCCAGTGGCCCACCTGTTCAAATCAACTTAATAAGGTCTTTGTCAATAATCCTAGTGTCAGCTTAGTATGGATTTGGGGGCTTATGAACAAAATATATATGTAAAGAGCCCTAAAATACTTTAAAAATGTTTCTTGTTCAACTCAATGTTTTTCTCCTGCATTTTATTGTTTCTATCTACATACTCAGCAGAAAACATTTCAAAACTATTTCTAACTTTTGTGGAGCACAAAAAGAAAAGTGAAACATGTCATTATAATATGTCCACTTCCCACATGTAATGTTAGTTTTTATTCTCCAGAGCCATTAGTATTAATATAGTTTTCTTCTTTGAAAATAAAGCTCTGAGGACCAATTACACATATGTAATATTACTCATGTGAAGAATAATTTAATTGAATTAAAGCATTTGCACAAGTGTTTTCAGGATTGAGAGCTAAAAAACTCAGTTGTGACATGAAGCAAAAGCATTACAGTTCCCTTAATGGCAAAGCATACTTTTCAAAAGGCTGTGATTGGTATTTCAATTTCAAAGTAAATTTGTTCATAAGCTAAGTGTGGATGAAAGCAAGGTGATCAGTTTTCTGTTTTCCTCTACTCCATATAGTTTGGCTCTGTTACAAGATCCGTTTTTGGAATTTGGAAATTGAAATCCTCTATAATCTTATCAAATCACCTACCCTGCCAGACTCCAGAACTATAGCAGAAATACCTTTCCAGAGAGACTTTGTAGATATTTACAGACAACATTTAAAATTCTTGACTTTTTTTCTTGTTCAAAATAATTGTGGAAGGAGTGAAGGTAATGCTCATGAAGAAGAGGGATAAATGCAATTGATTAGAGTCAGCTGTAGTGCAGGCAATATTGCAGTCTTCTCCTATTTAGATCTACCAATGAATTGCAACTATGAGCTGATCAACCTCTGTTATGTGAGTCATATGCTTTCTTTAGCACAATCTACAAACCATGCCAGCTTGTACAGCCATTATGTCATGTAGACAGATATCTAGCAGATGTTAAGGAAAGACCATTACATTTATTTGTACTTTCAATCAAAGACAGTATTTGAACCCAGTTCACTGGAGGTGAAAGCCTTTAGGGAATTAAATCATTGCAGTGATTAATCTCGACAGTGCCGATGTTTTAAGATGATCTGCTGCTGCAGCAGGTTAGCATTTGATAGCCCTTTTCCTGTAGACAACTGGCATATGCTTAGATGAATCATTAGAATGTCATCAGTAATAGCCTTCTCTGGGGAAAGGTTTTGTGTGCATCTCTCATAAAAAGGCTTTTTTCTCACTATAATTTTAAAATATTTAGTAAAACTGTTCCTATACTATCTCATGAGAAAAGCTGAAGTTTATGTAAATATGAATTGTAGTAGTTAACACCTACTAATATTTTCAGTGTCTACAGTTTTTTTCTCTCATACAAAATGAATCAGTCTCAGAAACATTAGTTATAACCACTGTAGTACTGGCAGGAATTCATTGTTCCTAAAGTCTCCCAAAACTTTTCCATAAATCTAAAGCCCCCAAATAGACTTATATTTTCTAACCATTGCCATGTCTGAGATCTGAATCAATATTTCTCTCACAGCTTGAGATTACATGTTAAAAATAAAATCTGTTAATGTTCTTCCCCAAAATACATTTTAGTTTTTCCTTTGTAGCCTGCAAATCCTAAGGTTATTGGAAGGAAGCCAGATAATATGTGAATACAAAGCAACTTCACACAAAACATAGGCCTAATATCAACCAATCTTTTTCCACTTTAGAATTATTATTTACATCTAGCAGAGCATTAATCTGATGTCTTAAAATAGTATTCCCAGAGAATTAAGTACTGCTGAATTGTTATGCCAAATGCTTGTACCCTCGTATTTTATTATTAATTGAGAATCCCCTCTTGAATTGTTTTTGTGTTTGCATTTGTTTTTTTGATGTCTTACTTTTGTCTAATTACCTAGGTTTGGTTTAAGAATGTCAATTTCACCAACTCTCTTGATGCTCAGATTCTGTTCAGAGCAACTTCTAGAATCACAAAGGGTTTTTTTTTTTTCAATTTTTCTGTATGGCGGTAAGAGCTATTTTTATGGCTGAGACAGGATAAGAAATGTAAAACTTTGTGAAGTCATCTTCTTCAGATCATACTGCATAAAGGACAGAAATACTGCTGTTTTCAGAAAAAAATACACTTTCACCCTAAGAAGTTTATTGAGAAAAAACAGATAACTGGTAATTTCACTGTTCAGATCTGAAGGGATTTTATATTAGGCACTGATTACCTGATTGTTCTTTATCAATTGCCCATATTATTTACATTAAAAATAGAAGTTGGGATTAATCAAGGCTACCTAGCTGCATTTACAGGAATTTACATTGCATGAGATATGCCCACTTGCATTTAGTGGAAATAGAGAAAAGAAATTCACTGGTAATTTGATGGGGTTTTTTTGTCAGTGGCAATTATTTTCCAATTCAAAATTTATCAGTCTTTTTGTGCATAGAACAAAAATTGTTAGAATACTTTATTGAAATCCTAGGTCCCCAGATGGTCTTTTGCTTGTATTTTCCAGAAAGTAAGCCTTTCATCCTATTTATACCCTGAGATATTAAAATTCAGGATTAGAGATTTCCCTATTCCTTCCATATTTACTCAAAGAAAGACCTTTATTTAGATTTTCATCTCACATTGGTGAGACTAGTTTCCTTGGGGAAGTGTTATCTTTTTCAGGGTAGATACGAACAAGCCAAGGGGAAATTCTCCAAATTATAAGAATTTTTGTTTGGGTGGTTGGTTTTTGTTTTTTCACTTGATCATTTTCACTTAGTGATCATTAAAAAACATTGAAGCACTTAGTGACTTAACAGAGAAATTCATCTTGAAAACAATAGTGACAATCACTCTTCCATTTTTCCAAACACTCTTCCAGCCTCCTAAGGTTTTTCCTGTAGTGCCTTAAGATGCAAAAGTTATAATAAAGAAAATTAATGTTTTTTTTAAGAAAAAGAATTAAGCCTAAACCAATATTGAAGCACAAAAATGTAGAGGTTTGACCCCATAAGCAGCCAGATCTTTTCTAGTGACCAGAAAACTGCTTTTTGTATCAAGCACCATTTTTTAAATCAAGTGGACAATGATTGTTACTCCACCCAGTACACCTGTGATAGATTGGAATCAATTAACTTGATATTCATGTCTGTGCAGGGTTGCTGCATCATCTCATAGAACAGAATATTCAATGAGCTGGAGAAAAATCCGCTTTGTGATTAATTCTATCTGAAAATCACCCAGAAAACCCCCCCAATAACTTTACATGAGTAATATATAGTTTTTCATTCAGTGACCTTAAAACACTTGACCAATTGTATTAATTAATTATAAAAGAAGTATTAATAGGACGAATATTAAGTAGAAGAGTGGCTTGATTGGTTGGGTGCAGAAAACTTAAGAGCAAATCCTGGTCCCATCTTAGAGCAGTGCCCTGGAGTATTTTAATGGCTTTTGTGGTGATTCTTCCTATGTTTAGGGAGCCAGAACTTTGAACATTTATAAAGGGGATTGCACCACAGAATTTCCTGACTGCATCATTCATTTTTCCCCAATAGAAATAACCTTCAAGATACTTTGTATTCACTCTTTGTGTTCTCTTGGGTCAAAAGGGGTAACATTACCTTTCTTCTGGGAAACCAGAACAGTCTGGTCTTGGTGGCAGAAAATGTACTACTACAGCCAGATAATTATGCATATTGCACCCATGATTTCTCTTTTACAGATGGAAGGTAAAACCAGATGTCAAGAGCATATAGCTTATCAATGGCACAGATGAAAAGTAGACCCTGCTTAGACCTGATTCCTAATCTTCTGATATAAACACTCTTCTTTCAAAATAATAATACAAGTTAAATCTCCTTTATCTGCAATCTACTTAGCTATAGTTTAATTTCAAAATATTTTCATACATGCCTGGCATTTTTGTAAAAATCTTCAAATAAGGGGAAATCCAACCATAACGCAAGAGAGATAAATGCTTTAATAAATTTTGTGAACCCCTATCCAAAGGGAAGTTCCAGAGAAATTAATGGTCATTTACCTGACCTTGATCATTTAGGGTTCTAGTTTATATAATTTCTCTATTCTGCAGTCTTTACTCAGTCAATCCTTCCATTAACCGAGAATTTTGCTTGAATAAGTCTTATAGGATTTATCACTAAACAATTCACCTTTTCTTTTATGATTTGAATATTTATCTTAATTTTTACTATCTTTCTATCCACTTTCCTCATATTATTGAGGAAACGTAATGCTTAAAGCAGTGGTGCACTGTTTGTGCAATCCCAGACAATATTTTTTACTAGACAGGTTCAAATGGTAATAATTTCGAAAATATAGACTAATATAGAAATAGATAGGGGTCTCTAACTTGACTTTATAAAATCACCTTTGGCTCCTACTTAATAAAAATGACATCTGAGAAAAAGGTGAAAAAGTCACTCACTGCAGACTACACATGTGATATAACAAATAGATGCCTAAGGGGGACAGTTATTATTATTATTATTTAATATTTTATATCTACTGTTATCATGTATCATAGTGCTTTACAGTAAAAGAATGAACAATACAACCACAAGAACAATAAAGACTATCAAATCCAGCACTCAAAGAAATAACAAATATAGTTAATGGGGCAGTAAGGCACTTTTTATATGACACAAAGCCAGTTCCTGACATGTTGGGCATCTTTAAGGCATATTATCCCATAAATATCCAGGAGTCTAATATTTTTTGGAAAAGCATCTCATAAAGATGAGGCTTCTTAGAAAAGAGTCCTTCTGCCACTGTGTTTGATGCTGAATTTTTTTATGATTCTTACATATTGATGTGTATAAAAAAATCAGAAGTAGAAAAAAAACCCACTCTGTAAAATTGTCCAGAAACCAAACAAAGCAGAAAAAACAAACAAAACATAACACAAACCTCACTTAAACCAAAAGCAAATGAACCCCCCCCCCCCAACAAAAAACAAAATAAAAGAACAGCTTGGCACTATTGATTGACAATGACCAGAAAGGAAATTTGGATCCCATTAAAAGCAATGGGAGTTTTGTTATTGACTTCAGTGAGGCTGGGATTTTCTCTTGGAGCCTAAAAAGTTTAAAAAAAGAGAGAGAGAAAGAGAGAGAGACCTGTGACATATATTCTTATTTTTATTCAGCAATACTCCCATCCTAGAAAGAACGCACAGCCAAAAAGCAGGCACTCTTGGGAAAGTACACAAATGAGCCACTCACTAAGGGCTAGATTATTTTATATGTAACCTCACTGAGAACCTTACAATACAAATGGTCATGTAGACTTCAGTGAGACTGCTACTGCCACAATCTTCCCCACTATAAGAAAAATATTTCTGCAAAACGGAGGAGAGATGTACTTCTAGCTAAACATAAAAGTCTAACATATGGACTAATAAATAACTTTATACTTTTATTGATCATTTACATTTTATTTACCCATCTTTAAGATCAGAACTTTTATAATTTGTGTGATACTTTTTTAGTATAATGACTGTAAACTCATGAAAGACCATTTGTGTTATCATGTTGCCAACTTTATCATCATTCCCTTCAAAAATTCAATACATTTGTGAAAAAATAAAGAGCGTAGAACAGGCGAATTTATCCTGTCTGAAAATAAAATAGCAAGAGAAAGGAGGATTTTAACATAAAAACCAAACAGCAACTATTGGCTAAAATGTCAACTGAGAGGGGAAGTAAAATGATGGCATGGGAGGATTTTGTTTATTCATTAGATTATTACAGAAAAATGTGGAATGATCATGTCAGAAAAAGTCCTGTTTTGCCAAATGTTTTAGCTTGCCTGGGTGTCTTTGTTTTGCTTTGCGGTACAGAAGGTAGTAAAATGGGTTTATAAAGGGCTCTTTGAAATTGTAAGTTGAACTATAAACAAAATTAAAAACTCCCCACAGGGCAAATCAGCAAAATGTTTTGGCATCTTAACAGTTTTGGAAGCGTTAACAGCAATTTTTGTAAAGCTGAAACCTGTCATTTTGTTATGGAAATTTCTGCATGGAGTAAATATGTGATATTGCCAAGGAAAGATAGAATATCGTCATTTTGACTTAAACTCCCTTTGGGAGGTGTGAAAGTATGCTCATGTTGGTTGGAGTTCAGCAAATGCACATGCTTTCTAGTGTGCCAACCATTAGCCACGTGTAGATATCTCAATTCCTTGAGACTACAAAATGAATATTTTCTAAGTGTCTTAGACATATAATTTGGTGAAAAACCTATATTCCATGCTAGCATACATGGTGCTTACTATGAATATTCAACTAGCAGCACAAGAAAGAGTTCTTAGTGTGAATGATGGTTATTTGAAAGTCCAGAGTCTACTCTTACTTCTCTGCTGCTGCTGGTGGTGCGAATGGGAGCATTACAGTACCATGCCATGTTCACTTCTATGCTGTTAGTGGTGATGCCTTCAGAGTTGGGCTCCCAACCGGCAGCAGCCCCTCTCCTGCTATTTAGTTGTGATGACAACACAGAAGTATGGGTGGTGATAAAGCAACCTCCCGCAATAGTCAGATTTCATGGCAGGGACCTGATTTCACAGCCCATGATGCAATTTTCATTGCCATGAAATTGGCAGGCTCCTACATATTAGAACATCTGTACCTAAGGAATGTGAGTTTGAGGAACAGAATGATGACTGAGATTCAGTTTAAGTGTTGAAGTATTATGATAAATGTGTTAACAAATCTGAACTAATGAGGTAAGCCTTGTCCTGTCCATGACTAATAGAAGGGTTGTTCTGCAGGATGCTTAGTAGCCGAAGGGTGAAGTACACACAAAAATCATACTTACCTTGGTATCAGCAGCATTAGTTCATGATATGATGTCGGGACGGAACTTTCTTTACATCTAGGCTACGTCTAGACTGGCCACAAATTCCGGAAAAGGGATGCAAATCAGGTAATTCAGCATAGGGAAATCCGTGGGGGATTTAAATATCCCCCGCGGATTTAAATAAACATGTCTGCCGCTTTTTTTACGGCTTGGGGAAAAGCCGGAAACAAAGTGTCTAGACTGGCGTGATCCTCTGGAATAAAGCCCTGTTCCGGAGGATCTCTTATTCCTACTTATTCCCCAAGCAGGAAAAAAAGCGGCGGACTTGTTTATTTAAATCCGCAGGGGGATATTTAAATCCCCCGTGGATTTCCCTATGCTGACTTACCTGATTTGCATCCCTTTTCCGGAATTTGTGGCCAGTCTAGATGTAGCCCTACAGTTTTACTCATTTTTTGAGAGCATGTGGTGTTTAATGGAACATAAACAAGAAATAATTCTGTATCACTGGACTTCAGATATAGCCCGTATTTCTGTAACTTCAGACAAGAATCATAATCAGTCACAAAGTGCAGCTCAAGTGCTTTTTGATGTTACTAGATTCCCAAGATAAACTCATAGCTTTGATCACAGTTATCTTAATACATACCGTACTATGATAGAACAGCACATTGCTAAATTGTAGTGATGATACACTGCTCATCTAAGTCTGCTTATCTGTCCAGTTAGCATTATATTAGGATGATTGTTTCCTTACTGCCCTTTTTTTTATTACATATCATCAAAAGTTGCTTTTGTGTGATATTGTTTTCCTTATAGCCCATCTTTTTCTTAAATTTTAATTCAGGGTCTCTTGTTTGTAAACCAGATAGTCAGATACCAGCCACTCAGAAATATATACTTTTCAGGTCAGATCTTAACAGCCCCTGATGCAAAGCAGCATAGCTCCAGGTAACTCAGTTATGCACCAGCTAAGTCCTGGCTCTAAATGTTCTCTTTCGTAATGGACATATGAGTTTCTGCTATTACAGTTTTCCTGCCCAAAAGAGGAAGTGCAACAAAGCTCCCTCCTTCATCCTGCTTACCACCATTTTCAAATCTGACCTAAAGATCTTCAACTGAGGTTATGTCTATCCTATAAGCAACTCTCCTACAGCTGGGCTACATCTACCCTGTATAGCATCTTTCTTGTGCAAAAGTCTATGCAAATGAAACATGGATTAGCATATTGCTGTGCTTCATTTGCATAATTAATTAGGAGCCTTTTTTGCACAAGAATGGCTCTTGTGCAAAAGACTCTTGCACAAAAATGCCCCCTAATTAATTATGCAAATGAAGCACAGCACTATGCTAATCTGCACTTCATTTGCATAGGCTTTTGTGCAAGAGGAATGCAGTGTAGACATATCCATAGTCATGCTCACCCATATCTGAACTGGGACACTAAAAATAATATTGAATCTGAGGTGCATAGGCAGTGGTGACATGAGCTGGTAGTCATGAATACAAATCCACCTGAACCTGTAGATACAAACTGGGGAGTAGCTAGCCTGTGCCATCATTACCACAGCCTGTGCTACTATAGCTACATTTATTTTCACTGTACTAACACATTTGAGAACTAGAGCGAGTATCAGAGGTGCAAATCACTCTGAGCTCAGAGTCCAGTCCTAAGTTTTTCCAATGTCCTCACCTTGTTTCCAAGCCTTTACATTATATAATTGGAAACGTAACCATTAGTATTGGCCTTACAACTTAACATACCCATCTATTATGTGATACCATAAACTTAACCTTTATTTTAAAAACTTTTCACAACACATGAGTAAAACTGTTCAAAACATCATTTACTATTATTGAATCAAACTTTTCCTTTCATAATAAGTATTTACAACATAAACCATTCTTAAATTCCATGACATTCATGTTTATTTCCCCACAAATCAGCATTTTTTCAACATCTTGAAATTAATAAGATCAATGAAAACAAATTTATCTGAATGCACTGGCTGCCTTTGACTAATATATAACACTTCCAATACAATATTTCCCATCTCAATTATTTTAGTATATTTTCCATTTATGGGGTTAGAATTATAGGTTGTTAATCTACTCACATGGGGCTTAATCCAAAAATCCATCAAAATCAGTAGGAATCTCTCCACTGTCTTCAATGGGAGTTCCTTGGTGTCTGAACTGGTGTCTGAATTGAGAGGGGGCTTGGAAGTCCAGTTGTCTTAATGGTTAGAGTACTTGGCTTTCTGCCTCCTACTTCTTTGATCAAGGTGCCTCAGTCTTTAAGGCACAGGGGAGAGGGAGAGTCAGGGCCCCCTGTAAGTTAATGCCTGAGTTAACAGAGTTTAACAGAAGGCCAAGACATAGCTCTTAATAGATGATTTTATATTTAAATATGAGATTGTATAAAAGAAACCTCATAAATGAATGGAGATGCCTATCTCTTAGAACTGGAAAGGACTTTGAAAGGTAATTGAGTCCAGTCCCCTGCCTTCACAGCAGGACTGAGTACCATTCCTGACAGATTTTGCCCCAGATCCCTAAATGGCCTCCTTGAGGACTGGACTCACAATCCTGGGTTTAGTAGACCAATTCTCAAACCACTGAGCTATCTCTCATGAATCTTGAAGGCTCTGAATTATGTACTTCAGTGACTGTCGTGATTATGGGCTAACTAAACCTCTGCCACCTTTCAGGTCTTTCTCAGTGCTTCTGTTCGGTCTCTAGCCTTTGTCTTGGGATGGGATCCTGGACCCTTTGACTAAGAAGATCTGAGCACAGGACATTAATACACTAAGAGGTGAATAGAAACTGATATACATAACTGACTGCCCTAATAGATACTCTAATTCTAGTATAAGAATAGCTTTTTATGGTTTAGCTTTTATTTATTTAAGCTAAATTGAATCCCCTTACACACTAATTTCAGAATAAATGTATTTGAACTTATCTACGTAGAAAAGATTTTAAACCAGCATAGTTAAACCTGTAGGCTACGTCTACACTGGCCCCTTTTCCGGAAGGGGCATGTAAATTTCACTAGTCGTCGTAGGGAAATCCGCGGGGGATTTTAATATTCTTCAAAGTAAGAATAAGAGCCTCCGGAAAAGGGCACTTTTTCCGGAGGATCGGGGCCAGTCTAGACGCTCTTTTCCGGCTTTTTTAAAAGCCGGAAAAAAGCGGCGGACATTTTTATTTAAATGCCGCGGGGGATATTTAAATCCCCCGCGGATTTCCCTACGACGACTAGTGAAATTTACATGCCCCTTCCGGAAAAGGGGCCAGTGTAGACGTAGCCGTATAGTCAAAATTAGATGGGCTTTTCTCTTAAACAACAGGAACACAACAGAACCAACTGACATTCTCCAGCCAAAGCACAGTTCCTTCTAAGTATCTGCTGAAGACTCAAGCTAGGTCTACACTATAATATTAAAATGACCCAATTCATGTTGGCATACATGTATAATAATTACATTGCTTGTGCATGTCAGCTTTGCTCCTTGTGTCAACAGTGCATATTCTATCAGGATTTCTTGTATTGATTATATTATCATAGTGGGACATTGTGGGATGCCCCCCTGACATCCAGGAACAATCTACATAATAAAGACAGTGTCCACAGGTTTCCAGCATGGAGATGGAGTTATTAAGTTGAAACATTTATGTTGGTGGGAGTGAAATTAAAGTGTAGATACTTCCTTAGTAACATCAACTATAAGCAGCCTTCTGTTAATCTAATTCTATAGTGTAGACCAGACCATTCAAACTCTGTGGCTGTGTCTACACTGCACCCCTTTTCCGGAAAAGGGATGCAAATTAGACACTTTGGAATAGCAAAATCCACGGGGGATTTAAATATCCCCCGCGGTATTTGCATTAATATGGCTGCCGCTTTTTTCCGGCTTGGGGATAAGCCGGAGAAAAGCGGCAGTCTAGACGTGATTCTCCGGAAAATAAACCCTACTTTCAAGTAGGAATAAAAGATCCTCCGGAAAAGGGTTTATTTTCCAGAGAATCACGTCTAGACTGCCGCTTTTCTCCGGCTTATCCCCAAGCCAGAAAAAAGCGGCAGCCATATTAATGCAAATACCGCGGGGGATATTTAAATCCCCCGCGTATTTTGCTATTCCAAAGTGTCTAATCTGCATCCCTTTTCCGGAAAAGGGGTGCAGTGTAGACATAGCCTGTGTGTGTGTGTGTGTGCGTGCGTGTGGTGTTATCACCAAGCAGAAATATCCAGAAGGACCACTCCAGGCGAATGCTCTCATTATGTCTACTCCATTGGAAGAGCAGTTAGAATCAGTGGGTTGCAATCAGTTGCCTGATGACCGTGTATCTCTCCCATGCGAGAAAGCGTATTGAAATCATGTGAACCCATTTGCTAGTTCAAAATTCTGAACTTCGAAAACATTTTAGAAGTCAAAGCATTAATCAACTTTTGGGATACAGACTGAAATAATGTATGCAGTTAATACAGGCTTGTGGTCATATTTCATCAGAGTTATCTTATACACATGTACTACAACTCCCCCTTTCCTAACAAGATTTCTTTCAGCGGGTTGCCCTGTATCATTATAAAACATCTTTTTTTCACATCTGTCACTGTTCATTCACATAATTCCTGATGTTTCAAAACCCAGTTATCAAAGGGTAAAATTTTAAAAGCACCTCAGTAATTTAGGAGCATACACATCCTTTTCATAAGACACTTGGGCTGTGTCCAGACTCCATGCCTCCGTCGACGGAGGCATGTAGATTAGCCAGATCGGAAGAGGGAAATGAAGCCGCGATTAAAATAATCGCGGCTTCATTTAAATTTAAATGGCTGCCCCGATCTGCCGATCAGCTGTTTGTCGGCAGATCGGGAGAGTCTGGATGCGATGCCCCGACAAAGAAGCCTTTCTTCATCGACACAGGTAAACCTGGTTTCACGAGGCTTACCTGTGTCGATGAAGAAAGGCTTCTTTGTCGGGGCATCGCGTCCAGACTCCCCCGATCTGCCGACAAACAGCTGATCGGCAGATCGGGGCAGCCATTTAAATTTAAATGAAGCCGCGATTATTTTAATCGCGGCTTCATTTCCCTCTTCCGATCTGGCTAATCTACATGCCTCCGTCGACGGAGGCATGGAGTCTGGACACAGCCTTAGGTATCTTAAAAGTATTCAGGTACATACTTCTCTTTGATTTCAATGAGAGCATTGGTAATAGAAAAAAAAGGACAAATTATCATGGTGCATATAGACAAGAAAAACCTGAGTCAAGTTATTTACTGCAAATAAATTATTCAATAAATGTACCCCTTTCTTTTTTACAAATTATTCTTGGTTTCTATTAATGTATTTCTTATTTCTATTTATTGGCCATATAAAACAAACAAACATATTTGGCCTGTAGCTTGCTAAATTACTGTTTGATTTGACTATACTTTCTTTGCAACGTGCTGTTGGTCAAATAAGAAGGGATTTTTTCAAAAGAAACTCTTTGACCTGAGAAAATAAATCCTACTGACTTATAATGGGATTTATGTTCTCAAGTTACTTAGGGTATGTTTACACTACAGGGAAGATCGAAGCTGCCGCTGTTAGTCTTCCAGGGTTTGAATTAGTGGGTCTAGTGAAGACACTAATTTGAACTGAGAGGGGCACTCCAATTGATGCCGGTAGTCCTGCATCCACGAGGAGCAAGGGAAGTTGAAGGGAGAGTGTTCTCCCTTAGACTTCTTGCAGTTTGGATAGTGCCAAAAGTTGAGTTAATGTAGCTGAAATTGTATATCTTAATTTGACCATATCCCATAGTGTAGACATACCCTTAGATTCTTTTGAACTCTTGCTCTCTCCTCCATGCAGTATTTTTTTATTTTTTGGTTAGCTAAAAGCAACATTATAGATCAATTCACATGTAAATTTTGAAATTAAAAATAATTTATGATGTTTATGAAACTTCCAGGATTCTAAAAAAAAATTCACTAATAAGGTAGGAGCTCTCCAAATAACTGCAAACAATGAATTATATGATGTTAGACTAAGACTAGTGAAAATATCACATTACTTTGAAAATATCTCACAAGGAGAAACATAACTTTTTGTAATCATTCTGGCATCTATATTTTTGATTTAATATAAATGCTTCTGGTATCCCAAAATAGCCCCACTGTTTAGACATAGCCAGAATGAACTGAGTCCTGGGGTTGGACAGAGGAGAACCTATTATGAGTTATGGATCATATTGTAGGAGCCCTACAACCCCCATGCTGAAACCAATTACTGTAAATGTCTGATACAGGACAGTGTGAGTGATCGGTGGGTAGCAACTATAGGTGTTAAAGCTGTGGCCTGCCTCTTAAAATCCACTCATGTGTCTGTTTTCATTTCTTCATTTTGTCTACAGCAATTAAGGATTCATTGCATCAAGTGACTTTTCATGTTAACATCAGAAGAAGAGGGATGAATGGGAAGCTGTATGCTACAACTGGCAGAAGCCTAAGAGGAAGGAAAGAGTTCTTAAAGAAAGCCACTAGAGAAAGTGAGGCAGTGCCACCAGAATCAGGGAGCCCAGGGAGCCTGTGGTCTTTCCCTTTGAAAGTGGATGAGCCTGTCCTGTTCCATCCAGCTTTTACTGGGGCAGACCCTACCCCTTTCCCTCTTCTTCCCCCAGATGACCCAACTCCAGCTAGCAAGTGGAGCCTGGCTCGCAAGCCTGAACACTTGTGAGAGCCATATGGATCCTCTACCTGCCCATTGTGTGGGGGAAGGGGGTTAAAAGCAGCTCCAGCCCATATTTTCTGCCTAGCCCAGAGGAGGCAGCAGGAAGAGGGTCTGGACTTCTGCACCAGTTCTTCACAGCTGCCTGTTCACTTCAGTTCGGGTATGTCTACACTACCCCGCGAGGAGTACAGATAGTTCGGAATGGCTACGTAGTTCGAACTATCTAGCCCGTGCCACGTGTAGCCGCGCGGCACGGGGTTCGCACTAGCCGGCTTTTAAAAATGGCAGCGCCGGCTTTATGCTAATGAAGCCCGGGAAATTCAAATCCCGGGCTTCATTAGCAAGTTCGGTATGCATACATTACCCCGCTAGTTCGAACTAGCGGGGTAGTGTAGACATACCCTTCTTTCCCTGGCTCCAGCTGGAGGTAGGGGGGAGGATTTTGAGCTGCAACTTGGCCATGTTAACGGCTGTTCAGGCAGCTGTTGGGAACCACAGATCTTCTACCTGCCCTGGGTGGTCATAAGAGGGCAGGGACATGGGCTGGAGGGCTGTTCTTGATGAGCCACCTGTACTGTGGACAGATGCAGGGTTTGCTGCAGCTCTCCACACCTGTCTGCACAGCTCTTATCAGGCCAGACTGAGGCCATGAGGCCCCACCCTCCAACTAGAGTCAGCTAGGAGATAGAGCTGTAGGAACAGGTGTGGGGAGCATTGGTCACTCCCTCTCCCCTGAGCAGGCGGTCAGAAGAGGGGAGACACGGACTATGTTTGGTCCTACCTCGAGTGGGGAGGATAGATTTCCTGGCTCTGCTCTGGCTTCCAGCTTGGCCAGAGGAAGAGTCTCCAGGAGAAGAGGGAAAGTAGGATGGTTTCTTGGGAGCAAAAGAGAAGAAGTCTGGAGTGTACCCCCTCACTTTGGGGAAGGCTCTAGCAACCTTGAAAGGAGGACAAAGTTTTCTGTGCATTATAAAAGACAAAATAGGAAGCAGTGTATAGACCTATACAGCATGGGAAAACCATCTTCCTATATCACCAACTATAAAAACAAAATAACAAGAACTCCTCAATATATTTGTGAGACAAGATGAGCAAGGTAATATCTTTTATTGGACCAATTTCTGTTGGTGAGAAAGATAAACTTTTGAGCCATGAAATCTGTGGAAGCGCAAAAGCTCGTCTCTTTCTCCAACAGAAGTTGGTTCAATATAAAATATTACTTATCCACAATGTCCTCGGATATGAGAGTGACAGTTATGGCTACAACACTGCATACAGTCAATATGTTTGTAACATTGTAATTTATAAGTACATGTCTCTATTCTCTGATTACTCTATTTTCATTTTCAGAAAGACTTTCTGACTTGTTTGGTACCTCTTTCCTGTGAATAACATGTTTATTTCATGTTAGGTTTAGGATTACACAGTTCTATATATGAGCTTTAAAACACTGCGAATTCTCAGGTTACACAAAAGTAAGTCACAGCTTCCTGAGTTGTAGGCAATATTTTTTAACCCGTTAAAAGCATGAAACTATTTTTACCCTAACTCTCACCCCTAACACTTTAATGTACATAATTTCACTCAGTTTAAAAACTTCAAAGCACTTGGCAAAACTTCAGTCCCCATATAACTATGTAACCCATCTTCAAATGAAAAGAAATTTTTCTTCAGTTTTTCAATGGCAAGTTGTTATGGCAGGTAATACAGAGTCTGGCTATTAGATAGTTATGAAGGGCTTTCTATGAAAATCAATTTACTGCAGTGCCAATAAAGTAAAGCTGGTATCTTTTTTATTTTTAATGCCATTTAAATTTTTTTATGTTAAAACTTTTGGAACAATCATGATTGACACATGAAATATTTGATATCCAGGGACAGAGATACACCTGAAAACACTTGATTTCACCAGCTGTAGACTAACAGCATTGTGGTACTATGGTTTAATAGGAAGTTTCCTTAGTCCATTAATAAGCTTTAAAATAAAATTTCTTTAATTGGTCTTTCATTTCCAATTCTTTTAGCACATTTAACAAAGCTCATTTTCTGGGATTTGAAAGAATTCCTGTTGCTGATTTCATACTTAAAACTTCTGGGCCACATTAATATCTTCAGCTCAGTTCCTTCTGTGCCACTGGAGTAGATAGGTGGAGATGGATATTTGTAACATGACTGATAGTTAGAATTCCCATGACAAAAGGATCTTCACAGACCACATAAATATGGTAGAGTTGGGTTTACACTGTCTACTTCTCCCACCTCCCAAGTGAAGCAGGACGTTTTGGATAATTGGCATTCAAGGGACAGAAGAGGGCATAGCTTTGGCCACAATCCACTCATGCACAGTTCCAGCTGGCATAACTTAGAGCTGCTCCAGACTTCACTGTACGTTGGTTCAACCTACTGTCAATAACAACATTATAATATATAGTATATTGATTGTGCTACATCTTGGGTTGGAGGTTTCCTTTATCTTCCCTAAAATAAAAGGGGATGAAATCTGCAATAATCCAATTTTACTGGAGATGTAGGGGGAAGAAGGGTTAATTGATACGGATTTAATCATGTTATCCTCAATAAAAATTAGCATCCAGATGTCAATATTGTTAAAACCATAGTAATCCAGATTAACTCAGTCAGCCTCAGTGAATTTACCCTATTGAGAATGGAAGTTGGCCCTCCATTAAGAAACTTCCTTATTTCCCTTTAAATTCAGACCTCAGAAAACCCAATTTATGAAAAAAAATCCTAAATATCATCTTTTGTAACTTATCTAAAACTATGAAATAATGTGTCAGATGTAAAGAGGAAGCATAACTAATTACCAGATCTTATTTTATAAAGAAATTTACAGATCTCCAATAATCAATTTGCAAAAGTGATGAGCTTCTTCAGTGTCTACAAATGCTATGGAATAGACTCTAAATATACTGACTTTTTAGAAAGGGGTCAGGGCAAGTGGGGATCAGATCCAAACAGTGATGGCAGATCTGAGCACTTTTTTAAAAAAAATGGAGAGTGGTCAAGTTTTTAGGTCTTGCATCATGGGGAAGAGACTTAGAACACATTACAAAGAATCCACAAGATCTAGGACTGTTTCAAATTGTCAATGTGCCTCTGAATACTTAACTACTAAGGCTAAGTTTTTATTTTTAATAAAAGTTGTGGAAAAATAAAGGACAATAAACAAATATTCATGGATACTGTGACATGTGACTTTAGATGCAGTTGCTCCAAGACTTCGCACCACCAGTGGCTGGGAGCTGTGTTTCTCCCCCTTTGCCTTTGACAGGTGGAAGCTGCAAGGAGGTTTTTTCCATGCACCGTGACTGGAATCTGCAGGGTGACTAAATAGCCCAAAGAGAAAATGGGCCATCCCAGCTGCTCACTCCTCTGCTCCCCCATGCAAGGCTGTCACTCATTGCTGGAACCCTGAGGATTGCCCTCTCAAGAGGCTGCAGGCAAACCTGCTGATGGGAGGGGAAAGGGGACAACTGCCTCAGGCCTAATGATTCAGAAGGGGCTGGAGCTTCTGACCACCACTGCTACTACTGTGGCAACAGTGCCAGCTGGAGCCTGGGCCCTTTAAATTTCAAGTCTCTTGGCCCTCAGTGAGTGAGGCTGGGGGAGGGAAGGAGGATATAGTGAGCAGGGGCAGGGCCTTGAGAAGAGGCAGGGAAGGAGGCAGGGCAACTGTGTCTGGGTTTGAGGTGGATCCTGGGTTGCATTTTAATTCAAAAAGTGATGTCATGCTTAAAAAGGTTGGAGACCACTGCAGTAGAGTAAGTCAGGAGGTATGATTCATATAGTTGCAACATCAGAATGTCAAGTGTCCAGGGCTGGAATTCTTTCCATATGGAGATCTTTTCCCCTCATAAACCAGAAATGAGAGGACTTAACATAAAAACATAAGAATGTCCATACTGGGTCAGATTAAACGTCCATGTAGCCCAGTATCGTATCTTTTGACAGTGGCCAGTGCCAGGTGTCCCAGAGGGAATTAACAGGTGATTCATCCCCGGTTGCCCATTCCTAGCTTCTGATAAGCAGAATTGGGATTCCAAGGAAATGAGCCTTGGAATTAAATTGGGGCTCCTAATGTCTGGCACACAGAGGAGAAAAACTCCTTTCTATGTCTCCTTAATCTTCAAATGAGGGGTCAGAAGTGGGGTTCCAGGAATGGTCTGGCATCAGGTTAAGAGAGCTTGCAGAGTAACAGCAACCCTCCCCACATGGATGGAAATGAATGAGGAAGGAATTATCAGCACAGGATGAGTTATTATTGGATAATTCCCGAATGAGTAAATTAATAAATTTGTGTCCTAATTAAACCATATCCCTTGCATCCTGCTTCCGTTTTGCATGTCTGGAACAAAGTGTTTGGGACACTTCCCAGGTTACATAAATATTCTTCCTCTAAGTCCCAGCATAATCTGGAGGTGTACTTACAGCTCATTTGACAAGACAGTGGGTGTGAGGCTGCCACCACCAGCATAAAAATAGAAAACCGTGAGTATTTCTTCCAGTATATTTGTATCATACAAGAAACATTCTACAACAAGGTAGTAAGTTTCCTAGAAGCAGAAAGAATGTTTAAGTTTGTCCATTACCTATAATTTTCTAGCACATATAATTCCAATATGGTTAAGTCAATTCTAATGACAAATCAATTTTGATAGATAGATTTAACTTCATAATAGGATATCATATTCAAAAGTGAGACGAGTTATTTCACAATATATTCTTAGGCATTGAAGCTCAATTTGCTATTTACACTGTTTCATTCACCTTCTTATCATCTTTTGTTTGAATCTTATTTTTAAAGAACGTTATTTTTTATTTTAGAATATAAAATATTTGTTTCTCATAAACCATTTTTCTAAATGAATAAAAACAGCTTGTAACTCTTCACTTTCTTTGTAGTACAAAAGAAGGCTGGTGTAAGTATATTTGCATATAGATTAACTAAATTATCCCATATATTGCTGGAAGCTTATGTGAAAAGACTGAAGTGACAGATTTCCCTTTGAGCATATAAAACCTACTACTACTACATTTAAACAAAATAATGGCCTTCAAACCTTCAACTCAGTCACAATAATCCAGGCATGTCCAAAGTCCGGCCCGCGGGCCAATTGCGGCCCGTGTTCCGGTTTAATACGGCCCCCCAGGTAATTTGGCAATATCTATCTTTTATGGCCCCCAACGAATCCATATGTATTGAGATGAATACGTTGTAAAATCTCAGTTAATGTCAGTTGGTCTAAATCAGTTATAAATATATTTGGACACAACATGTATACTTGGTGTTATGTTCCTGTTCATATTTTTTGAACTTAAAAGTTGACAGACAACCTTTATTACCAATAATATGTAATGTACTTTACAATGTTCCTGACATATATTTCAGCTTCCTGGATTTTTTTTTTCATCTGGCCTTCAGATATGAAAGGCAGAGTGATTTAACACCTGTTTAGATTTGTCATCCATGTGACTAAATGAAAAGTATGCCATTTGCAATAAACTTTGCATAAAATAGTTAATTTGCATTTAATTTTAATGGTTCAAAGAATGTCAGGCAAAATGGTCGGCCCTCACGCTTGTTCACTTCATCAAATCTGGCCCTCTTTGAAAAAAGTTTGGACACCCCTGCAATAATCAGTATGAAAATATAAATTTTGATAGGTTTAGATGTTCTGACATTTTTTAAAAATAAATTTTTCAGGAGTAAGATTGTAGAAATGGAGAGAAGTGTTGGAGCTCGCATTTTCTTTGGATAGTTTTACTTACAATTAGGGCAAAAACGTATTTAAGCTGTGAGTGGATTAGGAAATTTCCTGATGATCTAGCTCCCTTTAGAAAATGATTATTCAGTTTATAAATCTAGATTGTGTGCCTAATTAATTAAGCAATTAAAGCCAATGGTGACTTTAATAATCACACACTTTTTAAACAAAAGTCTGCCTTTGGGCTCAAGATCATTCTTTATCACTCTTAATATCATTTATATCTCTATGATGCTCAAATCTTATTCCTTCTGGAGGCTTGGTGACACAATGCAGCAATTTTCACTTACACTTTATCAACTATACCCACAGGCAAACATCAGTTATCTCATGAGCTTAAACGAGGTGTGTTTACTAAAGTATGATTATCCATCAAATACCTCCCAAAGCTTTAAAAATAACCTACATTTTATAAATCATTGCTGAGATAAATTGCTGTTCATTGAACTTTGGAAAGCAAATGTATACTTTAATTTTGCAGTGACTTGCTGATTTCTGTTGTCTACTTTTAAATAGAATGTTCTTAGAAAAGTGTTATTTGCATTTTATAGGTGGAGAAGTTACACTTTATATTTTACTGTCTTTCACTTTCTGTTGCAATTTACACAAGTGTAAAATGAATGCAAGAGTGCAAAAGGGTTGTAAACACTGGTCTACAATTTTTTAGAAGTCGTCTGCTTCAGAGATAAAATGTGCAATGTATTATGTATTTTGATGTGCTGAATTCAAATATGACAATTAAAACAACTGATTGGCTACTGTTTCCAAGATATTTAAGTTTTTATATTTTACGTCTATGTATATTGTGTAGATAGTAGAGTTTTAATCATAAATTGTAAACCTAAGTCTTTTCATGTGATTATGGTTGCATTACATGATAATATTTCACCTGTCTTGTTTATGTAACACTTTAAAAATCAGCAAAAGGGTTATATAAATAAAATTTATTATGAAACAAAAGGCAAAAAACTATTATGTACATATTCAGTGTCTACTCGGTGCTTCTTGGCTTGTCTCTTGTATTCATTAAAAGGATCATCTCTTGTCACTGTCCAGCAATAGTCTGCAAGCATTGATGGGCTCCATTTCCCCTGATAGCGTTTCTCCATTGTTGCAATGTCCTGGTGAAATCCCTTGCCGTGCTCGTCGCTCACTGCTCTGCAGTTCAGTGGAAAAAAATCTAGATGAGAGTGCAAAAAATGTATCTTTAGTGACATGTTTGCAGCCAAGACTTTTGTATGCCTTGAAGAGGTTTTCCACCAACAACCTGTAGTTGTCTGCCTTGTTGTTTCCGAGAAAATTTATTGCCGCTAACTGGAAGGCTTTCCATGCCATCTTTTCCTTGCCACGCAGTGCTTGGTCAAATGCATCATCTCGAAGAAGTTCACGAATCTGAGGATCAACAAAGACAACTTCCTTTATCTTAGCTTCACTTAACCTTGGAATTTTTCCACAGAGGTACTTGACAGCTGCTTGTGTTTTGTCCATGGCCTTGACAAAGTTCTTCATCAGACCCAGCTTGATGTGTAAGGGTGGTAACAAAACCTTTCTTGATTCAACAAGTGGTGGATGCTGAACACTTTTCCTCCCAGGCTCCAATGACTGTTGGAGTGGCCAATATATCTTGATGTAGTGGGAATCTCTTGCACGACTATCCCATTCGCAGAGAAAACAGTAGTACTTTGTGTATCCAGTCTGCAGACCAAGCAAGAGAGCAACAACCTTCAAATCACCACAAAGCTGCCACTGATGTTGGTCATAGTTTATGCACCTCAAAAGTTGTTTCATGTTGTCATAGGTTTCCTTCATATGGACTGCATGACCAACTGGAATTGATGGCAAAACATTGCCATTATGCAGCAAAACATCCATGACTTCTAGAAACAACATGATGCAATTCATATCATGTATGATGCAATACCAGCTTCAGATTGCATCATTCATTGTTTTGCCTAAAAAGCAAGTACTGTCCAAACCCAGTCATATATTTATTCATAGATCCAGTCAAAGATGTATTTTAGTCATTTCTCGTTTAAATTGAGATCCCTTCCCTTTATAACTCTCTTATCTTCCTCCATTCGCAAGTCAAGGGTCGTATATACTGACCCAATAGCATATCTTGAAAACTAGAGTCAATCAACAATTTTAAGCATCATTTTCGTTCTCAGTAACCCAGAATTAGTAAAATTTGACTACATTTATTTCAGAAGCATTTTGGCTGTAGAGCAGTGAAATCATCACTAAGAACAGTAGCATTTTATATCCACTTTTTGCAAATGCAAATGACTACAAAAAATAAAAAGCAATAGATATCCAGGCTATTTCTATCTTGCTGCACCTAGTATTAACAACAACAACAACAAATCCCCTCAATATTATTATCATTTGTAGAAGATCAGGGAGAGCTATGCATGTACTGTGCTGAAATTGGTTCACGCCCATTTCTTTCTTTGTTCAAACTCCTAACTTTTACCAGATGAAACATCCCCTTTAAGCCCCCTGAACTGGGGAGTCACAAAGATAGAATAAATCCACATTTTCCTTCATCCCCCTGGAACTGAAGCCCTGGCATATTCCCTGACTGATTTTTTTCTAACCCCTGGGATTACACATGCACTTTGCACGTTGGTGGATACATCCTTCATTCTTGTGTACAAATTTCTCAACATAATTCACATCTTTGTCACTTCTCAACCTGGCTGCTGTAATGTGTGGTTCATGGAGCTTTATCGCAGATCCACTTGAAAGCTGAAGCCCATGCGGAATATAGCAGCCAAACTAAGAGTACATCTACACAGCAGGGCTAAAGCTGGAATAAGCTATGCAACTTGAACTATGTAAATTGCATATCCTAAGTTGAAAAAGCTTAATTCAGCTTTTGGCACTGTCTACACAGCAGGAAGTTTGAGAAAGAGCACTATTCCTCCAACTTCCCTTACTTCTCATACAATGAGGGTTACAGGAGTCAGAGGGTATGTCTACAATAGCTTGGTAAATATCCTGGGCTTCATTTGCATCTTCCCGGGCACCGCCATTTTTAAATCTCCCTTAGTCCCCCTTAGTCCGAACTCCGTGCCCGCGGCTACACGCGGCACGGAGTAGGTAGTTCGAATTAGGATCTCTAATTCGATGTACCGGTACACCTCATTCCACGAGGAGTAATGGTAGTTTGAATTAGAGATCCTAATTCGAACTACCTACTCTGTGCCACGTGTAGCCGTGGGCACAGAGTTCGGACTAAGGGGGATTTAAAAATGGCAGTGCCCGGGAAGATGCAAATGAAGCCCGGGATACTTAAATCCTGGGCTTCATTTGCAACTCCGATTGCCCTCATTTGCCTACCTAGCTCGAACTACTGAGCTAATGTAGACATACCCAGAGTAAGAAGTCCTCCAGCTCAACATCATTTTGACATTATGTTGAAATAACTGCTTGTAGTGTAGATGTGGACTATGTTATTTCGGAATAAGGTCAGTTATTCCGAAAAACCACTGCTGTGTAGATGTACTCTGAGTACAATCCCCATGAGTACATAATGCCAATTCTTGAAGATCTTCATTCCTGTCCATTAACTTTCTGCTAGAAAGTTAAGGTCTTGTTTTGAAATAAGAGAACTGAATGTCCTGGATCTATCTGTTTAAGAGATTCTGACTCTCCGGGGGTACGTCTACACTACAGCGCTAGTTCGAACTAACTTAGTTCGAATTAGTTAATTCGAACTAAGCTAGTTCGAACTAACACGTCTAGAACTAAAAATTAGTTCGAACTAGCGTTTTGCTAATTCGAACTAGCAAGTCCACATTGAGTGGACTCTGAACAGGGCTTAAGGATGGCCGGAAGCAGTGCCGGCAGGGCATAAAAGGAGGACTTAGAGCATGGAGATGCTGTCTCAGGCTAGCCGAGGGCTGCGCTTAAAGGGTCCCGACCCCCACCCCGGACACACAGTTCTAAGGGGTGCCCCGCTTGCAAAGAAGTTCTGGCTTGGAGTGCCCTGAGTGCCCACACTGGGCACATCACACCACTCGGCCATCAGCCCAGCTGCACTTGCCGCAGGCTGCCATCTGGGGAGAGGGAGTAATTGGGGGGCTGCAGGAGAACTTCCACCCCCAGAAGCCCGCAGAGCCAGCCCAGTCCTCCCCATCGGGGGCTCGTACCCCATTCCTCCCTCACCTCCTTCCACTTACCCTTCCTTAGCCCCCCTTCTTATTGATGTACAAAATAAAGATAACGTTTCTTCCAACATTGACTTTGTCTTTATTGAAAAAAAACTGGGGGAGACTGGGAAAAGGAGGTGGGAGAGGGGAAGAGAAAGGCTGGGAGAGGGGAGGGCAACTAACATGATCAGGGGTTGGGAACAGGTCCCAGATGAAGAGAGGCTACAGAGACTGGGACTGTTCAGCTTAGAAAAGAGGAGACGGAGGGGGGACAGGATAGAGGTCTCTAAAAGCAGGGGTTGGGTGGAGAGGGTGCATTCAGAAAAGTTCTTCCTGAGTTCCCATCAAGAAGGACTAGAGGACACCAAAGGAAAGGAATGGGTAGCAGGCTTGAAACTAGTAAGAGAAAGTTGTTGTTGTGGTTGACAAAGCAAATAGTTAACCTGTGGAACTCCTTGCTGCAGGAGGCTGTGAAGGCTAGAACTAGAACAGAGTTGAAAGGGAAGTGAGATCAAGTCATGGAGGTTGGGTCCATGGAGTCCTATTAGCCAGAGGGTAGGAGTGGTGTCCCTGCCCAAAGTTTGTGGAAGGCTGGAGAGGGATGGCACGAGACAAATGGCTTGGTCATTGTCTTCGGTCCATCCCCTCCAGGGTCCCTAGGGTTGGCCGCTGTTGGCAGACAGGCTACTGGGCTAGATGGACCTTTGGTCTGACCCAGTACGGCCATTGTAAGCTCAGGGCTCAGTGTCGGGGGTCTCAGTGGACCCCCTTGATTTTCATGCACACCTGGTCCTGGGTGGCCAGGCTGGCAGCTCTCCTGCCCTAGACGGCCACTTTCCTGTGCCTAGTGCAGAGATCGTGGACGAGGTCCACGATGTCCGCACTAGCCCAGGAAGGTGCCCGCCTCTTGCGGTCCAGGGCAAACTCCCGGGAGCCGCCAGCCTGGTCCCGGCAAGAGGGGGTGGGCTGGGGGGCATCGGGTGGGTGGCTCTGTGCCATGCCAGGTGCAGGGTCTGCTAGCTGGGTGCTGGCAGGCTTGCACCTGGCACGGGCACCGTAGCCAGCCCGTGCCCCTTTAAGGGGTCCGGGGCCGGGAGGGGGGCATAGAGTTTCCCTGGTGTTGGCCAGAGTGGCCACCAGGGAAACCTGGGGAGGGCTAGCCTCCCACTAGTTCGAACTAAAGGGCTACACAGCCCTTAGTTCGAACTAGCTAGTTCGAACTAGGCGTTAGTCCTCGTAAAATGAGGTTTTCCTAGTTCGAACTAAGCGCTCCGCTAGTTCGATTCAAATTCGAACTAGCGGAGCGCTAGTGTAGCACCTATTAAAGTTAGTTCGAACTAACGTCCGTTAGTTCGAACTAACTTTGTAGTGTAGACATACCCCAAGTGACTTAATGTTACAGTTGCAATTAAGGATTATATAGAAGGTTTTTCCTCCGTTCCCACTCCTGGTTCTTGTCGTGCAGATTGAAAGCAAAAGACCAGAAATCTGAAGTGCAGGCAAGGTGATTTTTTTTAGTTAGTTTCCATAGCTCTACAAGCTGATACAGTCTATTTCCCAGTGTTCCATTCACAGTTCTGATGCCTTATGACTACCTTCCCAGTCTTACTTATGTTCCATTTCCCATTCCTTCTTCTTCCTTCTTAGCAGGCCCATATATACCTGTTATGCATACTTCAGTCCCACCTCTTACAACTTATCATCATATTCTGTTTTGGAGAGTCAAGTCTCTGGCGTATTCGTCCCACCTCTTTTGACTCCCATGGAAGGAGTAAGAAGTGAGGTCATGTTCTGGCCAAGGCCAGGCTCTTTTTACTATTATTATTTGAGTGTGTTGCATGCCTTCCCCGATACCTCCTTGTTCTTTGCAACTGGCTGCTTAACGCTGACTTGAGCCTTGACATGGCCTTCTAGTGTATGCTCATATATTACACTGCCACCATATTCTGTAATACTCTTAACTCCATCTTTTATCTCTTCTCACAATTTTAAAATCCCCATCTGGTTGTGGGGAATGCAACGTAGTGTCTTTGTTTGTTGTTCTTCACAGGTATTAGTAAGGATATAACGTCACACCTGACATTCTATCTAGGATTAACAAACAGGCGCATATGCTAATAGGCATGCTTTCCAATTTAAACGAAAGGGAGATTGCTGGCATAATATTCTCCATGAGGTCTCCTTGTCATTGTAATTAACCTTTCCATCCCTTAGTCCAAAATACGCCAACATGTGTCTCTTCAGGGCATGATGGAAAGTCCAGCTTTTAGACATATGGAGAAGGTTGAGGTATGGGGGCTTGATTCAGGGGATTTGTTGTTGCAATGCTTTCTGCTGAAGTTATGTATTCAAGTAGGTTTACGCCTGCTTTCTTCTTCTTCTTTAATGTAATATATACTTTACTGCAAATATATTTCTAGGAAAACTCAAGTTTGGGACAAGAGTCTTTTTTCTTTCTTTTAAATATAGTAAGTAAGTAAGCAAATAAATAAATAAAATCTTTCTGTGGTTACATGTGGTTCCATTCAGCTTTTGATATATACCAGCAAGGCTAAGAATGTGCACTTCAAGAGAGGAGGTACTTTTCATTTCATTTTATTTTGTTCCATTGCTTTTATCTCTCCATGTATACAGGGAAAACTTCCTTTCTTTCAGTCATACTTCTGTTTTCCTTTGGTGTTTGATTTTGCTGTATCTGCATTTATTTGATAACCTGTGGCTTAAACATGTTTTTTTATCTGGCAGAGGTTTTACTGATTTCTGCCATATGTTGGCTCATATCAGGTTCTTTATTTTTGCCAAGATGTTGTTTTAGCCACACCATTTCAACACTAGAGTTGACAAATTAAGGATATTTTTTGTTCCTTTCAGCAATTCATTTTTTCCCCTTTTTAACTCCTCAATTGACCTTAAAAACAGTTTCCAATGTGGCACAGCATACTTGATAATTCATTTCAATCAATATGTTTGAATAAGTACTCCATTAACACTACAACTGAAACATTTAAATGATTTGACTTCAAAAGCAGGAAAAGGAGAGGAAGGATGCTCTTGGATAGACTGTTGGATGGCTTCCTTGGAAGGAAGGTGTTGGATAGACTTCTTGTGTGACTTTCATCAACTCACTTCACCTCTTTTCTTTAGTTTTCTTATATTTAACTCCCTTTCTGCTATTTTTTTCTAGATACAGGGGGAACAGACATTAACATAGTATTCTAGGTGTAGATGTGTCATATCTATACAGGCAGTCCCCGGGTTACGTACAAGATAGGGACTGTAGGTTTGTTCTTAAGTTGAATTTGTATGCAAGTCGGAACTGGTGTCCAGATTCAGCCGCTGCTGAAACTGACCAGCGGCTGACTACAGGAAGCCCGAGGCAGAGTTGCTCTGCCCCGGGCTTCCTGGAATCAGCCGCTGATCAGTTTCAACAGTGGCTGAATCTGGACGCCTGGGACAGAGCAGCAGGGGCGCTGCCGGGTAGGTCCCTGCAGCTCCGCACCTCGGCACTGCAGGGACCAACCCAGCAGCACCCCAGCTGCTCTGCCCCAGGCATCCTGATTCAGCCACTGCTGGTCAGTTTCAGCAGCAGCTGAATCAGGACGCCTGGGACAGAGCAGCTGGGGCGCTGCCGGGTTGGTCCCGCAGCACCGCTCCTGAAACTGACCAGCAGCGGCTGAATCAGGACGCCTGGGGCAGAGCAGCTGGGGTGCTGCCAGGTTGGTCCAATAGCGCCGAGGAGCGGCGCTGCGGGATCAAGCCGGCAGCGACCCAGCTGCTCTACCCCAGGCGTTGGCGAGAAAAGCGTGGTGTGCTGGAGGGGGGTGCACTAGCTGCTCCCCCCCAGCAGACCAGGGAGATGCGGAGCAGCTTTTCTCGCCACGGAGGACGCGGGCAGTGGGACCGTGGCACGTCTGGGCGGTCCCACCGCCCGCGTCCTCCGCGGCGAGAAAAGCCACATTCATAACTAGGGGTCCGACGTAAGTCGGATCCATGTAACCCCAGGACTGCCTGTATCTAGTGCAAATTGCTCCCTGATGAAGGGGAATCACCAGCAATGTTCCTATACAATAGGGTAAGGAAAGTTTACACCCCACCCTACCCTCCCTAAAGAGCAGCTCAGGGTTGAGGGAGTCACAGATGGGGATTCTGTCTCTTTTCTGTATGGTTTTATGAGATGTAATCCCATTCCAGCAATATCCCATTTTCCTGACATAAGCAAACCCTTACCTGGCTTTAAGTTATGATAAGAGGAAATTGTATACTGAATTTTGTAGTCTTAGCTCTTAGGCTACGTCTACACTAGCAGCTTCTTGCACAAGAACTCTTTTGCAGAAGAGTTCTTGTGCAAAAAATCTTCCACAAGGGCCTGTCCACACTGCCATGTGCTTTTGTGCAAGAGATGTGCTTTTGTGAAAAAGCATCCATGGCAGTGTGGATGCTCTCTTGCACAAGAAAGCTCTGATGGTTATTTTAACCATAGGGGCGTCTTGCGCAAGAAATTCAGGTTGACTGTCTACACTGCCCTCTTCTGAAAGAGCTCTTGCACAAGAGGGATTATTCCTCATGGGGAAAGGAATAACTCTTCTGGAAGAAGCCCTATTTTACAACACTATACTGTAAATTTACTTGCGCAAGTACGCGCATGCAGCGTAGACAGCAGGCAAGTTTTTGTGCAAGAAGCTGCCAGTGCAGACATAGCCTTACTGTTTAGGAGGAATTCTTGAACAGATAGATAGACAGACAAACAAACTCTTTCAAATATATAGTAGCTAGTGTATTTTCTAGCATAATCAGTGGTTACTAGAATACTTAATTTTAAATTAAGTATATTTTGTTTTTAAAATTATGTTTGCTCATTTATGTGGTGCTGCAGGACATGTTATATTTTGAGATTCGATTTCTAGATCATTAATACAAATTATGCAAATTTTATTGTGAAAGGGAGAAATTTTGGTCCCCTTCAAGTTAAAGCACATTTTGTAATAGATTGCAATAAGTCCCAGGATTTTAGTAGTACATAAATGAGAATAATAAATAGTACCTAATCCTGTGACTCAATACTATTCACTCTTAACATCTCTTTTCCTTTAGCAGGTATTCATTTATGCTCTGGGCTTTGCACCTGTACAGATGCATAAGGACGAATAAGAAATCTCGTATACCCCTGCATTATTGCCTGATCGTACAGTTTGGGAGCAAACAGGATATTTGCACCAATTACTTGCTAACCACATTCAAAGAGGTTGGGTAATGGAATGATTATTATTCTACCTCTGGCAACAAACTGGTCATCAGGGCTGGAGTGGGAAGGGTGTAGTCATTTTCTGTCAATTTAAACCTGGAAAGTTAATTTCAGATATTCTTGTGTCCTGTACAAGAAACCAATTACTATCCCATTGAGCTACCAGTGTGCAATCAGGCAATGTTTTTTACACATTTTCAATAATAACCCACTGTTTGTGATTTCTCACAAACAGATAAATCCCCCAGTCTTTGGTTCATGAAAGGCCTGGAGACTTAGATGATTTTTTCACCTCTCCTTCTGAAATGTTTTCCTCTTTGTTTAAGAATAGGGTTTGCTACAATTGCATACACACAGAGAGAAGGAATGAATGATATAGTGGTTCAAAACTGGTAAGTCTTTGTGTTGTATAATTAAGGACTTTGGGAGAAAACTAGAGTCAGAATTCTCTGTCACTTTTTAAGAGCAGAAAACTGGGAGTCTTTCCACTGACATCAGTGGAGTTTTGATTTGGCTTTACCCACATATTGCAAAGAGAAACAATCCACATTTGCAAGTGTCTGTTTTAAATGGGTCTGGGATATGTTTCTAATGGAAAAGCTTAGAGACAATACAAAAATAGGGACTGTGGATTTCAACAAAACTTGACTCCCTTAAAAAATGAACAGAATAATGCTTCAGAAAGAACCAAATACTGGTTAACTTTCACAGCTTGTTCTACTTCCGATATAACCCCTTACACACATGTAAGGCTATTATATTTTTTGTTTCCCTGTTTCTTATTCTGTTAGCCGGATGTATAGCTATTCAGTTATATTTCTGTTAAGTAATTACTGTTTAATTTTGCTGCTTATGAAAGGATATATTGTGTTTCTGTGGAATATTTTTAAAATTATTTTGTATAACTACGTTTTAAATGAAATACTCAATTTTTAACATTTTGACTTTGCAATAACAAGGCTTTTATTTTATTTTGTATTATATGTATTCTATTCAGGTCCACCAACTCAACAGGGGGGAGAGGGATCAGGAAAGGAAGCCATTGCCCGTGGGGCTGGAGATTCAAAGGGGACTGAAACTTCCAGATGCCAATGCTGTTACTGAGGCAGTGTCTACAGTAGGAGCCTCTGGCTCTTTTGAATTGCCACCAGAGCACTGGAGCATTCCTCTGTACTGCTCTGAGGCCTGTGCGGGGAGGAGTGGGAATACTGCAGTCTGGGTGGTGCTAATGGTCAACTGCCCTTGACCCCGGTCCTTCCACCTAAGGTTCTGTCCCTTTCAGGAACATGAAATTGCCCCTACACACCTTGCCCTGTGACTTGCTGTGTCTGTCGGCCCTACTGATTTATTACATCTTGACTTAGGTAACAGTTTTGATACAGTCTCACATGACCAGATGCTAAACAAACTCAGGAAACATAGCCTATATTGAGATACTGATTGGAAAAATATTCCCTGAGAGTCATTACTAGTTGTTCACAGCTAAGGGTATATTGAGTTGGGTCCTACAGGGATTGATCCTGTGTCTTGTTCTGTTCCATCTCTTCATAAATAATGTAGATAATGGCATAGAGAGCGTACAGGTATAAATGCTAAACTGGAAAAGGTTGCAACTACTTTCAAGGACTAGATTAAAATTCAAAATGATCTGGACAAACTGGAGAAGTGGTCTGAAGGAAATAGGATGAAACTCAATAAAGACAAAATACTCCACTTAGGGGGGAACAATCATTCCTACACATGCTACATGGGAAATTATTCCCTAGGAAGGACTACTGTGAAAAGGGAGCCAAAGATTATAGTGGATCCAAAGCTAAATATGAATCAACAGTGTAATAATGCTGCAAAAAATTGAACTCATATTGGAATGTATCAGTAAGTATGTCTACAGACGTTAGTTCGAATTCACTTTGATAGGCGCTACACATGCAAATCGCTAGTTCGAACTTAATTCGAACTAGCAGAGCGCTTAATTCGAACTAGGTAAACCTCATTCTACAAGGACAAATGCCTAGTTCGAGTTAACTAGTTCGAATTAAGGGCTGTGTAGCCACTTAATTCGAACTAGTGGGAGGCTAGCCCTCCCCAGTTTCCCTGGTGGCCACTCTGGGCACCACCAGGGAAACTCTTCTGCCCCCCCTCCCGGCCCCAGAGCCCTTAAAGGGGCACGGGCTGGCTACGGTGCCCCTGCCAGGTGCAAGCCTGCCAGCACCCAGCCAGAAGACCCTGCACCTGGCACAAGATGAGCCAGCCACCCGCTGCCACCCAGCCCTCCACCTCTTCCTGGGACCAGGCTGGTGGCTCCCAGGAGCCTGCCTGGGACCGCAAGAGGCAGGCACCCACCTGGTCTAGTGCGGACATTGTGGACCTCATTCACGACCTCCACACTGGGCACAGGAAAGTGGCCACCCAGGAGCAGGTGTGCATGAAAATCAAGGTGGTCCACTGAGACCCCCGACCCTGAGCCCTGAGCTTAGAATGGCTGTCCTGGGTCAGACCAAAGGTCCATCTAGCCCGGTAGCCAGTCTGCCGACAGTTGGCACACTAGGTACCCTGGAGGGGATGTACCAAAGACAATGACCAAGCCATTTGTCTTGTGCCATCCATCTCCAGCCTTCCACAAACAGAGGCCAGGGACACCGTTCCTACCCCCTAGAAAATAGCACTCCATGGACCCAATTTCCATGAATTTATCTCACTTCTCTTTAAACTCTGTTAAAGTTCTAGCCTTCACAGTATCCTGCAGCAAGGAGTTCCACAGGTTGACTATTTGGTTTGTGAAGAAGAACTTTCTGTTGTTAGTTTGAAGCCTGCTACCCATTCATTTCATTTGGTGTCCTCTTGTCCTTCTATTATGGGAACTAATGAAGAACTTTTCTTTATGCACCCTCTCCACACCACTCATGTTTTTATAGACCTCTATCATATCCCCCCTCCGTCTCCTCTTTTCTAAGCTGAAAAGTTCCAGTCTCTTTAGCCTCTCTTCATATGGGATCTGTTCCAAACCCCTGATCATTTTAGTTGCCCTCCCCTCTCCCACTCTCTCTCTTCCCCCTCCCACCTCCTTGTCCCAGTCTCCCCGAGTTTTGTTCAATAAAGAGAGTGCTGTGATGTGCCGAGTGTGGGCACTCAAGGCACTCCAAGACAGGACAGCTTTGCAAGAGGGGAACCCCTGAGAACTGTCTGTCCAGGGTGGGGGTTGGGACCCTTTAAGCACCGCCCTCAGCTAGCCTGAGACAGTAGCTCCACGCTCTAAGTCCTAACCTGATGCCCTGCCAGCACTGCTTCCGGCCATCCTTAACCTCAGTTCAGGGTCCACTCAGTGTGGACATGCTAGTTTGAATTAGCAAAACGCTAATTCAAACTAGTTTTTAAGTCTAGATGCGCTAATTCAAATTACCTTAGTTCGAATTAGTGCTGTAGTGTAGACATACCCTAAGCGTGTAAGCAAGACATGAAAATTAATTGTTCCATTCCACTCTGCCCTGACAACTCCTCAGCTGGAGTACCGTGTCCAGTTCAGGGCATTACATTTAAGGAAGTATGTGAACAAATTGGAGAAAGTCTGGAAGAGAGCAAAAAACTTGATGAAAAGTCTAGAAAACATGACCTATGGGGAATGATTGAAAAGAAAATGGATTTATTAAGTCTGGAGAAGAGAAAACTGGGGGAAGGGAGTGGTGAGGAAGGTTATCAATTTTCAAATACATAAAAATTTTTTGTAAAGAGGAGGGTGAAAAATTGTTCTCATTAACCTGTGAGGATAGACAAGAAGCAATGGGCTTAAATTGCAGCAAAGAAGGCTTAAGTTGGACATTAAGAAAAACTTCTTAACTATTAGAGTAGCTAAGCACTGGAATAAATTGCCTAGGGTATGTCTGCACTACCCTCCTAATTCGAACTAGGAGGGTAATGTAGGCATACCGCTCTTGCAAATGAAGCCCGGGATTTGAATTTCCTGGGCTTCATTTGCATGAAGCCGGCCAGCGCCATTTTTAACTAGCTGTACTCCTCGTGGAATGAGGAGTACAGCTAGTTCGGATTAGGAAGCCTAATCCGAACTAGCTACTCCGTGCCACGTGTAGTCGCGCGGCACAGGGTTCGAACTACCGGCATTTAAAAATGGCGCCGGCCGGCTTCATGCAAATGAAGCCCGGGAAATTCAAATCCTGGGCTTCATTTGCAAGTGCGGTATGCCTACATTACCCTCCTAGTTCGAATTAGGAGGGTAGTGTAGACATACCCCCAGAGAGTTTGTGGAATCTCTGTCACTGGAGGTTTTTAAAGCAAAGGTTAGACAAACACCTGTCAAGAATGGTCCAATTTTCTTAGTCAGGCCCAGAATGCAAGGGAATCTACCAGATGACCTAATGAGGAACTATTCAGTCTATGACTATCAATGTTGATAATAAAGTAATGCACATTGGAAAACATAATTTCAAAGATACATAAAAAATGATGGAGTCTAAATTAGCCCTTACTACTCTAGAAAGCGATTGTGGAGTCTTTGTGATTAGTTCTCTGAAAACACCCACTCAATATGCAGCAGAAGTCAAAAAAGCTAACAAAGTTGTGAATAATTAAGAAAGATATAGATAACATAGAAATATCATGTAACCTCTATATAAATCTATCGTACACCCAAACATTGAATATTGCATGCAGATATGGTCACCCCATTTAAAAAGATATATTGGAATTGGAACAGGTGCACAGAAGGGCAACAAAAATGTTTAGGAGAATAGAACAGCTTCCATATGAGAAGAAATTAATAAGACCAGGACTTTTCATCTTGGAAAAGAGATAACTATGGAGGGATATGATTATGATCTATAACATTGTGATAGATACAGAGAAAACAAATATGGAAATGTTATTTACTTCGCATAATACAAGAACTAGAGGTCACAAAACTAATAGTCAGCAAGTTTAAACAAACAAAACAAAGTACTACATACAACACAGGACATACAACACAAACACACAGTCAACTTGTTGAACTCTTTGCGAGAGGATGTTCTGAAGGTCAAGACTATAACAGGGTTCGAAAAATAACCAGATAAATGCATGAAGCAGTGTTCTTCATTGCAAGACCTGTGAGACAGTATTGGGTCCCATCAACCCTAAGTGAAGCTTCAGTTCTCTTTAGAACTGCTGTGGGCTATTTGTAGCTTAAAGGACCACACAGCAGGGACTTGAAGAAGAGAGTGTTAAGGGGTAGTGGGAACTTGGGAGAGGACCAGGTTGGGGCTGGAGAGAAGGGCCCCATCCCTAGGCTTCTGTGCTGCTTCTCGGTGGGGGGCAAGAGGACACCTTCCTCTGCAGCTCTGTGTTGCCTGCTGGTAGAGGGAAAAAGATTGCTGCAAATGGATTGCCTATTCTATTCATTTCTTTTGGGGCACCTGGAATGGGACACTGTCAGAAGACAGTCAGGGCTGGACTTTGACCAGGGCAATTGCCCAGGGTGACATACTGAAGGGGGCACATTTAACACTTCCCATGTTACCTGACCTGCCAAATAAGAGCCAGATGGGATTAGGGAAGCAGCCTGCCAGCCAGGGAGAGAGGCACATCTCTGAAGTTTGACTAGGCATTCAATCAGGTAACTCTTCCAGTATGAGCACCAGGGGCAAGTGCCCATGTCTTCTAACTCCCCTGGGACAGAGGATCCTGCTTTAGAAGTCACCAGGAATGATTCTGGACTGGAAGAAGCTCCTAGTCTGGCTGAAATTTAGGGTGAGGGAAGATGGTGAGATGTGGGTGCCTGCAGCTTTCCTCTATGTGTCCCTCCAGGAGTCTCGGAGCAGCCTTCCTGCTATCTAGGTTGTGGTGAGGATTGGCCTTCTGGGGGCTGCTCTTTCACCAACCAAAGATATTGTCTCACTCTTCCTGTGGCTCTCATACCCTGGCACCAATATGAAAACAACGATACTGCAAGAACCAGCAAGTGTCAATATCACATGTCAAGATGTACAAAATAAATATACTAAAACCAGAGAGGATTTGTTGATTTAACTATTCACTCATTAGTCCATTTGTAAAAATCCTAATTCAGAAGTTTATATCACTGCATTTTGACTCTCAACAAATTCTTTCTAAGGGTATGTCTATATAAGAAAGTTATTTTGAAATAACAGCCTTGATTTCGAAATAACTTTACTAGTGTCTACACAGCCAAACCGCTATTTCAAAATTAATTCGAAATAGCGGAGTGCTTATTTCCAATTTGGTAAATCTCATTCCATGAGGAATAACGCCAAATTCGAAATAGCTATTTTGAAATAAGTGCTGTGTAGACACTTAATTCTAAATAGGGGGCCTCCAGCCTTCCCAGGGTTCCCTGGTGGCCACTCCAGTCTCAAACGAGAACACTTCTCTCCCTCCCCTCTTCCCTCGAGCCCTTAACACTGGCCACAGTGTCTGTGGCAGCTCCAAGCCTGCCAGCCCAGAGCCAGCAGTCACCCCGACGCAGTGGCCCCAAAACATGAGCCAGCAAACCACTGGCAGCCAGCCCCCAACCGCTCCTCAGGAGCAGTCTGCCAGCTCCCAGGAACCTACCAGGGCACGGAGAAGGTGGGCACCTTCCTGGTCCAGGGTGGAGATCATGGACCTTATTCAGGTTTGGGGGGGATGCCCCCAACGTCCATGATCTCCACACTAGATGGAAGAATGCGGCCATCTATGGCAGGATAACTGCCAGCCTGGCCACCAAAGGCCACATGAGAACCCAGGAGCAGGTTTGCATGACAATCAGGTTGGTCCGGCGAGACACCCAAACCTGAGCCCTGAGCCCCTCCCCCTTCTTCCCCTTGCTTCCCCCTTCCAGCTCCCTCCTCCCAGGTTTCCCACCCTGTCTTCTCCTGTCTCCCGCCTCCTTTCCCCAGTCTCACCAGAGTTTTATTCCCTCTCCCCAAGTTTTGTTAAATAAAGAGAGTTTGTGTTCAAGAAAATACATGTATTTCATCTGACATCAGGAAGGGGGGTTAAGGAGGGGTAAGTGGAAAGATGTGAGGGAGGAATGAGGCACAAGCCCCTAGTGGGGCACACCAGGGAGGCTCTTAGTGCTCCTCAGGGTGGAAGCTCTCCCGCAGGGCCTCCTGGATACTGACAGTCCCCCGATGGACCTCCCGGATGGCAGCCTGCAGAAAGTGCAACCAGGCTCACAGCAACGCATTCACGAGAAGCACCAGAATGACCAGGGGCAGCTCTGGATCCATGCTGAAGAGTGGTGTCCCAAGTGAAGGCAACCTGGGCACGCAGAGATAAAATGCTTTGCTTTCCCTCATCGAGGTAGACAAGCAAGCAGTGAAACCTGGGAACTGGCTGTCCAGAGGGGTCCCTTTTAACACAGACCTCAGATAGCCTCAGGCAGCAGCCCCACACAGTAAGTCCTGACCCAGTGTTCTGCTGGAACTGGTTCCGGCCAGCCTTAAATGTGATTCAGAGTCCACTCAGCATGGACACGCTATTTTGAAATAGCAAAGTGCTATTTTGAAATGAATTTTGTGTGTAGATGCGTTCTCGAAATAAGCTATTTTGAATTAACTGTTTTGAAATAAGATATTTTGAAATAACACTGCAGTGTTGACATACCCTAGTAAGCAGCCTTTTTCTTTCTTCCCCTATCTGTAAATTTTAATGGATACCGATGGATATATGGTGAAATCAACAACTAATTTCTAGGGGTACGTCTACACAGAAGTGTTATTTTGGAATAACCGACATTATTCTGAAATATCAAAGAGCAAGCCATTATTCTGAAATAATGGCAAGCTGGAGGACTTCTTACACCAACTCCTGTAACCTTCATTTCACAAGGAGGAAGGGAAGTCAAAGGAATAATGTTCTTCCTTTAACTTCCTGCTGTGTACGTAGTGCCAAAAGCCGAATTAAGCTATTTTGACTTCAGCTATGAAATTGAAGTAGCTGAAGATGCATAGCTTAATGTGACTTTTGCCCTCTTGTGTAGATGTGCCTCAATTTATCTGTAAAATATCCCTACAGTTTTCAAGTGTCTAAGTATTCCCTGGAATCACAGTTAAAGTTGACCTCTGCCCATCAGACTCTGAAATGGCATTTCCCAGTGAGGCAGGAGTAGCTGAGGCTCCAAGAGAGCCATGGGTTCTGGCCCAAGATGCATGAAGCTCACATTTAGCCATTTCCCAATCACCTGGCACCACAAACCACAGCAACTGTGCAGAGGTAAGGGAGGCAATACACCATATACCAGACCACCCTTACTTTGCTGCCGGTGCTGGGGGTTTCATTGCCTTCAGAGCTGGGCAGCTGGCCAGCATTCTCTCCTATGAGACTGTCCTGCTAGTGTTTAAATTGTGCCAGGTCTGAGCTCTGGCACCTCTTTCAATACAAATTAAACAGTGGGGGATCAGTGGGGCCCAGAGATGATGGGGTGGAGGGAACCCAGGGAACCCATGGAGATCAGGCATTAAGGGGGGGAAATACAAGTTGCCCAGAGGGGCAATTTGCCCTAAAGCCTGCCTTGGACAGGAAAGAGAACTAGATATATCTTTAGTCTAACCCAGATGGTCATTCTTATATTCTTCTTATGAAGAAATAACTAAGAAAAATCTATACTAAATTATACTATGCTGTCTAGTAGAACAGAGAGACTCTAGTCTATGAGGATTCATTGAAACTAAATCTTGAGAGTTAAATAGTTGATACTTTATTATCCATCCTGCACTGTTAAACTAAATTAATTCACTTCAGAGTGCTGATTTGGAGGGTTTTGTGAAATTATTTTAAGTAATACGTCTCTTTTCTTTAAGGCTACATAATGTTTATTCTGTTTTTAAAATAGATTTTGCAGAAGTCTTGCGGTAAAGTGTAGCCAATTGTAGGTATAAGGTTTATATGTAAAGGTATCCCTCTACAATTTTCACAGATTTCATCATTTTTAATGTAGTTTGGTGTACAAGAAAATTGCATTTTGGATTATTCAAACACACTGGTTAGGCTAATAAAAATAGGACTATATAGCAGGGTATTCTTTTGGTAATATACCACGGTATAGATTGACTTCATCTGGGCTGTAATGCTGCAGTCATGTACACACATGCTTAACCTTATGCCTGTCAGCTTTCCCATTCAACTCAAATACTTAATATACCAGACCACATGTAAATAATTGCAGAAAGAGTACATTTCATGTGATCAGTCTCATACAATCATAATGCAACTTAATACTTGGAAAAAATAATTTTAAGATCTTGATCATAGAGTTACCTAAATATTCAATAGTTATTGATTGCTTGTAATTGCATCTTGTCCCCAAACTGTTATATTATGCTGATATAATAGGATCGTTATGACAAAGTGCTGGGTAACAACTCTGAGAGGGCTTATGATATTTTCTGATCTTGCAACCAGTTTTATATGTATTTGATTTAGTTTACTTCTGATCTACATAACCTCATGAGTCACCAGCTCACATATATATCAGAGGATGACCCTCAGTCACTCAGCCATGGTGTGATTTAGTCTTTCTGAGAATGACCGTAATGCTAAAATAAAATCTCTGTGATGGTCAAGCCATCTGTCCAGAGGGTAACAATACTACTCATCCAGTTCAGTGAAAAAAAAGGTCAGAGATAATCATCTGCTTCTATATTCTTAATGGAAAAATGTGCCTCAAAGGGTAGACAGTTACCATGAAAAATGTTTTATCAAATTAGGCACGTTATTCATCCTGCATCACCCACACGATTCTTTTTGTACCAGTTGCCAGCAAGTGCTTTGTAAAATAATATCACCACCCTGCAGTACTGTAATAGCATTTGTTGTTTTTATTACTATTAAATCATGTGGAACAGCATTATTTTTTCCTGATGATTGCTTTTGTTATACTGATTAAAAATATCTTAATAAACTAGATAAGAATCTTTAAGGAGGAAGAGGTGGATTTAAGTAAATACAAAACAAATTTGATGTTAGTATACAGGAAGAAAGTAAGATTGATGATCTGACAAAATATTAATTTTAAAAAAAGAATGGTTCCAAGACCTACTCAGAATTCAATTGCATATAATTTAAAGGCAAAATTAATTTACTGTTTCTTATTTGACAACAAAACAGAAACTTTTTATTGATTTTTTAAAAATCAATGCATGTAAGACATATTTAAATTCCTCAATTGGAAATAGTGATATTGAAATAGCATTATTTAACCTATGCACTTTGATTTTAAATTTCAGGAATCTCACAGAAATGGCAAAAAATCAGCTTTCCAATTGAACAATTTATGTAGGTCTGTATTAGTGTGCAAATATTGAATCCCAATTGTTTTATTAATTAAAGGAAATGACACAAACATTTGATGTAGATTGTTTTGAGTAGTTGCCAATGCTAAGCCCAACATATGTTGAATATTTAATTTAAATGTGATTTATTGCAGAATTTACCAATAGTGGCTGACAATATTTTATATAAGATTATTTCCTAAGTGTCAGCATTTTTAAAAATTAATTATTATTATGTATTCAAATGCCAAGTACATGTGCATATTTAATACATACCAACTCTGTATTAATTTATATTATATAGGGCTGTCAGTACATGTTGAATGTGCCAAATGTGTCTGGCTATGTCTGCACTGCTCCACAGTTCAGCTGATGGAGATGTGAATAGCAGAGCTCATCAAAGTGATGTGCCCGTAACTCGCCTACACAGACCGCTTGGACACAAAATAAAAGGCTGCTAGTTAGTCATCTTCAACTACGACTACATCAATGCAAATCAGGAACCTTTTAGTTTGTGCCTGACACATCCAGATAGAGTCCGTCTACATCGCTCCAAAGTTTAGGAGTGTGGATAGAATGGTGCACAAAAGTGCTGCACTGTAACTCCTCTATTTTTTTTCAGCAGAAGTCTCTGCATCACACACATTTGGAAATAGCAGTAGAGATAATAACCTCACCTTTAATATTTTGTCTGGCAAGGAAAAATAATCTTCTTTATCTCTGATTTTACAAGCAATATGGATATTTAAAGGATAAATCTGCTCAATATGCAAATGACTGCTGAAAACAAAACCTTTGGCACAGAAAATATGTAAAAGTCAACCAAAGCTAACATAGTCTGCCCGATTACAGAGAAGATATATTGATTGGCATTATTGTTGTCTTGGAAACTAATACAAAACTTAAAACTTTATAGCCCGTGAAAATACATTTTAGGCCATTTGACAACAAAGCTGTGCTGAGGTTTAAGAATCACTTTTCTGTCTCCTCGATCAGTCACACAATACCCATAGGTTCTTCTTCTTCATTACTGTTTTATACCATATAACACACGACTTAAAATGATTTCTTTCTCCACCCCCCAAATGTTGTGGAGCTGTGCTTTTAAACGACTGCAAAGTGAAGGGCAATGCAGTTTCCATCTTATTTCACTCATAATCCATGTTTTGAAGGAAAACCAGGTTTTATTGTCAGTGTCATGTAAATATTTGGTTAATATTCTTAGTATTTGAGAAAATGTAAGAAATTCTCTAAATATTCAGGTGCCTATGTCTATGTATAAAAGGAACAATTGACAAGTTTTTTTAAAGTAAACACTGTGTTCACAAGTATGAGAAATCAGTAACCACCTCTCCATATCACCTTATTTATATTGTTGTATTCTGCCATCTTTCCTCAGATTGAGTGTTATTTTATGCTTCAAGAAATCCTACCAAACTAGAATAAAGTATTAGTCAGCAATAGTGGCTGCCTTCAGTCTATACCAGACATCCAGGTATGCTGTGTGTACTAAGAAGATAGGTAAAGATAGACAGCACCAAATTTTCAAAATAAGCTATTTCAAAATTAACTTGAAATAAGTTATGCAATTTGTGTGGCTCAAATTGTATAGCTTATTTTGAGCTACAGGTGCAGTGCAGATGCTCAGTAATTCTTTACTGCCATCCTTGGCATCAGTCATTCTAGTTCTGCTCCCTGCTCCTAAGACACCTCAACAAAAGCTTTCTTGTTCCCCTTCCTTTGAATTTGTATATGAAAAATTTCACTTTGATGCAGTTTAATTGCTCTCAATTGAGGTTCTATATGCCAAAAAAAAAAAGGCTATCAAAGGAGACTGGAAGCAAGTGAAGCAGGACAGAAAGAATTATGATCATTCACACAGTTCAAAGAAATAATGTATTTAAAACCTTGTCCTGGCTGCTGTTATTTTATCAAGGCTACCCTAGTTGCCATTCCTGCTTTAAACATTTAGTTTTAATTTAAAGTTAAAGACAAGAGACATTCAGTAATTATTCTGATCTGGTTTTTAGAGGTTTGACAAAAAGCTTGAAGTCATCCAAATGTTTGGAAAATATGATCAACAGAAAGATCATTTCTGATGGGAGGGAGAGTCATTTCATTTGAAAGCAGGTAACTGAGAGTTGTTAAAAGACTCATTTAAAAATCACTGAAAAATCGCATTCCTGCTAGATTACTGGTCCATAAGTCAGGCTCATAAGCATTACTATAATCAATCAATAATATAAAAATATATCTGGCCTTTGGATTACCATTTTATACATGATCCATACTCATAGAGACTAAAAAAATACCCTTCCATGAGAATTAATCAGTGCATTCACCAGGTCTTCCAGTATTTGGTCAGCATATTGTCTAAATTCTAATTAATTAGTGGTTCCAATTCAGATGTTGATGGAAAACTGCCCACACCAGAAAAACTACAAATTATACTAATTGGCACCTTTGCAATGATAATCTCATCAGAAGATCCAAAGAATTTCTGATTGAATTAACTTCTCACCTGAAAATTACTTATTCAAAACAGAGCTAAGACATATTGACAGAGCAGGGAAGGAAATCGGCACTATCACTAACTATGCTGTTTGTGTGTTATCTGTTGGACTTTGGAAGCTTACCTAGAAACTAATTAAACTTTGAAACATTATGCCAGAATTTTCAAATATGCACACCAAAAGTCCATACATGCACACATTGTGTTTGCAGAAAGAAACCGTTCATTGCACATGCGGTGACTGTGGTCATCAATAAAAATATTTCCATTTTCCAATAGTTACCATATAATTATCTTTGAAATGCTCCAGCTTCCTCTATATTTAGAGTAGGAACTAAATGTGATCTCAGATGGTTCATTGTGTGGTCAGAGTTAATAATTAATAAACATCTTAGTGACAATCACTGTGCCATGAACACATAAAACAGTGACATTTTCACACAAATGGACTAAGTGTGCAGGCAAAGTACTGCATAGGTGCCTACTGCATCTACCGCATGTGAAAAAATCATTTGTACACATAGCAGGACTCTGCCTGCTGGAAACATGCATGTAATTTCAATATGAAAAAAATGTAATTAAAATAGCAGATCTCTTTAGTCTCATATCTTACCACACATCAAAATGGTATTATCCTTCCTTCCCTAAAATGCATCCTAGATGTCTTACTGCCCAAATATTATAATGGAGAAAATAATTCACCATGGAGATCGTTACCAATGAAATTCTCATCTTTATTTTTATATAGACTCACACGCTACAAAGTAAGCTTCAAAAAGAGACCAGGGATAATTTAAAAGAAATGTATCTTAATTATTATTTCTCTCATCTTCTCAGTTCATTTAAAGTAACACATTGAACTGAGAAGCTCACGAAGCCTTTAAAAAGCAGATGCTTCCTGCTGAACTAGTGAGCCTTCAAATGTTTATTTTTCAATATGTTAAAGGAAAAGACAAGGCCCATTGACATTGTTAAGATGAATCATACCAATCTGTCTCATTTGGCACTACAGTTGCATAGAATTGGAAAAAGGTTGCTCGTAGCAGGTGAAGCAAAAGCTGCAGAGTGAGAAGACAATCTTATGCAAATACAGCCCTGTCAAGTTGGGAAAATGGTTCTTGCTATCATAGTAAACTGAATAAATTTGATAATATTTCTTAAAACACCACAGGTATCAAGTGGGCATAAAAAAGTAATGAAAAATATTTCTGTAAACTGATGAGCATCTGGAATTGCAAAAGTATTCAAAATACTGAAAATGAGCTGAGTTAATAAAAACCTTCTTTATAAATAATATTCCTGCAGCAAAAGTTGCTACATAAAACAGGTTTAACAGAAAACTGTACATGCTGGAGGGTGATAGGTCTTCAATGAACTGCTATTTCAGAAATCCACAGCAAAGTAATTCATGATAACCAAACTAAAGATGCACATTTAATCCCAGGAAACAATGGTGGCTGGTAGTACCATTGCCAATATACATAATCTTGGTAGTTGACATAGAAATGTACCTCATATATGTCAATGCAATATGTGCTTGACCAGAAGGTTGGTTCAACAGTTACATCTTTCAGATAGTCTGACATTTGAACACACAAAACAGTGACTAGACATCAATACTATCTGTGTGACTTCTCATATCTATAATGAAACCATTTGGCATTGATTCCTAATTACTATATCTCCCATAATCACATTTTTCATTAATCTGGAAATGATTCCTATCAAGTCAATATGAAAGTCCTTGGTTCGGAAGGTGCATCTGTGATTATTCTTTCCAAAATATGGTATCCTGCCCAAGCTTTTTCTGGGGAACACACAATAAATTTGTATAGGCACTAGTTTTATGGTGTACCGTATTGCACTTCATATACAGCTGAAGAGTAACTTTGGTTAATTAAAGATTTTATTGCACACTAAAAGACACAGTGCAGAGTAAACAATACGGCATACAAAATGAAAGGTGGCATAAACACACACAACATCTCTACTGCCACTTCCTTAAAACTGCTGAAAAACATATTTAACTATTATTCCATTCTGCTCTCGCAGTGACTACACAATGACCTTGGTCAGCAGTTTCAAGAGTAATGCATCAATATATGATGAATTTTATGAATTGATATTTGTGGCTTAGAACATCTTTTGGTTATAAACAAGCTTTTATTCTTCTCTGCAACAGTATCCACTCTTTGCAATGCATTATGCATGGCAATAAGGCTCATCCTGAGGGTGGAAATTGATATATTAAATTCACCATTTTTTATTAGCTCTTTCTAGTAAAATGTCTCAATAATCTGTTACTTAGCATTTTAACTGCAAAGGATTTTGGATAGAATACCTTTATTGCACATAAAGTATTTTCTAATCAAATAAAATTAAGAAAATCCATCATTAATGAGTTCATTTTTCACAGTGCAATTAACACAGTTGGCAGCAAGATAAGACTTAATTTTAGAGGTAGTGAACATCCGCAGTCCCCATTGATTTCAGCTGGAATTGTGGGTACCCAACACTTCTGAAAATAAGACAAAAAACGAGCACTTCCCTTAGAATGATGCATACTACAAAAAAAGGATATGCAGCACATTTCTATGATTCAGTAAACATCATTGCTTCTAAACTGTCCTTTTACTGTATGTTGCATTTACTCTCATGGTGTATTCTCTATTGCAGGGATTCTCAAACTGTGGGTCCGGAGCCCAAAGTAAGTAGCAATTCAATTTTAATAGAGTTGCCAGGGCTGGCTTAGATTTGCTGGAGCCTAGAACCAAAGCCAAAGATGGAGAACTACCACCTATCACTGCGGGTTTCATCCTTGCAAGTTGGAACTCAGGTTACAGGCCTCCTGCCTGAGGCTGAAACCCTTCTGGTTCAAATTCCCTCCCCCCCACTCTCTTAGTCAGTGAGATCAGGATTCGATCTCCCATTCTAGGAGATAAATTACATATAGTAATTTTTATTGTCAGAAGGGGTGTCATGTGCTAGGGATGTTAAAATTAGATTAATCAATTATTTGAATAGTGGATGGAATTTCCATCGACTATTTGATTAGTTGATAAGGGTGCTTCCACTTTGAAATGTAGCAAGAGCCTGCTCACCCTAGCATTCCCTCCTCTCCCCTTGCTGCCTCTTTTTGATACAGCAGCAAGGGAGAGGAAGCAACTAGTTGAGTAGTGTGTCGCGTATCTAAGTTTGCTTATCAGATAGTTGACTAGTCGATTAGTCACTTACATCCCTAACGTGCAATGAAATTTGAAAACCTCTGTGCTATTGTATTAGCTCAGGGTCTTTTGCTAGTCAATGGGAATCAAACGTCCATTTGTCTGAATCACACACCTAATTTATATGGTCAAGGTATTAATCCTGAGGAAATTTAGGATCCAATTCTCAGCATCTGTAAATCAAAATAGCTTCATTGAAGTTCACGGAGCTATGCTAATTTATACCAGCTGAGGATCTAGCCACAAAGAATGATTATCATTAGAGCTGTGTGAATAAGCAATTGCCAGCTCAGTAACTGAACCAAAAATAAACATGAAACTTTTAGTTTTAGTTTTATGAAAACCCAAAAATGTGAAAACAAATCAGTTTGGGTTGAACAAAGTATTTCTATTTGATTTCAATTACCCGTAAGAAATATTTGTTATAAAATTAAAGCAACACTAAAAATGAAATCTCCTTTTAAAACAAAAAAGGCAGAATGTGTTATTCTGAAAATCTTGAAGTAAAATGTTGTGACTTTTTTATCCAACCAAAACAATTTGGTGATTTCAACATAAATTGAGAATTATCTCAGTCACAAATTATTTCAGTCAAACCAAAATGCAGTTTTTGTCTAAAACAAGTTTGCCTAAAAATCTTTGCTTGGCTTTAATTATCAGATCTGTAGGACATGGTAGTTCAATGCACCCTAATATTTAGGTACATTACAGAAAGGAAGTACTTAAGAGGATTTTCAACTACTTAAAATTAAAAAAATGACAATAGTAAGAAAGTTATTGAAAACTAAATTGAAAACAGATACAAATTCCATCACCAAATCTACCTAGATATTTTAGAGTATCACAGATGTACAGTTCAATGATACATAACCGACCCACATCTATCTGACTCACGAAAAGACTTTGAGCCATATCCTCCACTGGAATAAGGCTATGTATCTCCATTGATTTAAAAAGAAATACATTGATTTACATGAGCTGAGAGGTTCAAGCAATTCACCTGAGCAGGGAATTCAGGGGGCAGCATTACAATTTTACCTCTCAGCTTGCAATGCCGCTTTATTGACACTAAAGTAAAAATGAATCAGACAAATACAGAGACATGAAAGGGAAAACAAAAAGAAAAACACAAGTAGTAAGGGAGAAAATATATTTATTTATTCCATGAATTTTCTATTTAATTGTTTAATTTTTTTAGTGTGCAATAAATAAAATTACTAACAGCTGGCATGCTGCTGTGGAAAAATCAACAGCTGCACTCATACTCCTCAGCATCTCTCTCCTGCCAGGTGTCTGCTGGTGCAATTTCCAGAATTTGTTTCACAAAAGAGGTCGGGGAAAGGGGTTGGGGAAACATGCACAGAATATATATTTGCAATTCACATATATGTCTCCATTGAATTCACAAGTAACTGCCTACTTTAAGTTATGAATTAACCTCATTAGAGGGGTCAATACATAACAAGTGACATTTCCCAGACTTCTTTCTACAATAAGTTTTTGGAAGAGTCACTTTTGCACTAGTTAGTTTTACTAGGCTTTTAGCATCAATGAAGATAAATGCTCAGTACACATTGACAGGTGAACGACATATGTTAATAGCAGTTATGACAGTTTGGACTCCCTAATTGTTGTTATGGTTACTGAATTATCTGATAACACATTTCTCTTCTGATTTATTTGTTATTCTATACAATTTGACAAACATCTATTGCAAACATTTTTTAGTCTGTGAAATGTGGATGACCATATTCCTTTGGAATACATCTTCATTTATTCATTTGCCTCTCAATAATTATAGTACATGATTGATCATCTTGCCTGGATTAGCCAAAATTTTCAGACATGAGTACCTGAAGTAAAGCAACTAAATTGAACCCATCCTTATGTAATATGATTTGGAGACATTCTGAGCACTGATAAAATAGAATAGAATGACTTAGGACAGTTAAATTGAGATCAATCCTGGGGCAAATAATGGAATAGCTGATGTAGGACTCAGTCAACAAATTATTCTGAAACATCAGTGAGTGGGGTTATTTCTAGTTAAAATAAATGAATGCTATTCAGTATTGTTATCCATCGTTTAGAAGAACATATAACATTGTTATTGACAAAGTTTTCAGGTGACACAGATATTGAAGAGGCATTAAATAATAAGAAGAAATGGTCACTTAGTAAACCATTCTGGATTATTTAGTAAATTGGAACCATCAAATCAAATGTGTTTTAAAATACCAAATTCCAAGGTACAAATAATGTAGGTTCCACTGGGTTTGGTACTATAACAAACTAAACAGGAGCTCCAAGAATGATATAAGGATAAAAAGTGGTGTGATGGGACTTTTTAAATGTAACAGTAAGGGGCTATGTTATCTGCTTAAACGAAGCACACAAAATCTTTTATAGGGGAAAAGGCAGTACGCCGCATTTATTGAGAATACAACAGTTGCATATGCTTTTCAATCACTCACACACAAACATACACACACACAGTCTTGCCAGACAATGTTATAGTTACCAGTCCAGATTCTGTATCAGTCTAGTGGCCAGCTAGATTGAACACAGAGTGAGATCAGGGCCTTTGTTGGTCGATAGATCTGTTGCTCTTCTGGCGTTGGTGGCAAGAGAAACCCAAAGTTCCATAGCAGAGCACCCTGCTTTTATAATCCTTTTCTCTGTTGAAAACAATGTATTCCACTGTATCATTCTGTGACCGGAATGTTATCTTGTTGATGTCAATTGTTCCCAAACATCTCTTGAAGGCTCATCCTTCAAGAGCCTTTTTGGGGGTAATTAATCAATCGTCTTTTTGGGGGTGCCCACTTGCTTCAAGGCTCGTCAATCTGCCAGTACCTCAATCCCTCCTTATTATGGGTATGCACTGGTGATTATAGATGGCTTCTCTGCCGCCAGGTCGTCTACTGTTCACCCACGCTTGCTCACCATCCTTCTCTGGCCATCTGGTTCTGAGCAATAACTTTGCTCCTTATCTCGACACAGTCATTCCTTTTCACACACACATAAGTAATGTTACAAGGACTATCAAGGCTATGAGGCACATCAACATCTGTATTGGTAAGACAAAGAGGCATTGTAAATCAAGCAATTAAGGCCTTGGCCTTTAACATTCTTATAGTCTTCATTAACACAGATACAATATGAGAGCCTGTCTTTTTACTTACTAAAACTTTAGAACAAGTAAATATAGGAGATATAAAGGATTTGAATTACTACAATCTTAAATATGATTATATATTACCTTATTACCTTATATATTACCTTATTACCTTACATTTCTACATTACTAAACCTAAAATACAAATATAAAACTTTCAGTTCCAACATTTCCCCCTTTTGATGCCTCAAGAACCATTCTTGAGTGGGTCATATTTTATATTGTTATTTCATGGCTCTATACTGGGAGGCAATCTGAGCCTGTGGTTGCAATTTAATAAATATTCTCTTTGTCCAACAACTCATAATTATCATTCCAATTAGGCAAATGCAAGACAATATCAATACAATCATCAATGGGTGAAGCATAAATTACAATATACTTTTAGACGCAGGAGACCAGCCTGTTAAAACATCATACCAGTGATAAGCAGTAAGTTCTTTTTCAGCACCAGCAATTTTAATCATATCCCCATTTGCATGTATTATTTGGAGAACTTGCCTTCCCACATTCTGCTGAGTCCCTTGTAAAAAACTGCATGACATTTGCTTCTAAAAGCAAATGATCAGCTACTTCCCCCCAATCCAAACTGAGGGAGATGGAGAAGTTAATAAAGGGGGCAATCAGGGTGCTCTAGGTTTTCTCTATCTAGAAGATAATAGGTTTGATTTTTAGTGTACAAGAAGCTTGCATTGCATCTATACTCATCTATTGGTGGTTGGCTAATGCTGTCATCCTCCCAAAATATTCTTTCCTAGGATACAACACATACACATTGCCCATTATACATGTTCATCCCAGACACACATGCCTAGTTATATATCTCTACTGAATGGTTTTGTGGTGGCAGGCAGAGAGATGCACACCCATCTTCGAGGGTCCCACTTTGTATACTGTTGTGTGTCCAATAATTATTTTTCTTTCCCAGCCCACTCACCCATAATGTAGGGTAACCAGAAAGATCCCATGGCCAATTTCAGTAGTGGACTGACTTTCCATAGCTCTGCCTCCACAGAGTGTTGATGAGCCATTCTGACAATAATTTCTCCTAGTATCAATTCGGCTGTGTCTACACTGCACCCCTTTTCCGGAAAAAGGATGCACATGAGACAAGTCGGAATTGCAAATGCAGCGGGGATTTAAATTTTCCCCGCTGCATTTTCATGAACATGGCTGCCGCTTTTTTCTTTGCCGGAAAAAAGCGCCAGTCTAGACGGGGATCTTTCGGAAAATAAAGCCTTTTCCGAAAGGTCCCTTATTCCTGATTTTAAGAGGAATAAGGGACCTTTCGGGAAAGGCTTTATTTTCCGAAAGATCCCCGTCTAGACTGGCGCTTTTTTCCGGCAAAGCCCCGAGCCAGAAAAAAGCAGCAGCCATGTTTATACAAATGAAGTGGGAGATATTTAAATCCCCCACTTCATTTGCAATTCCGACTTCTCATCTGCATCCCTTTTCCGGAAAAGGGGTGCAGTGTAGACACAGCCCTAAGGTTTAACTCTGCTGGAGTTAACTCGGTATCCATTCATGCTTATAAGTATCAAACAAAGATCATTATCCTTGTTTTAAAAGGTGTTCCAGTACTTTAACATTGCCTGATATTACCCAGAACATTTCACGTTCAAGTGATGACAAACTGAGAATTTGCATTTCGGTGCATCCCATAGCTAAGGCAATCTTATTTATTTCTAATTACCTCCAAATCTACTGTATTTATAATCCCTGTTCCAACACCAACCCCTCCTAATATGGTGTCTGGTAAATCTCGATTGGTTCGACCATGGGGACTTTGGTGTGTCTTTATAATTAAAATCCATTTCCCTTTATTTCAAAAGGGAACAGCCTAACATGCCCAATAAAAAGGAGATATCATGCCTGTAGAATTCAGGGGATTCCAGAGGGTGGGTGAAATTCTCATCCAATGCCCCTTCTGCATATTCGTTTGTGTAAATATAGTTAAAATGCTTATTAATTCTTTTTTGCCTAATGCAGTATTTCCCCTTTCCAAACATAATTATTAACAATGCTAGCAATAAGACAGACATCAGAGGTTGACATAAAAACATACCATAGAACATAAGAATGGCTGTACTGGGTCAGACCAAAGGTCCATCTAGTTCTGTAGCCAGCGTCAGAAGCCCAAGAGGGGGTGGACTGAAGACAATGATCAAGCGATTTGTCTCGTGCCATCCATCTCCGGCCTCTGACAAACAGAGGCCAGGGACACCATTTCTATCCCCTGTCTAATAGTCTTTTATGGACCTAGCCTCCATGAAATTATCTATCTTCTCTTTAAACTCTGTTATAGTCCTAGCCTTCACAGCCTCCTCTGGCAAGGAGTTCCACAGGTTGACTATGCGCTGTGTGAAGAACTTTCTTTTATTAGTTTTAAACCTGGTACCCATTAATTTCATTTAGTGTCCTCTAGTTCTTCTATTATGGGAACTAATATATAACTTTTCTTTACTTACCCTCTCCACACCACTCATGATTTTATATACCTCTATCATACCCCTCTTCAGTTTCCCCTTTTCTAAACTGAAAAGTCCCAGTCGCTTTTGCCTCTCTTCATATGGGACACGTTTCAAACCCCTAATCATTTTAATTGCCCTTTTCTGAACCCTTTCCAAGGCCAAAATATCTTTTTTGAGATGAGGAGACCACATCTGTACACAGTATTCAAGATGTGGGCGAACCATAGTTTTATACAGGGGCAGTAAGATATTCTGTGTCTTATTTTCTATCCCTTTCTTAATAATTCCTAACATCCTATTTGCCTTTTTGACCACTGCTGTACACTGTGTGGAAGTTTTCAGAGAACTATCCACGATAACTCCAAGATCTCTTTCCTGATTTCTCATAGCCAAATTTGTCCCCATCATACTGTACGTATAGTTGAGGGTTATT